>NC_048306.1:67677397-67934402 GCF_013100865.1 Trachemys scripta elegans | reverse complement strand
GACTTTTCCAGTAGCTGTACTGGCCGCGATTGCCAGGGCAAATTAATCATTAATCATTAAACACGCTTGCTTTTAAACCACGTGTAATATTTACAAAGGTACACTCACCAGAGGTCCCCTGTGTGCCCTCAGGGTCTGGGAGCACGCCTTGGGTGAGTTCGGGGGTTACTGGTTCCAGGTCCAGGGTGATAAACATATCCTGGCTGTTGGGGAAACCGGTTTTTCCGCTTCCTTGCTGCTGTGAGCTATCTATATTACTTCCATCCTCATCTTCCTCGTACCCCGAACCCTCTTCCCTGTGTTTTTCTCCAGTGAGGGAGTCATAGCACACGGTTGGGGTAGTGGTGGCTGCACCCCCTAGAATGGCATGCAGCTCTGCGTAGAAGCGGCAAGTTTGCGGCCCTGCCTCGGACCTTCCGTTTGCTTCTCTGGCTTTGTGGTAGGCTTGCCGTAGCTCCTTAATTTTCACGCGGCACTGCTGTGCGTCCCTGTTATGGCCTCTATCCTTCATGGCCTTGGAGTCCTTTTCTAATATTTTGCCGTTGCGTTTACTGCTTCGGAGTTCAGCTAGCACTGATTCATCTCCCCATATGGCGAGCAGATCCCGTACCTCCCATTCGGTCCATGATGGAGCTCTTTCGCGATCCTGGGACTCCATCATGGTTACCTGTGCTGATGAGCTCTGCGTGGTCACCTGTGCTCTCCACGCTGGGCAAACAGGAAATGAAATTCAAACGTTCGCGGGGCTTTTCCTGTCTACCTGGTCAGTGCATCTGAGTTGAGAGTGCTGTCCAGAGCGGTCACAATGAAGCACTGTGGGATAGCTCCCGGAGGCCAATAACGTCTAATTCCGTCCACACTACCCCAATTCAGACCCGCTAAGGCTGATTTTATCGCTAATCCCCTCGTCGGAGGTGGAGTAAAGAAACCGGTTTAAAGGGCCCTTTAAGTCGAAAGAAAGGGCTTCGTCGTGTGAACGTGTCCAGGCTTAATTCGATTTAACCCTGCTAAAGTCGACCTAAACTCGTAGTGTAGACCAGGCCTTGGGGAGGGAGGTGGGTTTTAGAGCCCGTTTTGCAGCCCAAGCCCAAACATCTATACAGCTGTTTCTAGCGTCCAAGCCTGTCTCTACAGACTTGGACTCTGATACTCGCTGCCCTGGGTTTTAAAATGCAATGTAGGCAGGCACATTGTACTCGCAACTGTACAAAAAAGTGACTGAAGACAGTTCCTGCCCCAGAGAATTCATCTTTCCTTCCTTCCTTTTTATACCTATGGAGAGACTGGGAAAGTAGTTGATTTTAGCGTAGGTAACTTGTTTTAGGTTGAGTCCATAATCACTTCAGCAACATTCTAGTTTGTGAATCATTGCCAACCCCAACCCTGGCTCCTGGGAGTTTCTGTTATCCTTTCAAGCACTTGCTGCTGCTGTTCCTGGGAAGTAAATGCTGCTCCCTCGTCTACAGCCTTTGTGTACTAAACCTGGGCCACATGGGCTTTAGTCCCACAGTTGTCTCTAATTTTTGAAAGTATCAAATAAAAAATAAAAGTAACTTGCCCCCAGTGGGAAGCAAATCTGCAGCTTCAGGAGCAACAGTAGTGCTGTTCTAACTCTGTAGCATCACAGATTCACTGGAGCATCAGGTGCTACTGTTGTAATAGCATCATTAGTACTTGTACCATGGATACTATACAGGTTAGTCACTTCCCTGGTTTTAATCTCCTCAATTGATACCCTAGTATTTAAACTCTGTTCACAAATTTTCTTTGGAGATAGTATGCCCTTTTTTCCTCAAAGTTGCCTAGAATATTCAGTTATTTTTTAATTGCCTCAACTTTGTTGATCTTTTTACAAAAGTACACTTTGTTTTGGTTTTATTCCAGAATCACAAGACAAGGACTATAATGTTCTTGTGTGCAAGTCTATAAACAAGGCCGTGAAATAAATAACAGAATGTCTCAAGGTATTAGGAAAATCTGGTTAACAGTAGTATCCTCTAATGACCATCTTCATTGTGTGACATCACGAGGGTGAATTTGTAGGCCAGTTAGTAACAGTCATTGCTTTGAGGCAAAATTGTTAAATGATTGATGTAAGTGTGACAGAGTGCGTGTTTCCCACCTGTTCATGTTTTACTGTTTAATTTCTCTTCGTATGGTATCTGTTAGAGCTTCCTCCATGTTAAGTGTGAAAAACATGTTGTTCTCTCCGAATTGTGGAGTGTAAAATGTTTTTATTGTTCAGTTGTCATGTAGAGGAAAGTTGGAGTAAAGTGACTTACTTTATGAGTAACTTTCAAAATGTCTACTAAGAATGTCAAAATTATTCTTCTGAGAGTATGGAACTCTTTCCTCCTCAATTTTTTCTAGTCACCTTTTACTTGTGGGGAAAAAAGTGTATAGTGCAATCGTAATTTTAATCAGTTGTTTCCATAGAATGAAGCATAAATATATGAATGGTCTGATTTCCTAGGTATTCATGATACAAGAATTCTGCACTTTAACTCCATGTAAAGGAAAGTGTTTACAATGATTTAGCAGAATACATAATATGAGCGCAATTAAGTGTTTATATCTCCAATTCAAATACTGACCTTTTTCATACAGTGAATTTGTATGCACTCTGACATGCATAGCTATAAAAATCTCCATAATATTTTTATATTGTACAAGCCAGTAGGAATGAACTAGCACATTTTGAAACTAATGTACATTAAAATTAATGAATATCCTGAGACCTTAAAAATGCAGGTTTAGGAATGTTTTCAGTAAGTAGCTGATTTGCTATTTGGCATTACGGAGCATGCACTTAAAAATAAAGGCAAAAATTTTATCATCTCTCAACAGTACTAGTACAAACCACAAGAACTTCCTCCTCTTGATGGTCTTTTAGTGATGTCACATGCATGGTTTCATTCAGCACTATACTATTAAATACCAAATAACAATTGTAGTCCCTACCTGACTTATTAACCTCATCCTGTTGACTTTTGAAGAGAGATGAATAGAGATAAAAGAGAGACATACAAATGAAAGGGGAAGGGAAAGTTTATCAGGCACTCTTATTTACCATTTCTCCTAATACAAATGTTAGAACACTCAACAAAAAGTGGGATTGCTGATTTTCTTTTGGTCTGTGTGTATAGAGAGTAGGAACCAAGTTGTTGGTGTCTATCCAGTAATGGGCATGTGATCTCTAGAGGAATGGTCTTTAGGCCATATGTAATAGGTGGAATACTGTTTTATGGGGGTTTGTGGCCAATATTTGAAATGTATATTAAATAGCGTTGGATATATGAGTTTCTTGGCCAATGCTTCAGATGGAGGCTAAGCAGAGAGATGGAGATGGAATAAGTTTGTTTGTGATGACCTTAAAGAAAAATGTCTTTCTTTTAACAATTGTGTGCAGTGTTGTTGTAGCCATGTTGGGCCTAGTATATGAGAGAAATGAGGTAGGAGATGTAATATCTTTTATTAGACCATCTTCTGTTGGTGGAAGAGACAAACTTTTGAGCTTCCAGAGCTCTTTTGTAGGTCGCTCACTAGCAGCCCTTGTCCTCAAAGGAAATCTTCACAACATCTTCAAAAGTTGAGCGTGGGAATTTAAATGCATAACTCTGGGGGGCACTAAAAATTGTGGTCTCAACAGAGACACTGGTTTTATGACTCATTACAGCAATTTGTAACCTACCAACCTTCCTTTGTCCTCTGACTGTAGAGGTGTTAATTGCCCACTTCATCTTACCTGGTTTGTTGCAACACGTGTTAAGTTAACTCCTCATGCTTAACAAACTGTCTCACCTTGTATTTAGATGTGACACTCTGGTTATCTTTTCCAGATCTGGATGAACTCTGAAGCTTGTCTCTTCCACCAATAGCAGTTGGGCCAATAAAAGATATTACCTCACGCACCTTGTTTCTTCCTTAAAAAGCAATTTGAAAATTTCGTTTCTAGCAGTGTTTTGAATCAATAGATATTTGTTATGGAATTAAAGTTTAAAATAAAGGTTTTTTTGATTGGGAACTTAGGTTCAGATTTGGAATGTGTGAATTTGTGCAGTACTAAGCTTCCCCCCCCCCCAGGGGAAACATAATTAAATTATTTTTGTTCCCTTTAAAAATAAAAAAGGTGGTGGGGGGAGCGACTTTAGATTATACATGAGCATTTCCACATATTATGGAGATTTTCTCCTATAAACAGCTGAAAAGCGTAAAGGAAACAGATTTGTCTTGGACATGTTTTTCTTCATATAATGTCACCACTAACAATGTCAGCATTGTGTTGCGTAGTCTAGCCTTTTTTTAATCTGTGTAAATAAAGACTTCGAAAGCTAAATACTGAGTTTATAATGGGTAGCAGTCGGTGTGTGGGAGTGTGTGTGTGGGGGGGAATGTAATTCAATTTTTCAGCTGTTTCCATGCAGTTTAAATCATGAACAATCTCTTGAACACATTTTGAATTTTACAGGTGTGTGGGATATAAACTTATATTTACATTTATGTATTTTTTCCTTATAGGACCGTGTATATGTACAACAAAATAATGTGGAGAATGTCTACAACTTGGGGTTAATAATTTTTCGAGATCAAGTTGTACGTTATGGCTGTATAAGAGATCACCTACGACAGACTCTGTTGGATATGATCGCAAGAGAGCGGAAAGGAGAAGTTGTAGATAGGTATGATGGCTCTGACTGATTACTGTTATATTTAATCTTTAAACAGAGTGGTAAGTAGTATTTACAACATAAAATATGTATAGCTTGCTTGATTTTCAAACCACCAGTTAGTCTGTAATTCTGATCACAGGTATGTTGGAGAGTTGTTCTTTAAAAGGTCCTGTAAACGTTAAATTCACATCTGGATAACTTAAAGGATGTACTGCTAAGAAAATGGTTAAATAAATATTTAGTGTAACTACAAAGGTTCAGTGACCTGTTTATTAATATTTTTTCATATTTACTCCCTGATTTTATTTTTTGTTTTTGTTTCAAGTCTTTCCCATTACTTGACTTTGCAGGTTGCTCTAAAGTTTGCGGTTGGGGCATTTCCTTGTGCATTTCTTCTCCTTGTTTCTGCTTTTGCTTGGACACTCCTTGTTTGACCTTTTGGGGGTGGAGGAAGGTTTATTTTTCTCTCCATTTTACTTTTCCAGAGTTTTAACCTGCCTTTCTCTGTTAATTTGTTCCCTTCTAAATCCATTTCTTATTCTCTTTTACAATTTCATCAGATGCTGATTGCCATGCTACTTGCCTGGTGCTACACCTGAAGTAACTTGCAATTTGCAAGTTTTCTGTGCTTCTCCAATTTCAGAGCAGCTGTTGGGTGTGGAGGCATGTAAACTGCATGCTGCTTTAGTGGCAGTAGTGTCACTGGGATTGCCCAACAGGCATTTTATGAAAAGAATAATATTGTCTGTCAGCAGCTGTATATTGTCCCCTAGTGCCACACAGTGGGATTTTTCCCAGCCTGACTAATCCTTTGCACTCTTAGGTTATCTTTATTGACATGTGCTTACCCATGTTTTGACTTGCTGACTCTCTCTTTTGTCTGTAATAAAAAATACTGTATACTTTCACTGGACTAGATCAGTGCTACACCTTTAATTATGGGACTGTTCTGGGTGAAATAAATTGATCGGTTCGCTCCACGTTGGTAGCTTTCAACTTAGCTTCATTTAAAGCAAAAATACTTTTGGTTGTCCATTGCACTGTGGAATTTACTGTCAATGTAAACTGAAATGGATTTCAAAATTGTTTACTGCTCTTGTCAGACTAGTTCCTTTGAAAGATTTTTTTAAAAATAATTTAATGAAATAGAAAATGTAAGACTGTTACATTTTAAAATTGCTTATAGTGGACTTTATTCACTCCCCCCGGCCCCTCCATTAGTGGTGTGGGACATGAATGAGAGGAACTATCTTAGCAATGTTCTGTACCGTTTTATTAACTTATATTCTTCTTTTTGCTCTATCTTAAAAGCATGTATGAATTTCTAAATTGTTAACATCTTTTGGCAGAGGCGCAATAAGAAATGCTTGCCAGATGTTAATGATCCTAGGTCTTGAAGGAAGATCAGTCTATGAAGAAGACTTTGAGGCTCCATTTTTGGAGATGTCTGCAGAATTCTTTCAGGTACAGCAGTGTTGCCACTTAAATTTGTATTTTAACTACATATGGAATAGAGCTAGTACATTTATAATTATGGATACATTTTGTCATGGTAAAGTTAAACAAAATTCACGCAACAGTCATGGGGGAAAATGTATAAAAATCAATGTATGGTCACAGCAAGGCCGAAGCCAGAACCCCGCCATCTGGGGCTGACAGCTGGAGCTTCGCTGCCCAGTACTGAAGCTGAAGCCGAAGAATTCACGGAGATCTGTTAAAGTCATGGAATCTGTGACCAAATCGTATCCTTATTTATCATTTCCTGAATAGTAGGACAATTGGTAAGCATCAAAGCTCAGCATTCAGTAATCGTAACTTGATAAATAGGGAGGGTGTTTGTGTTTTTGTATAAGACAATATAACAAACATTTCCAATTAATCTTAAATCAGGGTCCTTTATAATGTCAGTACAAAAGTGAAATTATTTGGCAAACTGCCTTATGAGCGTGATTAAGCGTATTGCAGAATTTTTAATTTCATGGGATCTAATTGCATAAAACAGGGGTCTTTCAGAAGTGGTGTGCCAGGTCTTCATTTATTCACTCTAATTTAAGTTTCCTGCGTGCCAGTCATACATTTTAACGTTTTTAGAAGGTCTCTTTCTACAAGTCTATAATATATAACTAAACTATTGGTGTATGTAAAGTAAATAAGGTTTTTAAAACATTTAAGAAGCTTAATTTAAAATTAAATTAAAATGCAGAGCCCTCCGGACCGGTGGCCAGGATCCAGGCAGTGTGAGTGCCACTGAAAATCAGCTTGCGTGCCGCCTTTGGCACGTGTGCCATAAGTTGCCTACTCCTGACATAAAAGGAAAGAAGAATAATGAAATCTTCCTAAATAACCTTTTGAGGGTGACCCTGAATAGTGGATTAAGAAAGTTTTTAACAAATTTCATAGCTAAAAATTGAGTTGGGAGAAAAATGCCACTTGTTAAAAATGGTTGAAATTCAGTCCTGCCCTCATGTTCATGGGGATGAGTTCCTGTATCCTGCAAAATTACTTGAAATCAGCAAGCATGTGCAGTCTTATTTTTTTTAAAAGTTACACAGCAGTATGTACCTGTGTGTGATTAGTATTTAGGTGTCCAAAATAGTCCAGAAAAATTCCTATACCTGATTTTCCCTGATCTGAGGGAACTAAGATGAGTTGCTAATAAATGTCAGAATCAGAAATGTTACTTCATTTGTGAACTGCAGCATGGTCTACGTGAGCTGACTTTTTAAAAAAAATAATTGCCAAAAATAATTCTGGAAAGGAGACTGGACAGCCTTAGTTAAATATTAGGTAGTTTGTTAAAGAAAAATCATGCATTGATAATTTTTAACTTATCTATCTTAACTCTTTTTTTAAAACAAAAAAGAGAGAGGAAGGAAGAAAAAGTTAGATATGAACAGTTTTCAAAAGAGAAAAACTTCCCATCTCTAACTTGTAAGAATTTTTTATTTGAAAAATTTGACAAAATAATAGATTAAAAAAAGTGAGGAACTTTCTTTCAAAAGGGTTCTGGTAAAATTCCTTACTAGAGGCTATTAAAGAAATTTCTCAGCTGTGAAAGAGAAAGTTATGTCTTGATTTTAAAATCTTGTTGAAACAGAAAGGGGGGAAGGAATAAATAGCTAATTCTCAGTGTGTCTGAGTTGAATAAGGAGTGCTTAAGTTAGTGGTTCTCAACCTATTTACCATTGTGGTAAATATGCAGGTTTGTGTGTGTTGTGTGGTTGCATCCACACAATATATAAACTACCTATATGATCCTGAGGATGTCACATGGGCTGCAGCTGTGCGCTGATTAGGCCGCGTGTTAAGAACCACTGTATTAACTGTCTGGAAGTGAGAAAACCAGATAGCAAAATTTGCTGACAGCAATTTAGGTTAGTCAATTCCAAAAAAAATTGAACTCCAAGACAGACCTATATTAATAAAACTAAGCAATTTCAGCATCATAATGGCAGGCAAAATTTACCATAGGTTCAAGATAAAGTACATTGGAAGACTAAATTGAAATAATCCAGTGGAACAATTTGATTCCAATTCTTGTTTTCCGTATGAGTTTTAAATACCTCAGAGTAACTGCACAACTGATTGGAGATGTTTGTTTCATGTGCATTTGTAGTGATTTAAAGATGTTGGACTGTATAATAAGAGAAACAAAAGTATAATATTGACAAATAGGGATTAAAAACAATTTGATATGAAATCGTATACCCTTCAATGAAATTAGCTGGAATAATAAAGGCTGTGAATCCTCACATTTCAAATTTATCACCAGCGGGTATTAAAGAGAAATTTCCCCCTTTCCTCTTTTCCCCCATAGTATTGTACTGTACAGCTAGGTAGACTGTGTTGGGGGTTTTATGCCTTTTTCTGGATCATATGACCATGGCTACTATTGGAAACGGGACATGGGATTTGCCATGCCAAGAGAAACCAGTGTTCTTATTGTGCTCACAGAGGCATGAGCTTAACCCTGGGTATGTGAGTAGGCCCTTTGAGCTCACATACTTTGAGTTAAGTACATTCATAAATTTTTGTAGGATCATAGGTATAGTGATTTCACATTTTTGTCATTTTTCTATTTGATATGCGCCTATTTATATATGATGTGATTATTACAGAATAAATTTCATAGTACTCTCCCATTTTAAAAGTATCTCAAGTATTAATTTGTTTTTGTTTTTTATCACAGATGGAAAGTCAGAAATTTTTAGCTGAAAATAGTGCTTCAGTATATATAAAGAAAGTAGAAGCTAGAATTAATGAAGAAATAGAACGGGTGATGCACTGCCTTGATAAATCAACAGAAGAGCCAATTGTGAAAGTTGTTGAAAGGGAGCTTATATCCAAACACATGAAGACTATAGTGGAAATGGAGAACTCTGGGCTTGTTCATATGCTGAAAAATGGAAAGACAGAAGGTAAGACTAGATCGCACTGGAAGCAAAAATGCCTGGAATGCTGCTGTGATTCTTGTGACACTTGTAACGTTGCTTTTAAGTCTCAATATGGGTTCTCTTTACATCTTAATATTGATGTTCCTATGGAAGCCTAAAACCCCCACTAGTTCTGTGTGGGAAAGTTGCTACAACTTTAAATGCATCTTATGTAAATTAGGTCACAGTCACTTCAAGGCAGGGACTGTACCATACATGTCGCATATTTCTGCTTAATGTTGAACATTCTGCTTCTCAGTGAAATATAAAAGAGTCTTTGGCAAAAGAATGAATGTATTATACTGTCATATGTCTCCTACCTTCTGTGAACCACTGTAATGCCAACCTGCCACTCTTCCAATGCATTGTTCTCAAAATGCGTCTTTCTGTGGAGCGTCAGAAATGTTCCATAGATTAATTTTGGCCAGCAGACCACAGTTTGAGAAGCACTGGAGTGTAAGCCATTCACTTAACAGTAGACTTGCATGATGAATGCATTGAGGGAAGAGACTAAAAACTGCATTGCAGCGAAGAATTGTCTCAGTTCTGTTAATTAAAAAAAAGCACACAATTTTTCCTCTCCTCAAGATAGCAATTTAAGAGGTGAACATGAGACATGGAGTGATTGGTTATAATTTCCTGCATTAAGAGAGGCCTTGAGCCTTCAGGACAGCAAAGAGGTGAGTGTAGTGGCTCTAATAGTATTCAGTACATATTCACTCATCCTCAATCTTCGAAGTAGTAGTACATCCAGGAATTGATACATTTCAAAAGGGTGTGAGGTAACTAAAACTCTTATGATTTCAGAATTGTAACTCTCAAGGAAAGAGAGTAAAAGTAACACAGACCATTCACAGTGGAAACAACTTCAGTCATGTGGCTAAAGCACCATTTTAAAGTAGAGAAACTTATAAGAATAAGGGGAGTGAAAGGAAAATGAAAAAAGGAGGAAATCAAGAAAGTCAGTCAAATGCAGAGGCTCATATTAAGGAAGAATATTAGTCACACAAGCTCTGTATTGATTTCCTCATCAGTTTAAAAATATCTCATTTTATAACTCAATGGGGTTTTGAGTTTACATAACTGTAGGGCTTTTCAGAGGAAAAATGGCATAGAAGTGCTAAGGAATGTATCACTATTTCTGTGCAATAAATTGAACAACGCTGTTCATATCACAACAGCAGGAACAGGAAGGTAACTGAGCTGTCTCTTATGCAAATGGTCCCTTGTTCCCAAAGCAACTTTAGAAACACGAGGAAGTCAGATGGAAGGTAACACTAGTCAGTGACAGAGCGCCAAGGTGTGAGTGGACAAAGGTATCAGCTGTGTGGAAAGAGAAAATGTTAATCTTATGTAACGAGGAGGTGACAGGATTATGCTTAACTGGATATGAGTGTATAAAGTAAAGTGACTCAGAGGTTTCCAGCTGGTGAGATGAGTAGTTGAATGGTCAGTGAAGGATTGAATGGAAAGTTATCTTCAGCTTTGAAGGCACATCTAGTCTGAGATAACTAGGGATTCAAAACTATATGAGAGACAGGTCAAAGTAAGACTGGATAGAAGGGAAATATTTGTGGATGAAGTATTATGTTAGAAAATCATCTACATAATAATGGGGACTGAACTTAGGGGAACATGATGTCAAGAGTTTGTGGAGGGAGGAATTTGGAACAGATACCAAAAACATGACACCAACAGAGAGGAGGAGAAAGGAAGATAAGAAGATATTGAAAGAGCAGTTGGTTTGTAAGAGGAGAGCCAACCGAAAGCTAAAGATGGAAGATTAATCAGCAGATCAAAGGCAGCAGGCAAAGAAGAAAGGGACAGAGAATCCCTATTTAATTTAATAGGAGTTCCAGAGCTAGAGAATAGGAAGTCAAAGAAATGCAAGTAGACGGCAAATACTAAGATTTTTGAGGCTAAGATGAGGAGGAAAAGAAGATGGAAGTGAGTGTAATAGGAAGAGAGTGGGAAAGGTAAGTGGGATAAGTGAAGATCTTTTTCAAGATAAGAGCATGCTTGAATGCAGAAGACGCTAAAAGTGGGAAAGCCATTAAAGGTAAGTGGGGTAGATGGGAACAAAATAGGGAGCTGGTGGTGGCAGAACAGGCACAAATTCAATGGGATAGGCATGGGTTAGAGGCAAGTAGTAGAAAAGACCTCTGACAAAGGATGATGATGGTTCTAGAGGAAAGTGTGTGTGTGTGTGTGAAGTATTATATAACTTAACTCCCCCCCACACACACACACAGTTCCAGTTCTACACACAAACCCCTGGACCAAAGAAGGGCAGGGATAAAGGGGCTCAAGACAGGAATCGAGGCAAGAGCTGAAAATTGTTACTGCAAATAAGAAGTTTAAGATTTTTACGTTATTGACAAACAAATGTAAAATGACGATTTTGAGTCTATTTTAGCTAAAAATAACTCATATTTGCTTTGGGAATTTAATAAATTTTAGCAATTTTAAGTGAAAACTAGAAAGTCATTTAATTAGCCCCTTTCTCTTTTAATTTTTTAAGTATTCTCTCATATCCTTAAATAAGGTGTTTGATCTTTGGGATGGTGAATTTGAAGACTACATTGTTGAACAAAATTTACAGCACATCCCCACTAATAAATGTCTCATCGTCTAGAGAATTGTGATGCTGTATTGTTTTGTTCTGTTAGCAGATTTTTTTTTTGGAGAGGCTGTTCTATGTGAATCTTCTGAGACAGAACTTGTCCTCTTCATACCTATTTTGCTTGTCTAATGAATGAGGTGCATGCAGATATGGTACATGTTGGCTGTAGTGCACAATATTTCACTGTTTTTGTTTTCAGACCTTGCTTGCATGTACAAGTTATTTAGCCGTGTGCCGAATGGCCTGAAGACAATGTGTGAGTGTATGAGTTCGTACCTGAGGGAGCAAGGTAAAGCTCTAGTATCTGAAGAGGGAGAAGGAAAGAACCCAGTTGACTATATTCAGGTAGATAAAACTTCTCATTGTTGTCTTTTCAATTTTTTTATTTATCTCACAGGGTAGCAAAGATGTTTGAGCAATGCCTTATTTGGGGGTTAAACCTCCAAACTGATGCAAAAATGGTTAGTAATAAAATGGTTATAATTTTAGGTTATTACTAACCTGTCTATGGTGAACTTTGGGAAATATTTTCAATTACTTTCACACGCATGGTGCTTGGAGAATAATAGCTTTTATGTTTGTTTTTATTTGCTTATTTTATCAAATGAAATATATTCAAGCTAATTAAAGAAATTCCTAGGAAATCTCTGCTTTTCTCCCAATAAGTGACAGGCACTAAAAATTTCTAGAATACTTCCTCTTGACCAGAAATCTGTACTTAGCAGCTCTGGGTGTAATGATTAGGAGTTGTAGGTGAATGAACACACCACATAGATGGATGTACACTTTTTTTTTTTTTTTGGCCACAACTTTATTAATTTTAACACTGAGGAGAGGGACTGTATGCACCCACGCCCTGCTCCCCCATACTAGGAGTGTAGAGTTACAAAGCTCCCACCATAAAACCTGGGGGTAGACCCCTTGTAGGCCTACTCCTAGGACTTGTTCCTGAATCCTCTTTGCCTTCCCCTACATGAATGGGGAACAGGTGGCCAAGGGGGTGACCATAGTACACAGACTTCAGATCTCCCTTTCTCATATAGATGCAGAGTCCATCAGCTAAATCTCAGGTCTCCTTTATCTCAGGAGCTGGCAGTCTTGCTGGACACCAGCCATAAATTGCAACAACCTAAACAGTCTTACTTTTCCTAATATTAAACATTCACGTTCTATATCTTACAACTCAACTGTGTCACTGTTGGTATGACTACATTGCAGTTGGGAGTGTGATTGCAGCATGTGTAGGTTTACCTAAACAAAGCTGGCTTGAGTAACAATAGCAGTGAAGCTATGGCAGCAGGGGCAACTGCACAGGCCAACCCCACCCACCCTGGCTGTATGCTAGGGCAGCAGCTGCGTGAGTATTAAACCTCAGAGTTACGAACACCTCAGGAATGGAGGTGATCCATAACTCTGAAATGTTCATAACTCTGGACAAAACATTATGGTGGTGTTTTTTCAAAAGTTTACAACTGAACATTGACTTAATACAGCTTTGAAACTTTACTGTGCAGAAGAAAAATGCTGCTTTTAACCATCTTAATTTAAATGAAATGAGCAGTTTCCTTACCTTGTCAAATCTTTTTTTAAACTTTCCCTTTATTTTTTTTTAATAGTTTACATTGAACACAGTACTGTACTATAATTGCCTTTTTTGGGGGATGGGGGGGTGTCTCTGCTGCTGCCCAGTTGCGTACTTCTGGTTCCAAATGAGGTGTGTGGTTGACCTGTCAGTTCATAATTGTGCCATGGCTTAACTGCTTTTATTATTCCAGTTAGCTTTGATCTAGTTAGATGGAAACTAGCTCAATTATGTCTACACATGTTGCATTCACACCTCCCCATTGCAGCATAGACCTACCCTATGATGATATGAGAAAGGTCAAAAAAAAAACCAGACCTCTGCCAGTTTGGTCCTGTGGGAAAAATTCCTTCCTGGTCCCAAAACATGTGATCGGTCTGACCGCAGCATCCTAAAAACACAACTCCTAAAGCAACATCCTAAAAATTCAGCTGAGACTAGGGGAAGGGTGGGAGGATAGGCAAGTGGGAAGAAGAGGTTTTGGGAAGTAATTGTAAATATCTCCTAGCCAGTGGGAAGGTGGCAGATCTGAATTGGCATATGGGCAGCCCCCTCACTCTTGCCATGCATGCGCTCTCACTTCCACTTCCACCCAAAATACCTCTTCCAGGCAGTGTTGCATGCCCTGTTGAGTATGGGGGAAGCAGGAGGCAATTACAGAGGCTCTGAAATGCAGCTTTGTAACATCTGTTTTACTTTAATACTCTCCTGTTTTATGGGATGTTTGAAAGAGGGACCTGAATATTAGTAATAGTAATTTTTATCTTGTGTAGAGTTTTTGGGGGTAGTTTTTAATTGTGCATTACAGGTGAAGCTACTGTAGTATGCAACAACCATCCAGTGGGTGTCTTCTCAAAAAGCAGGACACATCCTCCTTGTTAAGGGATGAAATACTTTTTTTTTCCCCTGAGAGCTAAAGGAAAGTGATGTGTAGCACCTGGCTTATCAAGGTCACACAATCTGAGCCAGGAGCCTATTGTCAGCCTTTCCTCTCTCTCTCCTTTCTTCATTGAGGAAAAAAACCTTAGTTTTAAACCCACACAAAGAATTCTGGAAATGTTCTTATTAAAATTTCTTTTCTTCTATAAACACTCATTTATCTTTTTAAGGAAAACCTGTAGTTGGGGCACTATTGATTTATTTCTTACCCCATGCTTTCTCTTAAGGTGAAAACTGTTTTGTTCCTTAAACTCTTAAATTTGTGGGTGTAAGGGGAGGATGGTCATTTGCAAATGTCTTGTACTGTATCTAAATGCAAACATTTAGTGTAATTTCCTATATTAATAGTATTCATCGCTATATTAATAGTAATGTTTTATCTATCAACATGGAATCAAATGACCTTATTACTGGTTACTAATTAAAAGAAGCCATTTGAGTATAAAATATTGATATTAATTGTGGAATTAATTAGTTATGTGGCAATGCTTAAGCAACTTCTTTACCAGACTCAGAGACATGAACCACTTCTCAAAGGATTAAGAAGAAAAAGCCTTCTTTGATTACCAGATGAGTTTTAAAACTCTAAGAATCATTCTATGTTAAAAAGCAAAGCAAAACAAAACATCTATTTTAAAAAAGCTGAAAGACTTTAAAATTCTCCTCTTAACACCAGTTGTTGTGTATTCCTGGAAAGGACACATAAGCGAACCTGGGTAAACAAAAAATAGCATGATTTACTTTGAATTCAAGACTCTTCATAGTCATTAACTTGCCTGTCTCAAGACCACTCTTTTTAATTTAAATTGATGGATTTATAAGAAACATGCTATTTCATTTAACTCTTGACTGGCTTCTTTTAAGTAACTTAATTAAATACTTCCTTCAGTTTCATAGGAATTAGTTTATAATGGGCAAAGGTAGGTTACAGAAGAGACTGTAGCTGAAGTTGCTAGTTTTGTTTTTGTTTTCCTGTCTTTTCCTTTATTAATACGTATTCGTAATTAATAGTGAATAGCTTGTTTGTCTTTGATTGTAGTGCCTCCTATGGCATGGGAACAACATCATGTGACTAAAATAATGGGTGTCACATCCATGGTTGGCATTAAGAGAAACAATTAAGATTTGTGTTACCATTTCTTTCTGTAGATTATACACTTTCTTTGTAATTTTGAGGATAAAATTACTTGGGGTATGTCTACACTACGAAATTAGGTCGATTTAATAGAACTCAATTTTTTAGAAATGGATTTAATAAGTCGATTGTGTGTGTCCCCACTAAGCACATTAAGTCGGTGGTGTGCGTCCACAGTACCGAGGCTAGCTTCGACTTTCAGAGCATTACACTGTGGTATTTATCCACAGTTCCCGCAGTTTCCATCACCCACTGGAATTCTGAATTGAGCTCCCAATGCTTGATGGGGCAAAAACATTGTCGCGAGTGGTTCTGGGTACATGTCATCAGGCCTCCCTCTGTGAAAGCAACGGCAAAAAATCTCCTTTTTTCCTGGGTTACCCCTGCAGGCGACATATCACGGCAAGTATGGAGCCCGCTCTGCTCATTGTCACCGTATGTCTCCTGGGTGCTGCTGGGAAACGCGGTACTGCAGTGCTACACAGCAGCATCCCCTTGCCTTGCCCTGCGGATGGCAGACGGTACAATACGACTGATAGCTGTCGTCATCGTCCCATGGGTGCTCCTGACTGACCTTGGTTAGGTTGGTCGGGGGCGCCTGGGCAGACATAGGTGCCCCTGGCCGGCCTCCATGAGGTCAGTCGGGGCTGCCTGCACAAAAATGGGAATGACTCCAGGTCATTCTCTTCTTTAAGTTTCGTCTAATGGAGATTCAGTCCTGCCTGGAATATCATGCCAGGTGAAGGCTTCTCCCTCAGGCTGCTCTCCCAGTTGGCAGCACCACGCGGTCACACCTACCCCAGCCTGCCCCTTGCTCCCATGGCTCATGAAACCTGGACAGTAGTAAGGAGCAGTTCAGCTTTAGGCTGAGCAAGTGCAGAATGGTGGTAGAATGTGCCATTGGACGTTTAAAAGCACGCTGGCGCAGGTTAGTGACTCGGTTAGACCTCAGCGAAACGAATATTCTCGTTGTTATTACTGGGAGACGTTGATGACGGGGTGGGAGGTTGAGGCAAATTGCCTGGCTGCTGATTACACGCAGCCAGACACCAGGGCGGTTAGAAGAGCACAGCAGGGCGCACTGTGCATCAGAGAAGCTTTGAAAACCAGTTTCATGACTGGCCAGGCTACGGTGTGAAAGTTCAGTTTGTTTCTCCTTGATGAAAACCTGCCCCCTTGGTTCACTCTACTTCCCTGTAAGCCAACCGTCCTCCCCTCCCCCCTTTGATCACTGCTGGCAGAGGCAATAAAGTCATTGTTGTTTCAAATTTGTGCATTCTTTATTAATTTGTCACACAAATGGGAGGATAACTGCCAAGGTAGACCGGGAGGGGTGGGGGAAGAAGGAAGCAGAGAGTGGGATAGTTGTAGGCGCACCCCCTAGAATGGCATGCAGCTCATCATAGAAGCGGCATGTCTGGGGCTCTGACCCAGAGTGGCCGTTTGCCTCTCTGGTTCTTTGGTAGGCTTCACGCGGCACCACTGCGGGTCCCTGTTATAACCTCTGTCCTTCATGCCCTTGGAGATTTTTTTCAAATATTCCAGCATTTCGTCTTTTGGAACGGAGTTCGGATAGCACGGCTTCGTCTCCCCATACAGTGATCAGATGAGTACCTCCTGTTCGGTGGTGCTGGAGCTCTTTTGCGATTCTGGGACTCCATGGTCACCTGTGCTGTTGAGTGCTGCATGGTCACCTGTGCTCAAAAGTTTGCGGGGCTTTTCCTGTCTGCTTGGCTAGTGCATCTGAGTTGAGAGTGCTGTCCAGAGCGGTCACAATGGAGCACTCTGGGATAGCTCCCGGAGGCCAATTCCATCGAATTGTGTCCACACTACCCCAGATTTGACCCAGCAGGGTCGATTTCCGTGCTAATCCCCTCGTCGGGGAGGAGTACAGAAATCTATTTTAAGAGCCCTTTAAGTCAACAAAAATGGCTTCGTTGTGTAGACGAGTGCAGGGTTAAATAGATCTAATGCTGCTAAATTCAGCCTAAACTCGTAGTGTAGACCAGGGCTTGGTGCTTGACACTTTATAACAGCCTTTCCTGCCTATGTTACTGTTCTAAAGTGCTCCACTTCAAAGAATGAACCACAACCAGTAGTATTGACAAGGCACATTCCCCTAAAATAATAAAATAAAACAAACAGTTCAATTTTAAAGAAAGACAGATTAAAGCATGTGGTAATATTTCTTTATTAGCCTATTATGATAATTGCACCACCATTAATGCAGCTGTTTTAGTCCATTTATTTGCCAGGGTTTCAGTTTAGTCTGACCATAAATTTGAATTACAGCAACTAGAAACATAATTTTAAATCGAAGTAAAGATTCTGAATAATACTGTGAAATATGTAGATACATGCTAAATTAGCAGAATCTCTGTTTAACTATGGTCTCCTGAAATGCAATACTGGAGTGTAATTTTCTTACTAGCAGTATAATATCTGTCAAAATAAAATGTTATGCTCTATTTTTCTTAAGGGTTTACTGGATTTGAAGAGTAGGTTTGATCGGTTTCTTCAAGAATCTTTCAATAATGACCGGCTCTTCAAACAAACTATTGCGGGTGACTTTGAGTATTTCCTCAACCTCAACTCTAGGTCTCCAGAGTACCTCTCATTATTTATTGATGATAAGCTGAAAAAAGGAGTCAAGGGAGTAAGTACAAGCTCAATTACGAGACTATACTGAATCTATGGAAAACAGTAGCAGGTTAAACTAAATTAGTTGTCTTTGTATACTTTTATAAAGCATTATGTGAATGTGTATGTAATACTATTATATAGTGCATTTGTGTGCATAATGCTTTAGACATGTAAGTAAACAAGTTGCCTGTCACAAAAGCCTTATAAGCTAAACAGTTAACATACAGAGGGGAAAAAATTAGACTCAAGCATGGTAAACAATTGCTCAGTTTTTGTTTTTGTTTTTTTTTGTCTTAAACTGCATTGTGAACCAAATTAAAGTGTTGCATTTAGGCATGAAAGTGTGGGGCCAGAGATGGTTAGTGGAGGAAGTCTAGTCAAAAGAACTAAACTTTTAAGAGTAAGTTTTTGATTTTTGCTGGACTGTGATCAGTATTACTTGAATATAAAATATTACACAATAAAAATGTATAACCAGCTAAGAGATTTTCCTTTAGAAAAGATGTTACAGCTGACTCAGAAAGACACTGGCCAGCTTTTCTCTTTTATTGACTCTTTCTAATTTGAAAGAAAATAAAGCATGATAGTTTGAAAGATCAATCAGAATGGAAAGAAGCACTGACCAGTGTGTTCATTTCCAAACCTTTTTTAAAAAAAGTTTTGTTTCTGCAAATTTTTAATTAGAGCTGCATATCTTGAGTGTTGCTGATGGACTTGGTCAGAATTGCTTGCTTTTTATTTTGTAATTGTTTCCTTTAACGTGTTCAGATTGCAAGAAAATCTCTGAGATCTTTATAGCTTATATTTTGGCTAGTGCTTCAGAAATTAAATTATAAATTCTATAAATTATTTAATCCTATGAAATCTGAAAATTCATGTTGCAGTCTGAAACTTTCTGTGCAACAGTCAAACTCAGTAAAATGAATTGTGAATGGGCTTTCAGTCTTAATTTAAAATGACATGTCATTTCAGAAGCACTTCTATTTACTTTGTTTAGAGTTTTCGTAGATATTTAAGTAAAATACTAGTTTTTTCCTATTGTATCATCATAGTTTTCCCCCTCCTCATTGTCTTTCCTCCATTTTCATACTACTGGGTTTTCTTCTTTGCATGATATGACTGCCCTGCCCTTTGGCCATTTTGCTACCACCATGGTCCCACTTCTTCCAATCTACAATCATACTTCCCACAGGCAGAATGGGATACTAATTAAGGGAAGCAAATTGTGTTGATGGTATGAATCATAAAAAGAGAGTCTTTAATTTGCCATAGTTGTGGTGAGGAAACCCTTAAGGATGCAGCAGCTAAACCCAATTAAATGAGATATTTTAGCATTAGAACTTCCATACTTGTCATGGGTACAAACTAATCTAAGGGCTTGTCTATACTTAAAACTTTAGTGTGGACACTACGTATGGGTGGGGTTGTCCCTTTGGTATAGTTAATCCATCTCCCTGAGAGGTGGAAGAATTCTTCCATCAATCTAGTGCTGTCAACACAGGATCTTAGGTCAGCTCAGGGGGTGTGCATTTTTTATATCGCTGACTGACGTAGTTAAACTGACCTAGTGTAGAGCAGGCCTAACTTTGTCCTGGGTATGTAACTGGTATTGGTTGGTTGTGTGTGCTGGCTGTAGATTAATTTTCCATTACTTTTGGTTGTATAAGAAATATGTACTCAGAGACTAAAAATAGCAAATTAATTGTTTCTTTATTTTACAGCTAACGGAGCAAGAAGTAGAGACTATATTGGATAAGGCAATGGTTCTGTTTAGGTTTATGCAAGAGAAAGATGTTTTTGAACGTTACTATAAACAGCACTTGGCAAGAAGACTTCTTACAAACAAGAGTGTTTCAGATGACTCTGAGAAAAATATGATATCTAAATTAAAGGTAAGACGGCTACCTGCACACAGCTTAGCTCCTTCAAACTGTTCTTAAATTGCGTTTTATTCCTGTATTTCTTTTTCTTTTAATAAATATTTAATTGGCATAAAACTGATTACAATATACTCATTTAAATATCAAATTAAAGTTTTTAATAAATACAGAAAACGCTAATCCGCTTTATTTCTGTTATTAAAGGTTATCTGTCAGAAAAAAGAAATACTACTACAAAATTAGGGTTGAATGTCCCACGTTAGGTAGGAGGGCATTTTAGAATATTGAAATTTTGGGGGCAGGAGGGTGGCTCTAAGAAATATCTTCCAGCAAGAAAGTGACTCCAGTGAGGCAGTATGATCTAGTGGTTTGAGACCAGGAGTTTCACCTTGATCTTATTCCAAACTTTTCCACTGACATAATGTGTAACTTTGCAAAAGATGCTTACCATTTCTGTATCAAAATATCCTCATCTTTTAAATGCCAATAATACTTAACCACCTAAAGCACTTTGAGGTCCTTTGGTGAAAGGTTCTTTGATAAGTACCAAGTATTATTTCTTCTGTATGAATCCTCCTTTCACCCATATGCATTGTAATAGTGATACCATACTAATATCTGAAAACAAACTTACCTTATAGTTTCCTTCACTTCCCTCACACTCAGTACCATGTGGTTTCTACAATTTTCAATAATCTCACTTCATAACCTATAGCATCCTTAAAAAAACTCTACTTGTCTAGCGCAAATGAACTTTTTGGATGGATGAATAAACTATTATGATTTTGTTTATCAGTGTCATGGTAAATGACAGGTGAATGTTTATCCCTGTGCTGGTGAATTTTCATGACAGTTTTGCAGAACTGTCCTGTACGATAAGAGAGATGGATGCTCAAAAGAAGTATTTAGAAAAAGTGCAGTAGTGTAAGGAGAGATGAGAGAAAACAGATTTTACCTTATTTATTTGGGTAGGCTTCAGTCCTCACATGCAAAAGAGAACTGCTCTTGCAAGACCTGAAAATGGGCTAAGGGTGGAACCAAGCTAAAGAAAAGTATAGAGAATGTTCTCTCCATATTTGTCTGGGATATTCAGTGACTAACTCCAACGTTTCAGGATTTAAGTGTTTGCAGATCCATTTTATAATTATAATACAGCATATAATTTTTTTTTGGTAGACTGAATGTGGATGTCAATTCACATCTAAACTGGAAGGAATGTTCAGGGATATGAGCATCTCAAACACAACAATGGATGAATTCAGGCAACATCTACAGGCTACAGGGGTAAGAATCATTCAGATCTTTTCTTGTGCTTCTATTTTTACATATAAACACAAACCTGCTCTAGAGAGATTCTGCATTACTCTTCATTCCGTCACTTCTCTTAACAGAATAAGAACTTTTTAACTTAAATTTTTGACCTTGCAATTTTTTCTTACTCACTCGGAAAATATTTTGATCTTGAGATTTGTTTGAAGCTTGACTTATTACTTTGAGTTAAAGAATAGTAATTTAAGTCCTGTTGAGTCTTTTACTGCGTTAGTGTTCTTTTAAGTCAGTGGTGGGAAGCCTGTGGCCCACATGCGGCCCATCAGGATAATCCCCTGGCAGGCCGCGAGACAGTTTGTTTCCACTGACCGTCCGTAGGCACTGCGCCTGCAGCTGTAGCCGCGGTTCACCGTTCCCGGCCAATGGGAGCTGCGGGAAACGGCGCGGGCTGCAAGGATTTGCTGGCTGCTGCTTCCCACAGCTCCGATTGGCCAGAAATGGTGAACCGCGGCCACTGGGAGCTGCAGGTGGATGTGTCTGCGGACGGTCAATGTAAACAAACTGTCTCGTGGTCCACCAGCAGATTACCCTGATGGGCTGCAGTTTGCCCACTTCTGTTCTAAATAGTTGTATGGACTGTCCTCTATAAAGGAGTCACACAATTCCAAAACTCTAATTTATGCCAAAACATAATATAATAATTTAAGTAAAATGTATACAGTGTATTTACATAGATTCAGTGCTTGGTAAAAGTAGGAATAATTACCGTGGACATACAGTCTTGTCAATACACCAGTACATGACAAGATTTGAAAAGCTTCATAGCTAAACTTATGAACTGTTAAACTGCTTTACCAGCAGGTGGCGTATGCTTACTTGTTGTTGAGGCAAATAGACGGTAAATTTTTCATCATCAGTTAGTATTTGAACTCATGAGCTCCACTTTAAAGTCGCAGCTTTGTATGTCACTTTTTAAAGAAATGATTGTGCAAATCTTCGTATTGTCTGTCGGTCCCATATTAATTTTTGATCAAGGATTTTTTTTCCAAATTTTTTATCAATGGGTCTTTCTTTTTATCTCATTTTGGTCAAGTTTCTTTTTAGACATCCTAGTTTTTCTTTGAGTTTGGATCTTTATTGGTATGAAATGCCTTGAAGTGTTTAAAGGCTACAGAATTGAGTGTCTGCCCTCTTGGGAGTCAAAGTTTTGTATGAGATCCATCTACTTTGGTGCACATACAACAGAATTAGTTCTTTGGCAGCACTTTGACAAACATATTTCCAATTTTTATGGGGAAATTTTGATAGTACTAACTCTGTTGGGAGTCGCACGTGGCACTGTTACAGATGGTCTTCCTAGTTCTGTTTATCTGAATGTACATGAGTTAGATCTTAGAATGTTATTGGAAAAATCGTGGAGCAAGTCTTCAAGGAATCAATTCTGAAGCACTTCGAGGAGAGGAAAATGATCAGGAACAGCCAGCATGGATTCACCAAGGGCAAGTCATACCTGACTAACCTAATTGCCTTCTATAACAAGATAACTGGCTCTGTGGATGAGGGGAAAGCAGTGGATATGTTACTCCTTGACTTTAGCAAAGCTTTTGATACGGTCTCCCACAACATTCTTGCCAGCAAGTTAAGGAAGAATGGGCTGGATGAATGGACTATAAGGTGGATAGAAAACTGGCTAGATCATCGGGCTCAACGTGTAGTGATCAATGGCTCCATGTCTGGTGGGCAGCCTGTATTTAGCAGAGTGCCCCAAGGGTCGGTCCTGGGGCTGGTTTTTGTTCAATATCTTCATTAATGATCTGGAGGATGGCATGGATTGCACGCTCAGCAAGTTTGCAGATGACACTAAACTGGGAGGATTGGTAGATACGCTGGAGGGAAGGGATAGGATACAGTGTGACCTAGACAAATTGGAGGATTGGGCCAAAAGAAATCTGATGAGGTTCAATAAGGACAAGTACAGAATCCTGCACTTAGGATGGAAGAATCCCATGCACTGCTACAGACTAGGGACCAAGTGGCTAGGCAGCAGTTCTGCAGTAAAGGACCTAGGGGTTACAATGGACGCGAAGCTGGATATGAGTCAACAGTGTGCCCTTCTTGCCAAGAAGGCTAACGGCATTTTGGGCTGTATAAGTAGGAGCATTGTCAGCAGATTGAGGAACGTGATCATTCCCCTCTGTTCTCCATTGGCGAAGCCTCATCTGGAGTACTGTGTCCAGTTTTGGGCCCCACACTACAAGAAGGATGTGGAAAAATTGGAAAGAGTCCAGTGGAGGGCAGCAAAAAATGATTAGGGGGCTGGAGCACATGACTTATGAGGGAGGCTGAGGGAACTGGGATTATTTAGTCTGCAGAAGAGAAGAATGAGGGGGGGATTTGATAGCTGCTTTCAGCTACCTGAAAGGGGGTTCCAAAGAGGATGGATCTAGACTGTTCTCAGTGGTACCAGATGACGGAACAGGGAATAATGGTCTCAAGTTGCAGAGGAGGAGGTTTAGGTTGGATATTAGGAAAAACTTTTTCTCTAGGAGGGTGGTGAAGCACTGGAAGGGGTTACCTAGGGAGGTGGTGGAATCTCCTTCCTTAGACGTTTTTAAGGTCAGGCTTGACAAAGCCCTGGTTGGGATGATTTAGTTGGGGATTGGTCCTGCTTTGAGCACGGGGGGTTGGACTAGATGACCTCCTGAGGTCCCTTCCAACCCTGATATTCTATGATTCTATTATTGTCACCTATGATGCACTTTTTAGACATTGACCGTATGACCAGCAAAATTTGTTTCCTTCCTGATTCTTTAAAAATAATTTGAGATGCAGTTTCTGCCTGTATGTTACATCAGTGCAAGTAAACAAAACATTTTATGGTGTTTTACATTAAAACCGTGATCAGTTTCTGTGTTCTCTGTGACCGCAGTGGACTTGAAGGTTACATTAATCCTTCCATAAAACACACTGCAAGACTTAACTACTTCATTCACTTTCGCTCATTATTAGTTCTTGGGTCAGTTTCTGGCGACTGTTATTCCTGATACTGAACGAGGATGTGCCTTGTGGTGTACTATCTATAGAATGTGTTCATTTTGTTTCATAGGTGGTTTGGCATTACAAGCTCCTTATTTTTGTTTGTAGCAGTCCAAAGTGCTTTGCGCTGAACATTTTTTTAAAAATAACTTAAAATTCACAGTAATTAAAATACAGTAGACAATAATGCTAACAGGCTTCCAAATACTACCAGCTCACAAATACGCAAAGAACCACTGCTCTAGCAGAACAATTCTGTAATAAAAGATGGCACTGGGAAAGGAATCAGGAGTCTTTCTTCATATTACCATTGTGGTGCAAGAAGTTTTAGAGTTTCTACTAATAGCCCCAACGTATTCTTTTTTTGAAACAACTGTGATGCATTGAATGCATATGATCCTTCCTAGAAAAGAGTCACAAGCCAGCTCTTCCCCATTCAGAAGCCAAAAGCCTCATAGATATAAAACTGAGTTAGTAGGTATTGTGAAGGATGATGCAGCTGATGTTCAACTTTGTACATGCGGCAGTACTTTCTTTCACTGAGAAGCTAAAGTGGGAGAAATCAAAAGATTATAGAACCTTAGGCATTTTCCAGATTGATGAACCTGAAATCTTGGGTTTTGGAGGTCATGCAGCACAATTCTACACTTGAAAGACTCTGTCTCTCTATTAGTCCATGCTACACACATGCTGGTGATAAGAGGAGTCATATGAGACTTGACATTTCTAAAACTTGTTCTAAATCGAATATCTGCCCCTTTATATTTAGCATTGCATCTGTGAGAATCTGAGTGAGCTCAGGCTCTTGTCCATGACTAAGATGTTTCAAAGATTCAGTGGGTAAGAAAGCATACTCTTCTTTCCAGATATGATGTTGCAGTTCCACTATACTCAGTAAACATATTTTCCATACCCTCATGCCCATTCTGATTCCACAGTTCACAAACGGGGCATTATCTGGAACAAATAAAAATACTTCGATTTAATGCACTTTTTTGTTGATTGTGTGCATTGGGTTAACGTTCAAGGGTATGTCTGCACTGTGATACTAGACCTATGGCACAGCTGTGGCTGGCTCAGGTCAGTTGACTTGTGCTCATGGGGCGCAAGGTGTGGGGCTATAAAATTGCATTGTAGACATTTGGGCTCCAGCCCAAGCCTGAACATCCACGCTGCGATTTCATAGCCCCCTTCCCCTTCCTCCCCCCCAAGCCTGTCAACTGACCTGGCTCTGAGTCTTGGTGCTGTGGGGGTTTTTTAATCTCAGTGTAGACGTACCCCATCTCTAGATGTATGATTGACTGTATTTCTCCGAACATCAGTGTCATGTTACAGCTCATGAAATAAGAAGCATGTCAGTGACATTGGATGGCCTTTGGTTCACTTTGGAGAAACCTCAATACAGTTCTTCATGTATATTTGTAAAATATTGTTTTAGATGGTTATCTTGAATCCAGTCTCTATTAAAACCTGTTTCTGGATTGCATGGCCCAGCTGACTTTTTCGCCCCCCCCAAGAGGTCTTTAGATGTTAGTTCTAATGTATTTATTAGGTGCATTTTATTCTTCTAATATAAAAATAGCAATCTTAATACTTCTCAGGGATGCTATGTCGCTATTTAACTTGGGAGGCATCTACTTTTTGTCCAATGATATTTGTGACTTTTTTTACTTTAATCTGATCCACTGTAATGCTGTATATTAGTTTTTGTAGTCTGTAAGAACCTGGATCTGTTTATAATGATACTTTTTCTTTGTAAGAGAAGAAAATTACTTACCTATAAGCATGTTCTTTGGAGGTATTAATCATAAGCCTTCATTAACCCACCTCATTTCCCTGTGGAAGCTGGCAATACACTCAGTTATAAGTTTGGCACTATGGAATTTAATTGAGACACTTTTTGACAATTATACTTAGAGTTTAAATAGATGTGGGCCACCTGCTGATGAGACTGTTTAGTAGCTTAGAACATCAGCTGCAGAGTGTTCCAAGCCTGTGTGAATACCTATGTTAATAACTACTTTCAGAGAACAAGCATTAAAGCCACATAATTTTTTCAGGTTGAGCAAGAAGCTAGTCCTTTACATAAAAAAATGGGAAAACATATGCAGATGATTTCTGCTATAAAACTCCAGAAAGGGAATGGCAGAAAAAACTCCTATTGCTTAGTATTGAATGTCAAACTGTTAGTTATACTTTTCTGCCAAAGGGCAAGTACAAAAACTGTTACTTTGCAATTCATATTGTTAGCAACACAGCATATACTTTTTTTTCCTATCCAGTCAGTCGTATTGGAAACAGAATAAAAGCAGAAGGCAAAATATGATACATTTACCCTGTAATGCATCTGACCTTGTAAAGCTCTGAATTTCAGAATTACTGTTTATTATCATGAATACTGAGCAGTTGCACAGCATTTTTTACATGATCATACTCTGTATAGTCTTAAATTGCCATGTGGGAACAATGTGAGCTTTTTGGCTCCTGCTCCAGCAAGAATGAATTTAATTTGTGCAGCTCAGAAAGAATGGCAACAACAATTTCTCCTTAGCTTTTGGAAAGTAAAAAATTGAAAGTCTAATTATAACATAGGAGAAGTGGAGAACACTGTCCTGTTTTAAAATGGTGGATGTCTTCTTCCAATGTTGTTGTAGGTCTCATTAGGTGGTGTTGATCTCACAGTGCGGGTTCTCACAACAGGCTACTGGCCTACTCAGTCAGCCACACCGAAGTGCAACATCCCTCCAGCCCCCAGACATGCTTTTGAAGTATTTAGAAGGTATGTATTAAATCAGGCTTTGTATTTTTAAAACAATGGGTACAGTAAATATACTTTTGTGAGTACTAATGGCATATTAGAGAGCTGCTTTGTTCTTTTTGGGGCAAACTAGAAAACCAACTACTCACTACTTGATTTTTTTTATTTCAGATGAGACCTTAACCTCAGTTTAACTTTTTTTTTTTTTTAAGAGTAATTGTTACACATTACACTTAGTATATTCCATCCTGAAGAATTCAAAATTATCGATGTATGTAAAATGCTTTTGGATCATAAAAGCATAAAATGTGCATTATAAATATGTAAATTTTCATTTTAATTGTCTCGTAGATTTTATTTAGCCAAACACAGTGGTCGACAGCTGACACTCCAGCATCACATGGGATCGGCAGATCTCAATGCCACCTTCTATGGACCTGTTAAAAAGGTAAATGTCTGTATTCTGAAAGTGTTATGGTTTAATCTCAAAAATTTTGTAAATGTAAAGATAAATTTGTAATCAGTTTTGGATTTTCTTAGCTATAAATTAAACTGCCAGTATAGGACATAAGTACAATTTTAAAAAAAAAAATACATCTATCCCTTTTTTTTTTTTCATTCAACTCTTGCCTTGGCAACAGTTTGAAGTATACTTACAAGCATACATTCTATAATCCTGAATCAAATTTGAAACTCTCCAACCTGTTCGTTTAATTAAATCATAGGATGATAATGGACTCATAGACCGTCATGATCATCTAGTCTGACCTCCTGCAAATTGCAGGTCACAGAACCTCACCCACAGACTCCTGTAATAGATCCCTAGCCTCTGGCTGAGTTACTGAAGTTCTCAAATCATGAATTAAAGAGTTCAAGTTACAGAAAATCCACCATTTATACTAGTTTAAACCTGCAAATGACCTGTTCCCTGTACTGCAGAGGAAGGTGAAAACCCCCCAGGGTCTCTGCCAATGTGATCTATGTTAAAATTCTTTCCTGACCCCAAATATGGCCATAAGTTAGACCCTGAGTATGTGGGCAAGACCCATCAGCCAGACAGCTGGGAAAGAATTTGCTGTAGTAACTCAAAGCCCTCCCCATCTAATGTCCCATTACCAGCCATCGGAGATCTTTGCTGCTAGCAGTTGCAAATCAGCTGCCTGCCATTGGGGGCAGTTTCATCATACCATCCTCTCCATAAACTTATCAAGCTCAGTCTTTAAGCCAGTTAGGTTTTTTGCTCCCACTACTCCCCTTGGAAGTCTGTTCCAGAACTTTACTCCTCTGATGGTTAGAAACCTTTGTCTAATTTCAAGCCTAAACTTGTTGATGGTCAGTTTATATCCATTTATTCTTGTGTCCACGTTGGTGCTTAACTTAAATAACTTCTCGCCCTCCCTGGTATTTATCCCTCTGATGTATTTATAGAGAGCAATCATATTTCCCCCCCCCCCCCCTCCCAGCCTGTGTTTGGTTAGCCTAAATAAGCCAAGCCCTTTGAGTCTCCTCTCATAAGGTAGGTTTTCCATTCCTCAGATCATTCTAATAGCCCTTCTCTGCACCTGTTCCTGTTTGAATTAATCTTTCCTAAACATGGGAGACCAGAATTGCACGCAGTATTCCAGATGAGGTCTCACCAGTGCCTTGTGTAATGGTACTAACAGTTCCCTGTCTCTACTGGAAATACCTAGCCTGATGCGCCCTAGGACTTCATTAGCCTTTTTCGCAAGTACATCAGATTGGCGGCTCATAGTCATCCTGTGATCAAATAAGACACTCTTTGTCCTCCTCTGTCACTTCCAACTGATACACCCCCAGCTTATAGCAGAAATTCTTATTGTTAGTCCCTAAATGCATGACCTTGCAATTTGCGCTGTTAAATTTCATCCCATTTCTATTACTCCAGTTTACAAGGTCATCCAGATCATCTTGTGTGATAGTCGGGTCCTCCTCTGTATTGGAAATACCTCACAACTTTGTTTCATCTGCAAATTTTATTAGCGCGCACACACTTTTTCTGTCAAGGTCAGTAATAAAAATGTTAAATAAGATAGGTCCCAAGACTGATCCCTGAGGAACTCCCTTGTAACCTCCCTTCAACCTGACCGTTCACTTTCAGTATGACCCGTTGTAGTTACTTCAGATCATTTCTCCAGTTTGTCCTGTTCATTTGAATTTTAATCCTATCCTCTAAAGCACTTGCAACCCATCCCAGCTTGGTATCGTCCACAAACTTTATAAGTGTACTCTCTGTACCCCTGTCTAAATCATTGATGAAAGTATTGAACAGAACCAGACCCAGAACTGATCCTTGCAGGGCCCCACTCGTTATGCCTTCCAGCATGACTGTGAACCACTGATAACTACTCTCTGAGAATGGTTTTCCAATCAGTTTTGCACCCACCTTATAGTAGCTCCATCTAGGTTGCATTTCCCTAGTTTGTTTATGAGAAGGTCATGTGAGATGGTATCAAAAGCTTTACTAAAGTCTAGATATACCACTTCCCCCCTATCCACAAGGCTTGTTACCCTGTCAAAGAAAGCTATCAGATTGGTTTGACAGGATTTGTTCTTGACAAATCCATGCTTACTGTTACTTATCACCTTACTATCTTTAGATGTTTGCAAATTGATTTCTTAATTATTTGCTCCATTATCTTTCATTATCTAACATGCCAAAGCCCACCCTATAGCACTACTTCCTAAGCCATCTGTTGATCATTGTCATCTTATCTCGCCTTCATTCTCCTCCTCTAGGGACAGGTAGAATCCCTGAGCCGCCATTTCCTTAAGCATCTTCCCCAGCCTGCCATAGTTCCCCTTGATGCATTCCAGCGAGAATCTAGCTGTATCATTTATTCCCACATGAAGGACATCATTGGATTCTTTCCTCCTCCCATTAGGATCCTCTTCAGCCTCAGAGCCGTATCCTGTATCTTAGCTCCCAGCAGGCATCACACCCTTCTGTTCTCCGGATCAGCTTGGTGACAGGCCTGTCTGTTCTTTGTAGTAGGGAGTCCCCAATCAGAAACCTGCCTTTTCCTGGGGATGATGTGATTCTCCAGCCTTCCTTCTGTTCCTTCTGGCTGCAATCTTCTCTGACTCAACCTGTATCTTCCTGTGGCTCTGAACTCTGGGTGTATCCATAGATTCTTCCCCTCTTCTTATAGGACTAGCTGTTCTTCCTTGCCCTCCCTCCTTATTTTGGGCTGTGACTCAGACCAAAGTGAAATTTCTCTGCAGTTGTTGCATTGGAATTAAGGTTTAAAAAAAAATTTTCAAGGCAAACCTATTGTAGTTTCATAATGCCACTATTGTCAATTACACTTTTCAAATATATAGAAATCTTAAAGTTTAAATTATACAAACAAAAGAAGTAAATTTCATTTGTGAGAAATGGGGAGTAGTAAGCGCTGGAGAGATCAGCATTGGAAAGCTAAGCAAAGGTTAGAAAGAAGGAAGAGATTGTATGGTACATGGGGACAGAGAAGGTAATCCAAGCATAACTGCAACATAAAAAACATAAAAGTGGGATTAGGACACACCCACAATATGGATTACTAAGAGAAGTTTTGGAACTGGCCTGATTGGAGCAAAGGGACAAGGATTTTCGCTGCAGCAATTTTGATAAATTGGTAAGCAGGAGGAGAAGCAGGAAGACTTGAAGAGTATATTAAAGTAGTTAGGCAAAATCAGAACCAAGCATATACTACTCTGGGACTTGTGGATTTAAAATCTCAAACTTAATATTGCTTAAGCATAGTTCTCCATTTACTACATAAAAAGCTTAATCAGGAGATGAAAAAATATTCCTAAAAGTGATTTCATTACTTCTTTTAAATTCAAACAGGAAGATGGCTCAGAGGTTGGTGTAGGAGGTGCCCAAGTAACTGGCTCAAATACAAGGAAGCACATATTGCAAGTTTCCACTTTCCAGATGACGATACTAATGCTCTTTAACAACAGAGAAAAATACACGTTTGAGGTATGATTTGTGGCCTTTCTAAGCTGACTTTAAAAAAACGTTAAAATGTATTCTGCAGATAGATGCAGAGCATATGTAGATCTATGGTATTATACATCCACCTGTACTCTTTCAGAAGTTGTGTAGGAAATCTTGACCTATGTACACAGACCTTTTGATGCCAAAGGAATATACCTCATTTGTCCCTAACACACACACACACACACACACACACCCTTTTTTTTTTAACTTGATAGCAAGAGTTCGGAGTCCATAATAATTTACTTTTATGTTTTTACTTTTTGTTTTTAGCTTCATAATGTTGTTTGACATATTGTTAATCCCTTAACATATGGAATGTGTGTTTCTTAGAGAAGTTTCCATTGGGATTGTATGCTGTGAAACCCTTATTAAAAGTGTGGGCTGTGTGTAGGTCCAGGGCCCTTGACCATTTGTTTCCTTTAAAGGTGTTGAAAATTGGTTGATTACCTTAGTCATTCTCTATTCCAGAAACTCCGGATTTAGAAGTATATACCTTTAGACCCCAGCTGCTTACAGGGAAATGATATTCTGCACAGCAGTATAAAATACAGTTTTAAGACTGCTTCAGGTTAAAAGGCTTTAATTCAGTATAGCCAGCCAGTGAAGATGGGGCCCAAATTGTTTTGGGTCCGTTTATTTAAATACTCTCTCATGAACTTGAGGATCCACTTACCTAAAGCATTGAAAAAACTGATTTCATTTTGTTTGGTCTCCCCCCCCCCCCCTTTGAAGAAATCGCTGTTCTTGATAAATGTTTCATATTCTGAGTTATCAAACCTTGGAATAGGAAGAATCTGCCTTTATTTGATTGCTGAATAGTAGTTAATGTATTCCGCATCAGTAAAATAGTGATGCTTTGTTCTGTTGACCCTCATGATGTGCTATGATAGCATGACTTTGCAGAAAGTAAGTGCATGCATTCACAAAAGCATAAGATTGCCAGAACATAGAAGCATCAGTGATGTGTAAGTGCTTGTGCAAAACACAAAGGTTGATAGATTGACTTTATTTTTCAGTTGCCTTTGCAACTGCACAAGGTTTGCTATTCTTTTTCTTTTTCAGACAAGTATACTTCTGAGGGCATTCTGTGCCAAAAAATTAGGAATTCTGCACACAGTATTTTAAAATTCTGCAAGTTTTATTTGTCAATAAATAAATGCAGAAACTCTAGCATGGCAGTGGGGAGCACAGGCCACTGGCTGCATGAAGGTGGGAGATCATTCTACAGCCCTCCAGCTTCTACCCCCGGGACATGGACTCAGTGGTGAGGCTGCACCCAACCCTGACACAGCACAAAGCCTGAGTCTGCCCCAGAAACACCGTGGGGCTCTGCTCCAGGTGCACCAGGTGTGGGGCAGGCAGTTTTCACCAGGAAGGATCCAAGTGTGGAGGGGCTCAGTGTGTGGGGGGATCCAGGTGTGGGGTGAGAGGATTCTGTGTGGGACAGTCTGGGTGCAAGCAACTCAATGGGGTGGGGTCTAGATGTGGAGGGGATCTGGATGCACAGAGATCATTGGGGGGGTTCCAGGTGCAGGGGCAATGGGACTTCCCAGGGACTTTCAGATGAAGGTGGTTGGAGCTCAGCAGAGGTTTGGGTGTGGGGGTCTCAGCGGTGGATCTGAGTGCTGGGGGAGTGAGGCTTGGTGGTATGGGGGTCTGGGTGCAGCTAGTTGGGGGTCAGTGGCGTGGGGCTCTGGATGTGGGGGCTCAGGCTGGTGCAGGGAGTGGGGCATCAGGGTGGGGGTTTGAGTGCAGGGAGCTCAGTGGGGGGTAGTCTGGGTACAGAGGTGGGGGCCCAGAGGCAGGGGGTCTGGGTGCAGGGACTTGAGGTTCAGTGGGGTGGGGTTTGGGTATGGAAGGGTAGGGGAGTTCTGGATGTACCGCATGAGGCTTGGCACGGGTGTCTGGGTATGGAAGGTCCGGATGCACAGGGATTAGGTGGATGGGGGAGCAGCTCCCCATACAGTAACCTTTCCCCCCACAGCTGAGGAATGATGGAGGCAGGAGCAGTGGAGGATACTGAGCTTTCTGCATTTGGGGTAGCTTCTGAGGGTGGGTCTGACACAGCCCCAGCAACTTCTCTCCTGCCTCGAGCCCAGCAGCTGATTCCAGCTCATGGTAGGAGCCACTGGCTGGGATGTCCCCAGCCCTGCGGTGATTTACCTTACTGCCGCCTGCTCCAGGTACCTGAACCGATGTACCTGGGCTACTAGGGAGTGCTGCGTGACCGTTCTTGCAGCTTCCCTTTGCTTCCCTGTCAGAAAGTCATTTTTCTGCAGGGGACATGAATTCTGCACACATGCAATGGTACAGAATTCCCCCAGGAGTAACAAGTACTGATTGGAAGGTAGACAGGTAGAGATCACCACAGCAGCCAAAATGGACTGTGAGTTCTAGTTTTTAGATTGTCTTCTATAGACTGTTGATTTAACAGTGCTGTCCCCACAAACAATGGGAACCTATTGAGGCACTGGGGTGGGCAGGCGTGGCCCTGCCCATTGCTAAAGGCAATGAGCATAAGGGGAGGAGCCACCAAACCCAGGCATCAACTAAATCCGGGGGACAACAAATGGAAAAAATAAGGCCAGGAGTGCAAGTCACAGGGATGAAATAAGGGATCCAGGGGGAGACACCGAGCAGAGAATTCCAGACAGCGACCCTTGCCCCTCAAGGCATCCAAGGAGGCAGTGGACACCACCCAGAGGAACTCTGCCCAGAGACGTGACTTAAAGAGCAATCAGAAGTAGGCCCCACAGTCATAGAGCACACTCCTGTCCAGCTTCCTTTTCTAATGTGATGGATGGCCATCTTGGCCATGTCAGGAGAAGGTGGACGAGGAAGTCTCGTCACTTTGTGGGGTCACAGTTTATTGCTAGGCAGATCCCAAGAGGAGGGATAGAGGCCACTGCAGTCTCCTACTTAGATTGACTTGAAGTGATTTTTTTCTATCTTTTGATGGGGGTCAGGAGATTTTTGCCCCATTCCAAAATATCCATGAAATTGCTTGGTATGTGTAAAATCTCATTGTGGTATGCCAGGGCTTCTCCCCAGCTTTCAGTTGCACGCTGCCACACCCTCTGCTTTACGAAGGCTTATTGTCCAAACATAAGTGAATAAATCAAACAGAAATAGTCCCTTAGCTCACCCTTGTCCTAGAGTTTCATGGGCTCCCCTCCCACAGTCTCTGGTGATCCTGCTTCTTGCAGCTTCCCAGTCCCAGCCAGCTCTGCTTCATTTCTGGAACACCAGCACCAGGGATAACTTCCTGGATACCTGGCCCATTGCTCCAAGGACTCTCCACAGGAATTAGCTCCACTCCAGCCTGTCCCAATAACTTATCCCGTGCCTGCCCTCTGATAGGTCTGTATAGACCCAGGTGTAATCCTACTCCCTTTAATTGGCCCATTTGGGCCCACCTACCCTGATACATAGGAGCTGGTTCTGGTCTACTCACAGGGACCAGCTACCCTGTGACACTCTATAGACCTTTGAGTGGCCCAGCCCATATGCAGCATTCTGCTTTTAGCACTCTATAAAGTCAATACTGTAAAGGACACAGTAGTACAGCATAACGCCAAAGAAGTTCAGGTACCCTCTGTGCTGATGATAAGCAGAGGCACCAACAAAAAATGATGCCTTTGCAAAAGAGGAAGGAGTTTTGTCTAATCAGGCTTCTGTTCCCAGCTCTGCCACTGATAACTCTTAACTTTTAAATTTCCCTAAGCTCTTAGCTCCATTTTGGATAAGTGGTAATTAAGGCAAATACTTTCTCTTTTGGAGCAGTGCTGACACTTAATAGTTGATGAGGTACTATAGGAGCACGGAGCATTATTTATTTATTTATTTAAATATTTTTTATTTATTTTTATTTATTTATTTTAGTATTACTATTTAGATTTTGAGGAAAGAATTTTGCTTTTTAATTGTTGGAGGTTCATATGTTAGGGCTTTGTGTAACTAGTTGGATATTTTTGTGAGGGGAAAAATGGGCTTCCACATGAGAGGGAGGTTTTTCTGAATAGCTTAAGGTTTTTTATTTTCTTAATAACTTACTCTATTCTTTCCAAGTGGGCTACTCCTTATATTCAAATCTTACGTTGTTGCTCATTTCAGTGTCTGGTGAAGAATGCTTAAATATTTTGAAGTATATATCCTCAGAAGCTTCATTTGTTCACAAATTGAATATAAACTGAAGATTTGTCCTATCCCTAACCATGTCCAGTGTGAAATTCAAAATTTGATATGTATGAAATTGTTACATAATTCAGCAAAACTAGTTCATTAAAAGTTTAGTGTGACTTCTTAATTTATGCAGTTCCTTTTTTCCCCTCTTCCACATTGGGAGAGCTTTTAAAGGTTGGTGAAGCCTGTACAATTTAAAATTCTTTGGATCTGTGGATTTTTCAACCACGTTAATGTTGAAACAATTATTTAATTCCTTGCTATAAGAAAAAAACTTAAGATGTCTGGAATTTGACACACTGTATTGTTTGTTAGTTATTGCAGCCTATTGTGTAGTTTCCAGACACAGCTCCTTTAGATCTGTTTTAGATATGTTCAGCTGCATAATAGGTGGTAATTATAGCTTTCCTCCCCAAAATGAAATGTCTATAACATACCAGATATTTGAAAGGGGGGGGGGGGGAGAACACTTTAAAAATATCTATTTTAAATCTTTAAAAGATATTAAATGTCTTTATAAAAAGATGTGCATTTGTAAAAATAACATGCTGATGACTTAAACTTTGTTAGACTGCAGTAACTCCTGTTGTTCATGTTAATAGAAAAATTGTAATTCTTGTACCCTTCTTCTAGAAACCTTTCTGTGCTACAAATTGCTGAGTACCCTCCACCCCCACCGAAGTCAACTAGTGGATGGTGCTCATCATATCACAGCATCAAACCGTTTCTGTGATGCTTATTTAAAGGCAATTTGTACATTTCTGAAAGACCAGATTTCATGCAAGTGTCAGTTTAAGGACGAACTGTAATGTTGAGAATTAAAATACACACAGTATGTAGTGAATGCCCCCCACCCCCACTGCCTGGTTAATAAGGGTGTATAGCATAAAAACTGTTTCTTAATTTTTATTTTAGTTCTGTATTTCACTTTCAATGGCAGTAGTCAGAATACTTTATTGAGGTGAAAAGTACAGCAGTGATTATTGATGGATTGATTTTAATCCTTTGGCATTAGAAATCAGGGTGTTAGACTGAAATCTCATTGGCAGCAGTAGGCTGTGCTGGAACTGTTGGCCTTGACACATTAAATTTAAATAAATAATTAAAAAGCTTATTTACTCATTGTTGTAAGTAATTAATTTATATGGTCAAGATTCATTTCCTTTTGGCTTACTGAAGTGGTCCTGATTATGCCATTGCAATAAGGTTCATTTTTCAAGACAAAAATGATAGTAATTTAGTCTTTAAAAATGCATGTTAGCTGAAACTTGATAAACAAATATTGGATAGAACCAAATTGGTGGTTATATTTAAATGAAACTAGAAATGAGCAAATATCCGCTCTTCATGTCACCCTAGAGGTGGGCTTTTTGGGTATTGGCAGGTGTAACGTGAAGGTGTTGCGCTAACACAGTCCGAAAGCACATTGCAGTAGTTCAAAACTTCAGCATCTATAAGAAAATGGAAAATGAGAATTGATTCCTCAGCTTCTAAATGGCTCTCAGTAGAACTCTCAGAAACACTGACTTTCTACGTGGATCCAACTAGTGTTAACATTTTTATGAAGAAGACAGCAAAACATGCCATAGCTTATATTTCTCCCAACAAGTGACTCTGAGAGGCACTAAAACTACAGAAACACTTGATGGAAGTTTGAGGGACTCGATAGATAAGCTGATAACACTGCTTTAGAAGACTGCGTGCAAAGCACTGCTGGGGTATATTTCTGTAGGAATTTTATGCTTTGTATGGGTTTTAAGTGTTTGCACTACTAATGTTTTAGTAGTCATCTTTCAAATGTCATCTGTTGTACTTTGAGCTGAGGTGGACCAGACTGTCAGTTTTGTTCTCTGCTGAGTGTAAGGTGGAAACAAAACTAATCTTAAGCAGCTCTATACTTTTTTAGGAGTGTACTCTGCAGGAGGGTGAGAAAACACGTTTTTGTGAATAAGCTGGTGCCAGGATGAGACTCATATTTGATATTTCTTGTAAGGCTGTCAGCTTTTCATGTGAGCAAACTGCCTTACCTGGCTTGATAAGGTACTTTTGATAGCTTTCTGTCAGAAATTTCCTTGATTGCTATGTATATTTTTTTCATTGAACTGATCATGAAAGTAACTTTGGAGCTCAGGTTTCATTCCATAGAACAACTTAGGAGAGAATGGAAATAAACCCTTTTGGCTTTCTCAGGAGATAAATTGAGTGTTAACAGTTAATTATTCATTTTGTTCTCTTCATCACACTGGCAGCTGTTGACTTTAAATTATACTTGAAGAAATCCACTTTCTCTAAATTAACCCATGTTCATCATAAGCCTTTTTGCATAGTGCTTATTAGACTATCACTAAATGAATTCTAACTTTTCAGGCATCTAAAGAATCTAAATATCAGAATTTAGTTTTGCGAGCCAAGGATTATCTTTTTGAGCAATCAGGGTTTGGGGGTTTTTTTGCACCCCGCCCCTCCAAAATAAGCTACCTAACGTGTTCTGACATTAATTATAAACTATTGATGATGTCATGATTTTCCTTCAGGAAATTCAACAAGAAACTGATATCCCTGAAAGAGAGCTTGTTAGAGCCCTACAGTCCCTTGCATGTGGCAAACCAACACAACGAGTTCTCACAAAAGAGCCTAAATCAAAAGAAATAGAAAATGGTCATATATTTACAGTGAATGATCAGTTCACATCCAAATTGCACAGAGTCAAGATTCAAACGGGTAAGTCTATTTTTATATTCTGCTCTCTTGTACTCGAAAAATACCTTAAGTTGTAAAATGTTGGCATCTATATTGAAGGTAAATGCATCACACTAGCAAAAGGAAAATATTAAGCTATAAAACCTGTTGTCATTGACTAGTAGCCTGAAAACAAAAATTTAAAAGAGGAAGAAATCCAAAGCACTTACAGAAAGTAATAGTTGAATTAAGTGGGGATGGGGTTTTTTTTTGTTTTTTTTAAAGTATGTAGTCCTTTCCAAGGAGAAGAAGGTGGAAGGACTGTAGCTTTTAAATTAAATTACTATTTTTTAAAACTTACCAGGCTGTGTTCTGATTTACTTGGCGAGAGAGAGGGAGAGAGAGACATCTATCTCAGCGGTTCTCAAACTGTGGGTCGGGACCCCAAAGTGGGTTGCCAACCCCGTTTTAATGGGGTTGCCAGGGCTGGCTTTAGACTTGCTGGGGGCCAGGGCCAAAGCCAAAGCTCCATTGCCTGGGGTCAAAGCCCAAGCCCAAGGCCTTCAGCTCTGGGCGGTGGGGCTCAGGTTACAGGCTCCCTGCCTGGGGCTGAAACCCTTTGGATTTGGCTCCCCCGACCTGGGGCAGTAGGGCTTAGGTAAGCTTGGGTTTTAATTCCCCCCTCCTGGGGTTGTGTAGTAATTTTTGTTGCCGGAAGGGGGTCATGGTGCAATGAAGTTTGAGAACCCCTGGTCTAGCTCATAGACGTATAACTTACTCTCCTGCTATGAAATTACTGATTTGTTGTTTTCTTCAGTGAACATTGGGTGTTTTTCCTGGCTGTGCTCGATGTTCATTGGATTTTATACACAATTCTTTCTGATCCGCCGGTCTCCCCGTGGGCAGCACCCAGTCTCCCAGCGGGGAGCTGGTAGCTTTGTGGGCGCAGCCCGGCTTGAAGCGGGGAGCCCAGGGGGTAGCCTGCTCAATACAATCATCAGCATTCTTCCTTCCATTTTCTCAGTGTTTGGGAATCTGTAATGACAAACAAATCAATTCTAAGCACTGTAAGAATGAATATCCTTTTCAATTTCTGCCCGCCACTGTTCGACCATCCCTTTTCAGGGACCCATCTCACAAATCAATACTCTTTCAAGAAGTTCAGATTCTGCTTACACTAGGGGCCACAGAAGAAGTTCCCCTTCGACATCAGAGAAAGGGATTTTATACACAATTCTTTCTGATTTCCAAGTCCAAGAGGGTTTGAGATTCATTCTAGATCTTTGAAATCTCAAGTATGTGAGATTTTGCAAGATCTCCCTAGCATGTGTTTATTCCTTCCCTAGATTGCAGTGACTGGTTTGCTTCCTCAATCTGCAGGATGCTTACTTCCATATGGTGGTCTCACCAAATCACAGGAAGTCTCTGAGACTTGTGATAGTGGGACAGCGTTATTAGTACACAGTACTTCCCTTCAGCCTATTATTAGCCCTGCCACTATTCCCAACTGCTTGGCAGTTTTGGCAGCCTGTTTGGAGGAAAGTAATTTATGTTTTCCCTTATCTGGACAATTGGTTCATTCAGGGTAGATCTGAATATCAGGTTCTCTACCACATCAGGTTTGTCCTTTGTCTTTTCAACTGTCTAGAAATCTACATTTTCCCCAACACACAATCAAGTTCTTTAGAAGTTCTATGATTTTGACTGCGTTTCTACATCAGAAGAGATTTGAGACAATTCACTAGTTGTGCCTCTCTCTCGAGCCACACTTTACCACCACAGTCTGAGCCTGTCTGAGGTTACTAGGCCACATGGCCTCATGTACTTATGTGACCCAACTTGTCAGGCTGTGCATGCACATCTTCCATGGGTGACTAAAGTCAGTCTATTGACCAAACAGATATCCCTTAGACAAGTTGGTCCATGTACCTCCTTCTGTTCTAGTCTCTTTAGAATGATGGATGGATCAAAAAAAGTATGCGGGGGGAGATACTATTTTCTTGTCCTCTTCCATCCAAGACTGTCATTATCGATGTGTCCGATAGGATGGGATGCTTACATATGTTTGCTAGCCAAGCATGGACAGAAGACAAATCGACCCCTCATATCTATATCCTCAAATTTTGGCCAGTTCTCAAGGCTTGCTGTGCTTTTCTCCCTCACGTCAAGATATTGTAGGTCCAGATTATGACGGGTTGCCCCCCTTTGGATGCCACCTGATGTGCTGAGATACCACTGAGCCTGCCTGTTATGCCAGCCTGGGCACCCTTTTTACCTGTCTTGCTGAGCCAAGCTATTAAGCTTCCTCCAGCACACACACACAGGCAGGGCCACACCAAACTGCAGAAAAAAACAGACACTGAGATTAATTCTGGGAAGGCTCAATTTAAGGGATTTGCCCCAGCCCTCAGGTGTCCACCTGCCTTGGAGTGCAGACCCAAAGATATGTTATGAAATCCACCTCCTCCCTCAATGTGGAGGAAGGGATGCACAGCCTCCCTCTCTTCCCCTCCCCCCCCCCCCCCCCCCCCGCTCCCCGGGTTGTGTTTATAAACAAGAAATAAGTTTATTAACTACAAAAGTGAATTTTAAGTGAATATAAGAGATCACAGACCAGAACAAAGCCGATTACTGAGCAAATAAACCTAAGTACTCAGGCTAAGCTCAATATACTTAAGAAACAGGTTAAAAAATGTAATTTCTTACCCTAAATGTTATTTTAGGCAGGCTGCAAAGTTTCTGTGGCTCAGAGTTCCAGTTATATTTCTTTTCAGACTGGACCCCTGTCTCAGTCTGGACTCCCCCCGCCTTCCCTTCAGGTGGCTTTAGCAGTCTTTTTTCTTGGGCAGACAGGCTGGAGAGGAGGAGTTCCATTTGCCTTCCTCCCCACCCTTAAATAGAATTTACATAAGGCAGGAATCCTTTGTTTCCCAAACTTGACCCCCCTTCCTTTACAGTGGAAAGTTACAAGAAGTCCCAGATAATGTTTAGTATCAGGTGACAAGATCACCTGACCTAGTAGTGTCACAGTTACATACCCGGATGCTGCTCAGGAGGGAGAGAGATTAGTGTTTTCATGGTTTTGTTGTTCCTTCCTGATGGCTCATCAAATTTGATGGCCTGTCATCTGGTGGGTGTCTTCCCAATACACACTCAGTTGTAATGGTTACATAGTCCATATTCCGAACTTTAGATACAGAAGTGATGCAGGCATACAAATTGGATAATCACATTTAGTAAAATAACCTTTCCAATGATATCCTACAAGACCCGTCTTGCATAAAGTTATGTCATATCCGGGCTCCCTATGAGCAGTACCCGGGCTCCCAGCGGGGAGCTGGTAGCTAGGTGGGCCCAGCCCGGCTCGGAGTGGGGAGCCCTGGGGGTAGCCGGGCTCTAGCTAGAACCACCCATCCTCCCCAGGATGACAGCTGGGCCTTTTTCTCAATATCACGGCTCCGTGCTGGAGCCATGAAATTGACAAGAATGACAGCCAACAACTGACATAAGTAATGCACGTACACTGCATCGCCCTAACTAAATTGACATAAGCCTTGCACCTCTTGCGGAGATGGAGTTATTATGTCTGTGTAATAGGGCCCTTACATTGGTGGGACCAAGGCTGTAGTGTGTACACTGACATAATTAGGTCAACATACACTGCTTTACATCAACATAACTCTTTAGTGTAGACCATGCCTAAATAATACTTGACTAGTTCTTTATCTATTTTAGCCTCCGATTTTCCCCATTTACATTGATGTTTACTGCTAACCTTTTCTGATGAAAACTGAAACAAAAACACTTTGGTCATTGCTGCATTTTCTCTTACTCTTTCCCTCTTCACTGAGCAATGGGCATACCCTGTCATTGGTCTTGATCTTCTTGTGTCTGATGTATTTTTAAAATGTTTTCTTGTTAGCCTCTGTATTGCTAGCTAGTTTAATCTTTTTTTGTGCTTTGGTCTTTCTAATTTTGCCTCTACATGCTTGTCTTGTGTTTTTTATAATCATTCTTCATAATTTGACCTAGTTTCCACTTTTTATATGACTAGTTTTTGAGTTTCCAGTCGTTGAAGATCTCCTGGGTAAGCCAGGGTGGTCTCTTACCATACTTCCTGTCTTTCCTATATGCCGAGATAGTTTGCTCTTGTGCCCTTAATCACGTCTCTTTAATAAACCTACCAACTTTCCTGAATGCTTTTTTTTAACTTAGACTTGCTTCCCACAGCATCTTACCTACCAATTCTGAGTTTGCTAGTCTGCCTGCTTGAAGTCCATTGTCTTTATTGTGCTGTTTTCCCTTCTGCCATTCCTTAGAATCATGAGCTCATCATTTCATGGTAACTTACACCCAAGCTGCCTTCCACCATCAAATTTTCAACCACTTCCTCCATATTTGTCAGAATCAGTCTAGAACAGCCTCTCCCCCAGTTGCTTTGTCCACCTTCTGAAATAAAAAGTTGTTTCCAGTGGATTCCAAGAACTTCTTCAGTTTGTCCTCCAGTTCAGTGAAGATCTTTTGGGGCTTTTGGGTTTTTTTTAACCTGATGGTTTCTAGACTTTTAAAAGGGATTGTTTAATTATTTCCCTGGGTAAAGGATGCATTGCCACCTTGGAATCTTAATATTTTATTGGCCACTTTAATGGGCCTTCCATTTGAACCTATAGGCCACCTGTTTTTTGTGTCGCCTGTGTCAGAAGACATCTTTTCTCATAGTCATTGTTAGCCAGAAGAATGGGTGAGCTTCAGGCTGTCACTGCAGGACTCCCATATATACTATGTTTTCAAAGATAATGTAACTTTGTGGCCACAGCCGAAGTTCCTGACTGAAGTGGTATCTGCCTTTCATCTGAGCCAGACAATATACTGACTGGTTTTCTTCCTTCAAAACCACACTTACATAAAGATGATGAACGTATACGTACTTTGTATGTATGGTGAGTATTAATCTTTTAACTGGACAGGACTAAATCTTTCAGGTTGTTTCCTTGACTTGTGTATTTCTTATGCTGATAGAATGAAAGGTCACATCACACACAATTTCTAGATGGAATATTTCCTGTATTACTGTAGTTTATGGGGTAGCGAACACACTGCCTCCACAGAGACTGTCTGCTCACTTAATGAGAACATAAGCTACTTCAATGGCTTTTCTGAAGGACATATCCATGTTGGATGTTTGTAGAGCTGCCACTTGGCCGTCTATGCATACCTTCACTCATCATTACGCCATTGTGACTGCTTTGAGATCTGATGCAATTTTTGGGAAGGCTGTGTTGTAGTCACTATTAGGGCTCAGAGTGACTTTACCGCCTAGCAGTACTGCTTTGTGAGTTACTGCTGAGTAATACACATGTGCAGCCACTTGAAGAAACAAAAACTATTACTTACCTGTATTGTAACTGTTTTTCAAGATGATGTTGCATGTGTGTATTCCACTAAACCCTTCCTTCCCTGTGCATTGGAGTCCTGTTTCATCATATTTCTGGCATAAAGGAACTGAGGGATTGGGGCAGCACTGCCCTTTTATAGGCTCAGGAGAGGCCATGAATATGTGCAGGGTGCATGCAACGCCCTGACAGGTACTTCTGCAAAAAACTCTTTGGCTCCAGCATGCTGGGTGTGCTGGGAGTGGAATACCTGTGTGCAGCAACATCTTGAAGAATAACCGTACAGGTAAGTAACCATTTTTGTCTAGCTCACTAAAGTTTTGAAGTTAAATGGTGGAATATGTTGAGACACTTGTATATGTATATGCATATGTGAGTGGAGTGTGTTAGTACTTAGTACTTATTATTTATACATTATATGTATGAACTAAGATCTATCTAACCCCTATCCCACAATACACAGTGGTAGCATTTAAAAAGCATCTTAAAATATTCTGTAATTTTGAGAGAGATTCTTTTGACTTGTAATAGAACATATCACTGGAACTGGTAATCTCTCAGATACATTTTAAGTGCAATCACTGTACTTCTCTCATGCCAGACATTGCAAATATTAGACATTTTAACCCTTTCCTAACAGTGGATGTGGACAAGACTGCAAACATCTTAAACCCAAAGTATGCTCTTGTGATTACACTACATATATGTTGTTGCATAAACTACAGTGAACTTGGGTGTCTGCAGATGAAAGCAAAATGCCAAGGTATCCATGATTTAACATGTCTACCTTGCATGGAGTATTCTTAAGGTGGCAGAGATACAATAGCAGGTTACCAGTGTTTTAGAGCACCTTAACTAGTGCCTCACATACTCTGTGGCACAAGGGGACCAAGTTCTGTGGCAACACCTAAATTCCAATGGGATACTAAATTATTCTCTTACTGTGCAATCCTCTTATTCCCATCACCCTTTGCACTACATAAACAAGTGCAATTATGGCTCTTAATTGAACATATTGATGAAAAATTCATACAGTTATTTTCATCAGAGGTTATATTTGAGTTTTGGCCTCTTGTTTTCTAGGCTAGCAGCACAACAGAACCAATTCTTGACTCCATGAGAGGATGTATCTTGCAGCATTCTCTAGTGAACAACTGAAAAGGAAGGTTCTTTCTATCTTTAGCCAGAGGGAAGGCTGCCATGATGTTCAGGGTTTTTGAGTGGAGAGAGTAAAATGAGGAAAAAGGATATCTTGAAGCTAGACGACTCCTATTCAAAAGCAGGAAATATTGAATTTGTGTATGGGAGAAGAGGTGCCTAGAAATAATAGCTGTAGGTGGAGAGAGACTGGAAGCAAGGACAGAAATAAGAAATTGGTGATGGTAGAAAATGCTCAAAATCCAAAAAGGGCAGAAAACAAAGTGAATAGGTTGATTGGTATTTTTCTTTTGGCTAATTATCTTCAGCAGTTTAACTGGTTTGGAAAGTAACCTTGTAAATAAAATTCTGTCCCTTTCCTTACTATGTTGCAATTCCCACTGTAATTGAAACATCGCCTTAATTGAAAAAGTCTCTTGACAAGCAAAGGAAATAAAACCCAACTACGCTGTCAGAATTGTTTTCTTTGACACACACTCTAAATTATGTGCAATTTAATAAGAAAACACCATATATAACCCATAGTTTCAAAGTTAATTTGGCAAAATCTGTGTAGTTTTAAAGAGAAGAATCTTCAATATGACAGTAGCCAAAAAAAGTTTTGCAAACAAAGTTCAGTACTGTTTAAAAAGCTGAGAAGTTTAGTACATTAAATTTTAAACAGTAAATAGCAACTGACAAAATAGTAACACATACTTACTTACATGTGCATTGATTGCTATGTATGTCTGTCTTCTTGTGGCCACGTTTCATTAAAAACCACACTTGAAAATGTCACAAACCAAGAAACTTAATTCCTCTGTGGGTGAAATTTAAATTTTGTGCATATTCATATTATTGAAATTAATAATTTTGACTTTTGCTTAAGGTATTTCATCTTCTCTTTTAGTTGCTGCCAAACAAGGGGAATCGGACCCAGAAAGAAAAGAAACAAGGCAGAAAGTAGATGATGACAGAAAACATGAGATAGAAGCTGCTATAGTGCGGATAATGAAATCTAGAAAGAAGATGCAGCACAATGTGCTAGTAGCAGAGGTAACATCACATATAGTATTGACGTGGTTAAGAGGTTAGGAAAAGGGCACATCTTAGATTTCTCTGTCAATTCTTACTCTTCTGTTAATGTAGCGAAGTTACAAGGCCTTATCAGCAGTTCGATTTTTAAACTGATTCTAGAGAGACTTGATATTTTTATCTCATACCTCTGGAAGCATAGATGTATTTAATTCCTTTAGTTGCTATTATGTCAACCAGTTGTTTATAGTACAGTGTTTTATAATAAAAAACAGTGAGTTGACTGCAAAAGGTTGATATCCTGTATTGAACTTGTAAATTGCCAACCATGGGGTCTGATGAGCTGCCAAGGGGAGTGAGTTTCAAAGAGTGAACCTTTTGTAGGGAGAGTCCTGACACTCATAGTTACTAAATTTGAAGGCTGCACAGACAGCAAATGTCTCCAGCCAGTTCTAACTGTCATCATGGTTGTAGGTTGAGAGGCTTCATGATAAACACACAATTGCACCAAGAAGTGAGAAAGCTGACGATGAGAAAACTTCAGCACAGAATTCATGCCAACCATTCTTCTGAGTATAAATTGATAGGCTGCTGGTGTGAGGAAGGATGTTTTCTCCCATGTGTGTAACTGCTTAATTGCCTGCCCTGGTGCATTATTGGTTTTTGTCTTTCTCTGAAATATCAGCTATTGACAGTAATGGAGGCCGAATATTGGATGTGATGGACCAGTGGTACAGAAATAAAAAACAAATTTATTTTTATATGGATCAATCTAATTTCTATTACAAACTCAATTTTTTTCACTTGGTTAGTACCTGAAGTGTGCAGCTGGCCATGTAAACTTTAAAGGTTACACCCAACCTGTTTTAACAAATGTTTTTTATGATTATTTTTAGTGTACTTTTGTGTTGTGCAGCCTAACGCATTATCATCTGCAATATAGCATTAATTATTCTTGTTTTTATGTCCTAGGTAACTCAGCAGCTGAAAGCCCGATTCTTACCAAGTCCAGTTGTTATTAAAAAACGTATTGAAGGACTTATTGAGAGAGAATATTTGGCACGAACACCTGAGGATCGCAAAGTATACACTTACGTAGCATAAAATGCGTTCAGCAAATTTGATTTATTCTTGGACTATACTCTCCGCATGAACTGGGAAGTTCTTTTAAATCATTAATATTAAAGACGACCATCTCTTCTATTAAATTACAATACATGTTCTAGACCATGCAGATCAAGCCTTTACTCCTTTTGAGAGTTTTCAACATCAATTGATTGAGCTTCAGGCTTTTCAACGTTATCCCTGTAGAGATCATTCTTATAATTCCTCGGGAAAATGTGAACGTGCTGCGTTTGTTTTCAAAATTGTATGAAAACACAAAAAATAAAAACAAATTTAGAAAATACAGCTCATTAAAAAATAAAATTGTTGGAATTTCATTTCCCCAAATCTTCAGTGTTGATGTAAATGTGTTTCTGTAGTGTTGCTTAGCACTTTGCGCATTGTATAAGTTGGGTTTAAAAACAACACAACTGGTAAGACAGAATTCCCGGTTATATTGCTCTGCTTCAGACATTTCTTTAACTAGCCATGTTTAATTTAAATATTTGGTAAATTTATAAAGACCCAAGAATACAATTTTAGCATGCTTCACTCTTCCAGCTGCACTCATTATTGTTCTGGCAATATGATCAGGAACCTTTTTGGGGCTCAGTAAAAACCGTAATAATTTTGGCTTTCCCTTCTGTAATTTGAGTTCTTCCAAATTAAGTTCTATATTGATTAGGTTTGTTCTGGTTTCTTTATAGGAAAAAGGAAAAGGTTTTAGTGTGTATAAACTGTATAATAATTTTTGCTGTTGTACTCACTGCTGATAGTGGATTGTACAGGGCGATGTTTTTATTTCACTTAATGTAGACACAATAAATTTAAAATAAACGGATTTAGTGTACACACACCACTAATTCAGTTGTTTTAGAGCACAGGGAGTACAATTTGTTGAACTAAATACTGCCCCTTGAAGAAACGCACCAAGACTATACCTTGTTTATTAATGTCATGACCAACCAGAAGGTTTCCCACCTTAAGTACGTATTTTAGGAGATTAAAGTGAAGCCATTGTGCACTATTGTTTTAAAATGCAATCTGAAAATGCAATAAATATTCTTACTTTAATCTTAATGAAATCTTCAGTTCTTACAGCAAAACTTCTTTTACATATTGTCGATGTGGTTCAAACCATGGATTTCAAAATTGTGATTCAAGGGCATCGTTTTTCTTTGATAAGTCAGTTTCACTGCCTGCGGATGTGTATTGTATTAAAGATTTTTGATTAAGATATAGTTTTGACCTTACAAAGAATGTACTCTGTGCAGCTTTTCTGCCATAACTATGGTTTCCCCCATTTTTCATCAAACTACTGTACTTTTATTCTCAGTTCTCCTTAATTGTGCTTTTTCACAAGAGATTTAAAAATGTAATTGGGAAAGGTTGCTTATAACATAGGCACCAATTTGGAGTCAAAAAAGCCTGGTTAATGGTCATGAAGCATTAAGGTACTGCTGGTGCATTTGTTAACTGTATCTGACAAAGGTGTCTGTTCAGATATATGATAAAGTCTATCAACATAATTTCAGTATGGATAAAGATGCCACATAACAGTTTCCATTGCATTTGGGGCAATGTTTTTACTCTGGTCTGCATATGTGTGTAGATTGATTTTACTTTTGTTTCACTGTCAGCATTTGGCAGCTAAGAAATATATTTCTATCTCAAACATTTTATCTTGAATATTTTGTAATTTATGCAACATGCTTCAAAGTCCAAATAAGAGTTTCTTTCATTTTATCCCCAAAAGTTCAAAAAATTTTGATTAGATCAGTTCTAAGTGATCAGAGTGAAAGAAAACTCCCAGGCTTCGACATTTTCTGTCTTTCGCTAACTTCTATTTCAACATTGATACTTGGAAAGCAGTCAGGCTGGAAGGCCTCTGTGGTGTCAGTTATTAAATACCTGTGTGTATATGAATAATATACTTCAAGTGGCAAAAGTATTTATTTATTTTCAGTAATGCTATGGATAGGTAGCAACCTTCCATTATTGTTTTCTAAATACATTTCTAAATAGTAAGATGTTTAAAATTTTCCCCATATATGTGCTTTGTCTCATGTTTTCTGATGCTTACTTTTTACAAATTTCCATAAAGGGGTTTCTTTTCAGATACCGGAAAAACTTGTTTATTTTGTTAAAAGGCATTGATGTTGTGGTAAAGTATCAAAAACCTAGACATTCGAATTTAACACTATGTATTCTGTGTTTTTCAAAAGAAGGGGGGATGGAAAAGTGAAATTCTGATTCCATTGAAGTCCGAGGGAATTTTAGCATTTATTTCAATGGGGACAGAAGTTAATGTTGCATGTGTTCTAGCTCTTGGCTGTCAGATATTTAATGTTATGTGTAAATAATTGTGTGTAGTGGTGTAGCTAATATGTGAAAGGATAGCAGGTAATTTAAACCTTAAATAACAAGGAGTGGAATTTCTTTTGCAGTTTAAAGTGGCTAGAATTTTAAAGAGACAAGATGGGTGAGATAATACTTTTTATTGGACCAACCTGTGTTGGTGACAGACACAAGCTTTCGAGCTACACGGAACTCGTCAGCAACACAAGTTGGTTCAATAAAAGACCTCACCCATCTTGTCTCTCTAGTATCCTGGGACCAGCATGGCTACAACAACACTGCAAACAATAGAATTTTAAAGACATTAATGATTTTGAAATTTGCTTCTGTGATCCTTTGAAAAATCTTACCCATAAACATTAAATGTGAGGTAATGAAGCAGAGGATATCTTAATGTATCAAGATGAGGATATTCAAACTGAAGTCAGACTTAAAGAACAGCAGAAAATTGCTACAGTTCCTTTTAAGGTGAGTTTAGTACTGTGTTTTTAGAATGTATACATGTGAATTTGAAATGTCTTGTGCAAACCGTGGAAATGTCCTGCTGTTCCTTATCTGATTTCACTTCTGATCTTCCTTTCTTAATGAGTTATTAGGCTCTTCCTGTTGAAATTTATTAAAATGGCATATATAGGGTTTATACAGCTGCCTGTATTGATGGAGAATATGAACATTATCAAGCATTTTTAAATACTGCTATGTGTAATTCCTTCAGTAATCTTATTTTTCTATATTAATCTAAGACAGTGAAGTGAAAAATTAAAAAAAAAAAAATAACCTGCAGCTTTTCTTGTAAGATCTCAGGGCAGAATTTCAAACCAATGGTGCCTAAAATTAGACTTCTAAATCCATTTTTAGGTCTCTAAACAGACATGGCCAGACTTTAAGATATGCTGAGCAGCTTTCATTCCCCCTTCCCACGCAAACTGTTAAGTTATAGTTAAGGCTGCATGACTGCAACTCCAACAACACATGATAAAAAGTCATTGCATCAGTAACCTCCCCATCTACACTTTACTTACCGCTTCCCCTTCTCAATCTCAACTACCTCCCTTCCCCATCCACATCTCCACTCTGAGTTGTTTTCTTTTATGATCTTCCTTGTAAATTCAAAATTTATACCATAGTGGTAGCAGTAGCATGGTTTAGTGCAGTGGTCCCCAAACTTTATCGCATGCCCCTCCTTTACTTCTGTCTGTGTGTCCCCCCCCCCCTCCTCTTGGGCTGGGAGCGGGGCTGCACCTCCGGGGAGGGGCACAGAGGTAAGGGGGCCGAGGCTTGGGCCGGGAGCAGAGCCAAGGCCAGGAGCGGAGCTGGGTCGTGCTCCCTCCCCCTCCCATGTGGACTGGCCCAGGCCCCAGCCGCATGGCGCTCAACGTTCCTTTGCGCCCCTTAGGGGAGGCATGCCCTACTACACTTTGTAGACCTCTGGCTGAGTGCTTAACAGTACAGGACTGGGAGTTAGGAGGCTTTGGTTTATGACCAGCTGTGATTCCCATTTGCTGTGTGCCTCAGATAATCCAACCTATAAAATTCCCCCATGCCTACAAAAGTATGTGAGGAGGTTAAGCTTAATATTTATAAAGCAGATTCAGAGTCTTGGATGGGTAAGTGCTTAAGTTAAATAGTAATAGTTATTTTTTTCCCCTAGATTTTTGCAGTCACACGAGTCATTACAGGAATCTTTAACTTTCCTTTTCCTTTGTAAAAGTGAATTGAGTGCTGGTGAAACCTGCTCAGACAGCCCCGAAGCCTTTCACATAAATCCGTCTCCCGCTCAGTTCTAGTGTATTCTAGGATATTTTGATATGATCAGGAAATCAGCAACTGCAAGATACCAGTGTTGTGGACCTGCAGAACAAAAGGGATAAGTTAAGTGCACCCATTGATGGAAATGCCTTTTATCTATGGTTTGAATCAGCTATTACTATAGTTTTCTAGATGCCCTATATAAAATATATTTTTTACCATTGCATTGTTCATGTTGTCTCCTTACATGGAGTGTTTCTTGATTGTTCAGGAGAAACTTGAGTCATTCTGCAGCCATTTTTGAGGAAGGCTTGCATAAAGAGAGAAGTCCTTTCTTGTGGTCCAAAATAGCCACAACTTGGACTTATTTGATCTCCAGTTGTAGTGCATGGCACACATGAGGACCAGCCACCATAAGTGACTGGTTCCTGGTAATTTCATCCTGGGCTTCAGACACTATAATGTTCCTGATCAGGTTACAGGAGAGGTTGCCTCTGTCTGCTAGGCTCCAGTTCATTGCCTGTTTTAAAAATTAGCATCAGGACCTTGACATAGATCTGGAAGTAGTCGGCATGCTGGTGTGATGTGCTCTTTGTCACACTGCTCTAACGATATGTAATGTAAAAGCTTGAGCTCTTAATTTTGGTTAATAGCTTTTACATTGATCCTGGACAGACAGTTTATCAGAATAATCAACGTGCTCAGTGTAAAGCATACTAAAGAGCTGCTACTATATTCTGAATGAATACATCATAATGTGAAAAGATTTAGTGAGACAAAGCACACCACGTATAAGTAAAGTAATTAATTATCGGTGGATGCCAGAGTATGGATTTGTAGCATAACTGTTACAACTAGAACGGAGTGTCCTATGAAGCATTTGTATCATCAATGTATATCCACCAAGTTGGCTTGTCAGACAGCAGTAATATGTTCAAAATGTTTAACCAGTTTGGAAAATGGTAACAGATCTGTGATATGTTGTGTGTTTAAATACTTTTATATTTGTTGCACTGTAAATTTTAGGTGTATGGTGCTTTGTATTTTTTCAGATGAAGAAAAGTTTGTTTTGGATACATATGATGTTATATATAAGGAACTAAGATGGAAAGAGTGAGCATCTAAGGACTCTTAGTGCTTTTTCTTTTTCAGTGTTGATATTTATTACTGTGGTATTTATTTTCCCCAGAGAGAAACATCAGGAGTTATTGTGAAAATAAGTGACAAAATTGCTTTACATTGGTGGGAACGCTACATGCTACTCTCTGTTATCAGTGCTTGACTTCTTGCCCCTCCATCTAAAGAAGAGCAGAGTGAGGTAACTAGCAAGCACCATGATATTCACATGGCACAAATAGTAGGTTTCAGTTTCCGCTGGGGCAGTGTTCTTCGTAATTTTTCAGATGCTTGACAGCTGGGGATGTAGAGGTAATGTCCTTCCACATTCCTCAAGTAATCCAATGCAAATTGGAGGTAGGGCAAGTAAGGATCCTCTTATTGGGCACAGCCCAGTGAGAGCTAAGGGAGTGTGGCTTGTGGCTGGCTACTTGGAGGTACAGAAAACTGGAGTTGGAGAGGATTGGCTTGTGTGGTTGCTGGGATAAGCAGCACCATCGTGTAGTTTGCACTCCTGACTCGTATTACTAGATCCAGCATTACTTGAAATTAGGGCTGTCAAGCAATTAAAAAAATTGTGATTAATCATACTGGTAAAGAATAATAGAATACCATTTATTTAAATATTTTTTGATGTTTTCTACATTTTCAAATATATTGATTTCAGTTACCACACAGTGCTCACTTTATATGATGATTTTTATTACAAATATTTGTACCGTAAAAAACAAAAGAAATAGGTTTTTTATTCACTTAATACAAGTACTGTAGTGCAATCTCTTTATCATGAAAGTTGAACTTACAAATGTAGAATTATGTACAAAAAACTGCGCTCAAAATAAAATATTGTAAAACTTTAGAGCCTACAAGTCCACTCAGTCCTACTTGTTCAGCCAATCGCTCAGACAAACAAGCTTGTTTAAATTTGCAGGAGATAATGCTGCCCACTTTTTGTTTACAATGTCAAATGAAAATGGCAACAGGTGTTTGCATGGCACTGTTGTAGTTGGCATTGCAAGATATTTACGTGACAGGTGCACTAAAGATTCATATGTCCTTCATGCTTCAACCGCCTTTCCAGAGGACATGTGTCCACACCGATGACAGGTTCTGCTCGATAACGATCCAGAGCAGTGCGGTCTGACACATGTTAACTGTCATCATCTGAATCACAGGCCACCAGCAGAAGGTTTATTTTCTTTTTGGTGAATCATTTCTGTAGTTTCCACATCGGAGTGTTGCTCTTTTAAGACTTCTGAAAACATGCTCGCGACCTCATCCCTTTCAGATTTTGGAAGGCCCTTCAGATTCTTAAACCTTGGGTTGAGTGCTGTAGCTATCTTTAGAAATCTCACATTGGTACCTTCTTTGTGTTTTGTCAAATCTGCTGTGAAAGTTTTCTTAAAACGAACAACGTGCTGGGTCATCATCCGAGATTGCTATAACAGGAGACATACAATTCTCCCCCAAGGAGTTTAGTTACAAATTTAATTAACACACATTTTTTTAACGAGCGTCATCCGCATGGAAGCATGTCCTCTGGAATAGTGGCCGAAGCATGAAGGGGCATACTAATGTTTAGCCTATCTGGCACGTAAATACCTTTCAATGCTGGCTACAAAAGTGCCATGCCAACACCTGTCCTCACTTTCAGGTGACATTGTAAATAAGAAGCGGGCAGCATTATGTCCCGTAAATGTAAACAAACTTGTTTGTTTGAGCGATTGGCTGAACAAGAAGTAGGATTGAATGGACTTGCAGACTCTAAAGTTTTACATTGTTTTGTTTTTTGAATGCTCTTATGTAACAAAAAAAATCTACATTTGTAAGTTGCACTTTCACAATAAAGAGATTGCATTACAGTTTATAATTTTTACAGTGCAAATATTTGTAATAAAAATAATATATAGTGAGTACTGTGCACTTTGTATTCTGTATTGTAATTGAAATCAATATATTTGAAAATGTAGAAAAACATCCAAAAATATTTAATAAATTTCTATTGGTATTCTACTGTTTAACAGTGCGATTAATTTTTTAATCACGATTAATTTTTTTTAGTTAATCGCTTGAGTTAACTGATTAATCGACAGCCCTACTTGAAATGGTAAGCACAGGAAGAAGTATTTTGGAAGGATGCAGTGTGGGGTTAGGAGGGGAGATGGTCCACAGGAGGCTCTCTCCTCATAGAGTGTTCTGCAGAATGAAAGATTTGGAAGGCCATTGACTTCCAACTTCTGTCCTTCAGTATACTGAACAACTTGATGGACCTAATGCACAAAATGCATTTAGTGTTTTGAATCTCTGCAAAGCAAATTCACTTCTGCCTTGGCCGTGTATCTACTCTGATAGAAATGAAAGTTAGCGAGAATTGGATAATGTAATTTTAGATGAGAATAGCTGCTGGACGCTTAACTAACACTGAACTTCGCACTCAGCACTGTAAGAAATGACTGTGAGAAAACAGCAACATGATGTCAATTCATGGTAAGTGGAGCATACAGTAGCTGACACATAGCAACATCCATAGAGCTGATGTAACCAGTCTATTTATGTTTGGTAGGTGCACTGAAGTTTGTTAAACAGGTTACAGAGACATGGTTCTAGATTTTTGGTCTAACCTATTTACGTGACAGAACTTGCTACTGCTAAACGACATTGCTGTCAACACAGCAATGTGAGCCAAGCTTACAAAGCAACTTCATTTCTTCCCAGGCCTCTCTTAGTGAGAATTCAGACCAGTGTTGATCCCTTGAAGCTAGTAACATTTAATGCCACTAGTGAGATAAAAGTTTGCAGGTCCATTTCTGGTGACAAAGTAGTACTGTGTACCTGAACTTGCTGCAGTGGTATTTTTATTGTTGATGCTTTATTATACAGTGGATAACTTAACTCATAACAACCATCCACCATGCAAAAAGCTCTTTCCATTACAAGCACAGCAAATGTTGAGACACTCCCCGATCACATTACTCTTCCCATTCAAAGCATACCCCCCAAACAATTAATTACCTGATTTAATTCACCTACGCATTAATTTACACTCTAACTTGAAGAGTCCTTAAAAGAAAGTGGCAAAGGGCATTTCCAAAGCTTCTGAAAAAGTGAAATTAAAACAACCAATAAACTGTGGTCCAGCTAGCTGACTTGCAGTAAGTTGTAGACACTCATATTACATTGTAGGTATGTGGCATTTAAGTGGTATTTACAAGTGACACCATATTTACAATGGAATAATAGAATAATCATTGTATCCATTGCTCATGGAGAATCCTACAGCAGGGTCAGTAGAAAAGTGCATTTTGGGATACCAAGTAAAACAACAACCAGTACGAAACTCTGTGGCTTAACACAGCATTGGTTATCCTCTGTGCTTGACGGTGGTGTACCATCATGTGCGAATGGTTTTATTTAGGGCTCTCTTCCCTTGACAAGTTGATTTACCACTTAGGCATCTCCAAATTTTCTATCAATGTTAGCATCAAGAGGTTTTGACTCTGCTCTAGAACTGGGCAGTCCTGAGTTACCAAAAAGTTCATATCCAGTAAGCTTAGTCAGATGGTCTCATTATTTATCCTGCTCTCTGCTTTTTTCCTGCTGCTCCCTATCCCCTTCCTATTTTGTTACTTCTGAACTTCACACTTTTCTAAGGGCTACTACATTAAAGCTCATTAAGGACTTCATAGTGGTGCACTATCCATTTCTCAACCCCAGTTCACCACTTGCCACATTTGTTACTTCCCCCTTCTTTCACCTGTTCCCCACTTCTTTTGACTTTTGTCTCCTGAGCTACATGCACAGAAGGGGAAATATAGTAGTAGAAAGGACACAGCTTTGTACTCTCCCAGTCCAATACCGATACAGTATCTGGAGTGATGTAGATTAGACATAGACTTCCTGTCATTGTATTTTTGAGAGGCAGAGATATACTTAATCCATTGGCTTAGCATGAGTCCAGAATTCCTGTCCTTACAGCTTCTACTCTTGTCTAATTGACTCCACTGACTTTCATTTTGTTTTGTCAATATTTGGGGTACCACCCTTGCTGCATTCCTTCTTTGTGTCACAACGTGGATTAGTTCGTGGTCAATAGCTCCTCCCTTTCTCCTATCTTTTATTTCTGTTACTGGTTTGTCTTGCTTTAAAATAAGGCACACGTGATTGTATCAAACCTTTTTCTTAGTTTCTTGCTCTGATCCAGACCCTTATTCAGACCTCATTTTCTAGATGCCCAACTTATCTCGCCTTTTAAAGGTCCCTGACTTTAAGAAAGTGCTGATCAGATGCCCTCTGAAGATCATGCTCTTTTAAAGTGTCTCAAATTGTGCACTCAAAATCACTAGTCACTTGAAACCCTTGGTAAATTGTGTATATTTCATGTATATTTCTCCATATGAAGTTGGTAAATTGATTCTCTTCAGGATCGCTTTTAATTAAATGGATTTGACATCTGCTTCACAAGTACAAATAATTGCTCAAAAAACAGCTTTTGTTTTGAAGACTCAGTGATGACCTTCTAATCAACTAGGGTAAGCAGTAAGTATAAATATGGAATAACCTTTGGCCTAATTTTTATTTCTTTTTTAGGAAAGATACTATTTCTAAACACCAGGCACAATTTATAATGACAGGTTCTTAAAAGGCCTGGTTCTTTGATACTTAACCTCATATATACTAACCCCATTGATGACAGGACCAACAGCTGCAGGATTGATCCTTTAAGGAAATGGTCACTATCCGCTCCTCCTGTCTATTCTGTTTAATTCCCAGCAGTTGATTTGTTATATCTAGAAACTCTTTGTGGTTGAGAGGAGGCAATATGGGTATGAAAACATGTAATCCCTCCAGAGAAAGTCAGGCTGTTGGTATTTTAAAACACTTACCTCTCCATTTTCAAAGCCTTGCATGGGCTTTCAGGCATCTCCTTCTCCAAGGCAAGGTGAGCAACGGAGCTAGAGTCCAAATAACTGATGTTTTCTCTGGCCGAGGGGAATTCAGTTAGAAGCTCTTAGCACTGCCATCCCCTGAATTTTTAAAATTTTGTCCATTCTACTTGTGAGCTCAGTGTAGAGGCCATACGTAACAGTGCAGGGGGTGGTACCACCAAGCAGCGTTGCCAAGGCCAATAGCTCAAGCTACAAGAAATTCTCAGTAGACTCAAGGGATTAATTTAAATGCCAGGAGGCTGCTTTTTTTTTTTTAAGAAAATAGTGCAGAGCAACCCCCACCCAATTTTTAAAAACATTTAGGAGGAATCCCTTTAACTTTCCTATCCCACCCCAACTCCACAGCGCTTGTGTGATCACTGCAAGATTGACAGTAAGCTAAATGAACACACAACCCAATGTAAAACACACCATGTACACTGTGAGGAAGGAGAAGCCATTCACCTTCTAACCTCAGGGTGTTGGGGAAAGAGCAGGCAGTCTTTACTGCTTTATAGTACCCCTTCCTCCTTCCAGTCTTGCATTTACCAGCCTCTTGTTTCACTCTTCTATCCCCTAACCTCCTGTTGTCTTTCCCCTCTCCCAGTGTCTGCCCCACAACTGCCTCTTCATTACAGCTGGCCAGGAATTTTCCCATGCAACATTTTTTCATCAGAAAATGCCAATTTGTTGAAATGGAAAGTATTAATGGGAAAGGGTCAGTTTGAATTAATCTCCCAATTTCAGGGAGGGGGGAAAAACTGAAGAAAAATTTCAAAATTGTCAATGTCCTATTGACACTTTCCAAATGATACATTTTGTTTTTCAGTTCGAATGAGCTCTTGTTTTGAAGTTTTAGTTAAACTAAAAACAAAGGCAAAAGCTTGAAATTCAAATGAAACATATTTTCCAGACTCTGTTTGTGAACATTTTTGAGATTTCAACTTCACCATGATTCAAGACACACATTTTTTTGTGGGATACGAAAACCATTTCCTGCCCAGCTGCAATCTCAGCTCCCCTGTTTCCTCTCTAGCTACTGGCCCACCTTTCCCCATTTCTCCCTCATCCTTGCCTACTTGCTGTCTTGCTTGCTTGGCAAGGTATGGAGAAGAGCAAGCAGCATGGGAAAGAGTCAGTCACTTTCTAGCACTGAACAAAGTACTTTGAATGAGAGAAAACGGTGTTAGCCCAACATCTATCCTCTCTTTGCTTCACTGAAGTGCTTCTCCCTACAAGGCTGCCACATATCATGCATCTCATGCAACATTGAGCATTTGGCCACCCTGTCACACGCTCTTGCATCTCAGTGGAGATGTGCATGTGGCTGCAGACATTTGCCTGCAGTCCTGCCTTTGCATTGCTAGAAGCTGTTGTGGTACCTGGTGAGCAGCCAGACTGGTATGTTCACTGTTCTCCCAGCTGGATAAGGGCAGAGAACAACCAACGGGAAGGCAGTAGCAGCAACTGGAAGTGGGGCTGGTTCTAGGGGACCATATGACTGTACCACTTGGCTTTTTTTATTCTGCTGATTGACGAAGAGAAGGTGGAAGCAGAAACCGCACAAGGTGAGGGATGTGATACCTGCACTGTGCTCCTTCAGGAGTACTAGTACTCCTACATGCCCCCCCCCAGGGGGGGTCCCCTGCACTCACTGGCCACCCCTCCTTTCCCTCTCCTGCCCCAATACCATCAAGCACCTGTCCTAGCTAGAGCTGCCAAGTCTTGTGCAGCTCTGTGCCCTACCCCTTGCCATTGCTTGGGGCAGGATGTGTTACATATAGATGCATATATATATATATAAACATCTGTAGCCCCTCCCCAGAAGTGTGGCTCAAGCCTCCATCCTGGTGCTTGCTAATCTGAGGGGCTTCCCCCGTCCTTGCTTGGTTTGGCTCGTGGGTTCTTTGTTGTGACATCTGGTGCTTCCAGCCAAGGCGACTCCTCTCTGTGCCTGGGACACAAGGGGTGCTGTCCCTTTTAAAATGACTGATACTGCTACTCTTAATGACCCAGTACACCAGAAACAAAATACACACCCCACCAAGCGAAGTGCCACGCTCAAAAACAACAATATAACAGAGGCTCTAGGGAAGGAAAGAGTTCTGGTTAACTAATAAATGATAAAACATTAATAGAACATGTTCCCCACCACCTTCTAACACTTCACAACTGTACCATCAGCCCCAGGACCCTCCCTGGCTCCTTCCCAGGCAGTCTGTCCCTGCCCAGACTCTTTGCAGACTGTGAAATGGTGTCAGGAGGCCCTGGAGCCATTATTTGTTGTAGTGCATAGGTTAAGTCTCTAGGTATGTCTACACAGCAATTAAACACCTGCAGCTGGCCTGGGTCAGCTGACTCGGGCTCACTGGGCTCAGGCGGCAGGGCTGTAAAATTGCTGTGTAGACATCCAGGCTCAGGTTGGAGCCGAGGCTCTGGGATTCTGTGAAGTGGGAGAGTCCCAGAGGCAGGCTCCAGCCTGAGCCCGAACTTTTACACAGCAATTTTTTGACCTGCAGTTCAAGCAGTAGTCACTGACCCAGGCCGGCCACGGCTGTGCTGTGGGTCTTTTGTTCCAGTGCAAACGTACCCTTAGAGGCTCAGTCCAGCGTTCCAGGAGGTGACAAACTCCAAAGGGGGTTACATATGCAGATTAATACACTAAATAATTGTCATAAAATGTCACACAAGTAGCAGAACAAAATTTGGCAGCTGGGCTACAAATTTCCTTACTACCCTCCTTCCTGGCTTCAGGCTACAACATTACAGTACACACCATCTTGGGATGTAGCCATCTTCGCTGCGGGCAACCTGCCTTCATACCCTTAGGAAACAATAACCACTTTTAGCGAGAGCAAGATATCACATGATGCCTGAAACTATTCCTGTGATCCTGTCCAGCTTAAATAACCTAGACACACAAACTGCGGGGGTCGTGATAGAATAGTGAGGGTCAAACAGGAGTAACAACAGATCAGGGCTTGGAGGAAGTCATTGCATGAGAGATTTACAAACTAAAGTCCAGATCTTCAATGGGATTATAGGCCTACCTCACATTGATTTCAATAGGAAGCAGATGTCTAAATATCTTTGAGGATCTCACCGTTAGTGACTCATTTCAGATGCCCAGTACCCCTACAGCTCCAGGTGAAGTGAATGGGAGCTGCAGGGGCTGAGCAACTCTGAAAATCAGGCCCTAGGTATGCATTGTTTAGTAGCAGTAAATTCCAGTTGAGATCCCTGCCTGGGGACTGCCCAACTTAGGTGCTGAATCAACACATGTGGGCTGGTCCTGCCATTTCTGTGGCTGTGCCAGCTCTGACCCTTGACAAAGAGGAGGTTACAGACAGACTTAGGACAGTGGGGCCCACAACCTGGATCGTTAATCAGTTGACTATGTTGACTCTCCCCCTTTACTAGCATGGTGAGCAGTGAAGAAGTGGAAGGATCAGAGAATGCCCTGTATCTCAGCCTATCCAAGGTGTGTAGATATTGCCTGATGACTGCACAGCCTACTGTCTTGCTTGAGCTGTGCTAAGTGTATGGCTGTTTTCATATCTGCTGTGCTTTTTACAAAAATGCAGTCTGATTCATACAGATCTTTCTCATAAGTGTCGTAGTTGGGCACAACTTTTTTGCACTGACATCTGCAAAAACTCCCTTTTTATTTTTGTAGTGCATTTCTGGAACTTCCACTAACACAGCACAACAGTCCGCAAATTTTGTCATCTCAAGTGTAATTACAACCCCCTTCTGCCAAGAAAAATTACTACATGACCATGGGCGGGGGTGAACCAGACTTTGGCTTCAGCCCCAGGCCCTAGCGAGTCCCAACCCACAGTTTGAAAACCTCAGTAGAGCATTGAACAGGACTGAGCTAGACCCTGATGCCCCCCCAGCCAGTGTTCCCATCTCCCATTGTCTCAGGGAAAGAGAGTTAACAGCTTTGGCTGCTGTCTCTAGTGTTACCCGTCCTCATGGGGCAGGGAAGTTCTTGCTGCAGAACTCCCATTGCTTCTCATCACAAGGGCTCAGTGAGAAAATCCCTGCTGGCACCCCATGCCAGAGAGCAGAAAAAAAGATGATGGGAAATCTAAACCAGGATATAAAGTAGAGAGGGAAAGTGGAAACAGAAGGAAGACCAAGGACAAGGGAGATGTAGAAGGTTACGTTCCATTATAGAATTGTTACATAGACAGATGCTGAAATCCCAGCTCTGCTTGGTCACGGCCACTAAGATTTGTGAGCTTCCCTTTCCTCTGACTGTACTTGTCAAGGGCATTCTGAAACTTGTAGTGTTGTGCCTCTCTCTTTTTTCCTTTATCCAGATCATTAGCATTTTGGCTCAGGCCCATCTGTACAGGAAGCCAGCTCTAACCTGGAGCTTCTACCTGTACAGTCTGCCCTCTGCTTCCTGAGAGACAATACACAGAGTGAACACAGAGCTATGATCAAACATATGGCTTTTTTATACACTCATGGAGGTGAGGAGAAGAGACCTCATGTGGCTAGAGAACTGCAGCATGGCAGCAGGATTCTAGAGAAAAGGGTGAGTTGTGTAATCAATCCTTGAAGTAGGAACTAAAAGATGGAGAATTAATTTTGATGCTGAGACAGTTGAGAGAGTAAGCACAGGGATTTCAAGCAATGGAGTAATGTGACTACAAACAAAGTGGCTGAAACTTTTTTAGATGGTCTCCCTGGATTTCTTTCATAGTTTAGCGCTATTTTCCATTCATCCTTTTGTACCCATTTCTCTGTTGAACATTCATTTTTCTTAAAGCTTGCTCTTTAAACTCTGCACAATAAATTAATACTCAGCTGTGCTGTTAGATACATAAGTGCTTCTTGCTTCACTTGCTGTGAGTTTCAACTCATTTTCACCTCTCAATAGAATTTGAAACAGGTGTTTGTTTCAGTGACCACTGTATTGTTGAACAGGGTTCCCCAGCCAGGCCAATACTGAGGTAAATGGAATGTACTGTATGAGTGGGAAAGAGCAGAGTCACTTTAGAAGTGTAAAAATGCTTAGCGCATAGAATCATCAGACATGACTTGCCTTGTGCAGTAATAAAACTGAATTTGCCCCTCCTGCTATCTTTGCAGAATTACTTTACACTTCATATGTTTTGCATCTTCCAAGCACTGTACTAATGCTCATCTTCCCAACTCCCTCATGTGACGGGTAGGCAATGTAGTGTGTTACAAACTGTGTTGAAATTACAAGCACTCACGAGAGAGAGAGAGAGAGAGAGAGAGAGTGTGTGTGTGTGTGTGTGTGTGTGTGTAATGGGTGGTTGTGTTTTAGGGAGGGATAGCTCAGTGGTTTGAGCGTTGGCCTGCTAAACCCAGGGCTGTGAGTTCTATCCTTCAGGGGGCCATTTAGGGATCTGGGGGGACAATCTGTCTGGGAATTGGTCCTGCTTTGAGCAGGGGTTTGGACTAGATGACCTCCTGAGGTCCCTTCCCACCCTGATATTCTATGATTTCTGGGTTCTAAGGAATAAAGTAGTAGTATGCTGCAACCTTTCAGAAAGAGTATACATGTTCCTTTTTTTTCTAACTTTCCATGTATGCCATGAATAGAACGGGTACGTGGCATTACCTTTCATTTTTCAAATGAAAAAACAGAGGCAGATCTTAAGCCCCGTCCCCAACACAATACAATAAGCTAGTGACAGTGGCAGAATTGGGAGGTGGGGGAGGGATAGCTCAGTAGTTTGAGCATTGGCCTGCTAAACCCAGGGTTGTGAGTTCAATCCTTGAGGGGGCCACTTGGGGATCTGGGGCAAAATCAGTACTTGGTCCTGCTAGTGAAGGCAGGGGGCTGGACTCGATGACCTTTCAAGGTCCCTTCCAGTTCTAGGAGATGGGATATCTCCATTAATTAAATTTAATTAGAATTAATCAGTCCATAGCTGCTGGTCCTGTGTTCAGTCCACAAGGCCACATTTGTTTCCTTATCAGTGAAGTGCCTACTTCGGATAATCAGGAGTAGATTAAAGGAGAATCCTTGGATCAAGGCCTTGTGCTCAGAGGGGATCTGAATGTAGCAGTGAATTGGAGGGAGAGCAGCAGGTGCAAATGCCTGTTGTTCACTGTCTGCTGGGCTAGGCTCTGTTGCCTTGGCTGGATAGGGAACAAGAACTCAAGTGAAAGGAATACAACTGTCCCCCCAGGGAAGTGCTGGGAGGAAAAGTCTGCAGGAGGGATGGGATGGGATGGGCTGGGAGGAAATGTTTTGTGTGTTCTGGAGATGTGGGTTAAGTTCAAAAGTGATGGGTTCTCTTTAGCCTTAATCCTCCCTACATCAGTGTGAATTTCTATAGATCAGAAATGTCTCTTGGCAGTGATCATGGGCAAGTTTTTAGCTGAGTTGAAGTGGCATTCAGTGCTGTGCATAACAGCACAGGATCAGATTCTGATCTGCTGTAAATCCAGAATAAAGGCATCAGCTTTACTGAAGTTACCCCAGTGTAACTCTGCTCCGAATCTGGCACTTCAGTCGTGGCCAAGAAAAATTTACAACAGAAGTCAGGTATCAAAATTCCAGGTGTAAATGTTGCTGGCCTCGCATGGTACTTTGGCTAGGATTTTTACTTTGGAGCAGGGGGTCTGAAACATTTTTCATAGCGTGGGCCACCTCTTATGGTAGTATAACCTAGTGGATAGGGCTCTGATCTGGGGCTCAGGAGCTGTGGGTCCAATTCTGGTTCAGCCATTGGCCTGCTAGGTGATCTTGGGCAAATGATTACATTGCTGTGCGTCAATTTTCCCATCAATTAAAAAAGGGGATAATAATATTGACCTTGGAAAAGGGCTTTGAGATCTAAAGATAAAAAGTGCTAAATTAGCAGTATTTATTTATTTATTTATTTATTATTAATGGAATATCCCATAACCAACTTCCCTTCTCACATACTTTTGGATAACAGCCCTGTAGCAACCACAGCAATTGCATTAGTATTAGAGCTGATCAAATCCCCGAAAGTTTTCCCAGGAGAAATTACAGTTGAAAAATCTACATGTTTGAAATTTTTCAATTGCAAAATTTGGGTTTCCTGTGGGAAGCTTTGAACTGATTTGAAACTATCAGTTGTTTAATTTGGTTTAAAATGTCATTTTGTTTGGTTCTTCAATTAATCCCCTCCCTCCCCCAGATTTTTGTTTTAAATCAACATTTTGACTTACTGGTAAAAGTTTCATTATTATTATTATTATTTAAACCAAAACATCCAAACAACATGACATTTTAAGTGTAAAAGAAATAACATTTTGGTTTGGAAATTTCCTGTGAGAGAACCAACTATTTTGTCTGAATTGATACTGTCCAGGGGAAAACTTTGGTTTCCACACAATTGTTTTTTGCAGTGGGAAAACTTTCCTCATGAAATACTAGAGAGACAAGGTGGGTGAGGTAATGTGTTTTATATTGGACAACTTCTATTGGTGAGAGAGACAACTGTCAAGCTTACACAGAGACCTAAAGAGGAGCTGTGTGTGGATTGAAAGTTGGTCTCTCTCACCAACAGAAGTTGGTCCAATAAAAGACATTACCTCACCCACTTTGTCTCTCTAATATCCTGGGATCGACACGGCTACAGCTACACTGCATCCAGACGAAGAATGTCGACCAGTTTTATTTAATGTTAGGAAAGTTTAAATGTGTGGGTAGCTGTCTTTAATACAGTGTGATAGCTGGAAAGGAAAAGAAGCTTGCACCACTCGGCCAGGCAGCTCTGCAGGTGGTCTGCGGCTCACTGTGGTGGTCCATATACCACAGTTAGGGAGTCTCTGGTTTGGAGCCAGGATGAGATAATTTAAGGGGAGAGTGCTGGCCTGGTGGATTTAGCTGGCTGGATATCTTCCTCCCACTTCTTTCCCCCCCCCCCCCCCAATCTCCCCTTCCTATGGCTTATAAATTGACTATAAAATGTCCTTGATTTGGTTGCAATGTTTTGTTTCTCAAGTCGCTCCCCTGCTTCTTCCCCTTGGTAAGTCACACATGCACCCTCCCGCCTTTCCTGTTCTCTCCCTGCAGGTATCTGCAGCTGCTGTCCCAGACTAGGATTTATAGTCCTCTGGGATGATCTCTGGACCAAGCTTCTAGCTAGCAGCTGCTGGCTAGGGCAGGGGAGGAGCGAGTTGAGTGGAGAGGAGGGAGGCGTGTGGTGCAGCAGGCTGGAGTGTGACTGGCAAGTCCGGGCGGGATAGCGAGGGTCTTGCTGGCTCAGAGCACTGCACTGAGAGCTGCTCTCTAGATGACATGCTGCTGTGAAAGAACATCCTCCTGCTGCAGCATGAGTGCCTGGGCTCAGGGGAGGATACTGCAGGGTAGGTGGGGGCTGCTGCTCTTGTGTCCGGGGAGGCCGTGGGGTGTAAGCTGGTTACTAATGGGTTTGTTGTTTGGTATCTAGGTGGCAGAGCTCAGACAGTCCTTTCTCTCTGACACTCACTCCTGCTGCTGGCGCCGCTTTACATAACATAAGAATGGACACGCTGGGTCAGACCAATGCTCCATCTCGTCCAGTATCCTGCCTTCTGACAGTGGCTGGTGCCAAGTGCTTCAGAGGGACTGTACAGAACAGGACAATTATCTAGTGATCAATAATCTAGTGTGGTCCAGCCCCAGCTTCTGGCAGGCAGAGGTTTGGAAGTGGGCAGAGATGAGTGCTGTGTGTGTACGCAGTATTGTAGAACAATGATTTCATGCCAGTGTGAGTTTAACTCTCTGTACTTGAGTTTCTTTCTTTGCAGAGGGGTGGGTCTAGTGGGTGCTTGGTAGAACCAGGGAAGGGGAAATGGATGCAGGACTGGCTGTGGAGATGGAGTGGAGTCCCTGCAGTAGTGGAGCTGACTTTCTAAAGCTTCCCCAGCCTCTTTTATCCCTTTGCTACTAGACTGACAGACCTGGGAGCGGGTGGGAGGAATGGAGGCTTTGTCAGACAGTCAATTCTTCAGGGCCGGAATCTTGCCTTGTTCTGTAAAGTGCCATGTTCAGTTCTGGCACTCTGTAAACAATGACTGTCGGGGGTGGGATGGGGGAGAATCACTAGAACACTTCTATTACTAAAACTGACAAGTATCTGGTGGCTGATGCCGGTTCTGAATTGGTCAGAAAATATTCACAGACCAAGTCCTAGCCCAGCCCATGAATCTTGTGCGGTGGGGACTTGGAAAGCAAAGAGTTTAAAATGTCAGACCCAATGCAACAGGCATGCTATTGTATTCCTCCCAGGAAGGGGGCATTCAAATGGCTACGTAGATTTGCTGTGGGATCGTGTTTCCTCTTCGCCACTTTTAAAATAAAGTTTATTTTAGAGTGTGTAAGTGTGTGTGTAAGTGTAACCCAACCCCACTGGAACTACCTGGATGTGATCCCACTGTTGAGAGAAATCTGAGCACACACACAATCTTTCCCAGCTTCTTCAGGTTTTACTTTTTAATCAATGAGTAATAATTGTCTTTATTTAAAAACACCTACTTTCTCTGTTTCACCCACTTCTCTAATACTTCAAAATGTAAGGACATTTTTGGTGTTGGGGAAAACTCTTTGTTCCTGTGGGATCAACTAACTGGCTAAGAACATAAGAGGTTACCGTGGTAACTTATGCTTATTCATTTCCTTTCTGGGGTATTTGAGAAATGTGCCCTTTTGACTTGTGTTAAACTTCCCTTACTCTAGTGCTTCTCTCCTCTCAGCCCTGCCCTGCAATCTGAAGGTAAATGTAAAAACAAGTGATAGGGCTCATCATTGATTGTTTTGGCATTGCTCTTGATTGTGAGAATGAGATACATATTGGAAGCCAGTGAAACCAATTAGTTTGCCTGTTGCTGTTCTTGCTGATGTCAAATGCATAGTGCGGTTTTGATGAATCCAATAGAAAAACAGTCTATGTTGCTTGAAAGAGAAGTGAGCTTTATGGTTAAACAACAAAACCAATGTGGGGAGAGGACTTTATTAACCATGTGTTAAATTAACAAATTATAAAGCACTGTTTGCAATATAAGCATGTAGCCGACACTGTATGTACAAAATGTCATGGCAAAACTAGTGTTAAACTTAATTGCTATGCAGTTGTAGAATGAGCTATTTATAGGGCTAAACCCTGTCATGATCTATAGAATCACAGACCTTCTTATACAGAAGGTATTTATTAAAGAAAGCAGCTAAAACTAGAGACCCAAACAGGCTTCCACAAAGCTTGAGTTCCCACATTGTTTACCAATCACCACACTTTGGAACTCTGTCCAGCACACAGACATCTAGTGGCTGAATAATATACTACAAATAGACATTGCATTTCAAGCCCTCTCCTTCATGAGTGCAGGAAGCCCTGTCTGCAGTAGAATCCCTGTTGAGGAAGAGGGAGAGGAAGGATTTCAGGAGCTTGTGCAGGGACTGCAGAACCCAGCTCCCAAGGGGCTGTTACCGAGGCTGACCATAGTACCTCAGGGATGAGGCAAGTGTATCCAGTCCTCAGGCTGGAGTAATGGCTACAGAGACGTTCTGTTCTTGCTCTGTAGACTGTTGAGAGGGTCTCCAGCCCAGGTGTTTGGGCTGGTGTCTGGAAACAAGATTTGCCCCTAAAATTAATTAAAAAAAAAAAAAAAAAATCCCCCGACTCCTACACTCATATGTGTGCATGGACTTAGTGTTGCTCAGAGTAATATGGACTCAGCTGTGAGTTTGAGCCGCGTACAGAGTAGGACCCTAACCATCCTAAGGAACCATTGGTGCCCATAAAATGTGCTGAGGGAGTCAAGGATACATTTGTTTAACTGATTCCAGAGGAAGCAAGTAATTACTTCAGAGCTACATGTTAACTCTGCAATAATGGGCTCTTCCTCTGAGGAAGGCATTTGCCTATAAAAGAATATATACTTTTGTGGGGTTATTTCTCAGTGGAAATGTTTCACAATGGACTTTTATTAAAATGCTTATATTCAGCTCACTTCCCCCTTACATAAACCCTGTGTCCTAAGACAAGGGAGGGTGAACAGGATGACCACATGGGCAGCTCTCTTCTGTGGAAAAAATGTTGCTAGTGCTGTGGACATTGCACATGTTATGGTGACTTGTTTTCTTCCCGTAAAGAAAAGGTGCATCTTCCTGTTGGGAGCATATCGTCATTCTTTGTTTCCTCCTATCCATGCAAGTTCAACATGTGTTTTTCTTCTTGCTAAAACCCAGTGTAATGTCCAATCGTATCCATTGTGAATACCTTAGACACCTTTTGAGGGGCTCAACGTACTTCACCTAAGTTATGATGATGACAATTTTTCATTATTTGTATTACAGTAATGCCTAAAGGGCCCAATCAGGGACCCAGGCCCCATTGTGCTAGGCACTGTCCACACATGTAATAACAAGAGGATCCCAGCCCCATAGAGCTTATAATCTTAGCATATGATAAGACACAAAGAGGCTACAACTAAATGGGGGTAAGGACAAGCTAACAGTGAAATGTTCACACTTAATATAACTAGCAGCAGTTGAAGCACACTACCAGCAGGCTCAGATTCACCTGCTCTGAGATACAGGACAAGTGTGCTAGACTCTGAGCTGCACTACATGTGCTTACTGATAGAATTCAAGAGTGAAACTGAGTTGCTCACATGAATCAGTTGTTTTTTCATTAGTTCATGTTATTTCTCTTGAGCCTGTCAATCAGGACAGTGAGTAATCAGACACCTGCTCTTCAGTAATAATTACTATAAAAGAATTGGCAAGGCACCACGCTGCGTTCTCTGTGTTTATATCAGGCTTATTAATCAGATCAGTTGAAGCATTTGGTTCCGGCCTAACAACATTCCATGACTTTGCTCCATGCTTCCAGAGTTTCTGTGCTGTCCTGTAATTTGTTGCGAGGCCAGTTCTGCCTTTGGATACAGGAGCACAGCTCTCATTAACTCCAGTGGGAGCAGTGCCCAGGTAGCTTAAGTATGTTGGTCTGAGATGTTAGAATGGGCTTCTCCAAAGAAATTGCCCGCCTGCCTGCCTGAAAATTCCCTTGTGTGAAGAGAAACATGTTTCAGAGGATCAGTCTGATGACTAGATTAGGGCTAGGCCTCCCCGTAATGTGTTAGAACTTGTAAGAAGGTAGAAAAGCTACAGAAAGGGTTTCTTTCTTGGGGGACTAGGCATGCGCCAAGCTCTGCAAATACATCCCTATCCCTCAGTTCAAAGGCGGCCACCACTATCATGTCCGAGGATTGTTCTTCCCTGCCAACTGTGGGGCCATTGCTGTCTACAGTGCCCTGGCAGCATGACTCCAATGGAGTCGTGCTTTCAGGGTTTCTTTCGTTTACAGCAGTCCCATCCATGAGGGGACGTTCCAATGGGGGGAGGGTGTCTGCCGAAAGTTAACACAGCTTGTGGATGAAGGATGATCTTGTGTTTAAGGCATTCAACTGAGTCTGGGAATCCATTCCTGTCTCTGTCACAGATTTCCTGTGTGACCTTACGCAAGTCACTTAATTTCTTTCAGTTTACTATCTGTAAACAGGGTTAGTTGTACTTACCTAGCTCAAAGGGGTGTTGGGAGATTGATGTTTGTGAGGTGCTCAGCTCACTGCGGGGGACATATAAGTACTTTGATGGAATATTTTGCAGTGGAGTTCCTACTGGGCGCCATGCTTTGGTCAAGGGAGGGAGGTGCCACTGAGGCTTCTGTCTGCCTCTCTCCTTATTCTTAAATCCATACGTGGAGGGTTCTAGGGAAATGATCTCCCCAGTAGCAGTTCTGTGGAAGTGCTTTGGGTTAATTGCCAGTCTAAGGTAGTGTCCTTTCTCTGCTTTCAATCAGAAGTTCTGAGAGAGAGCCTCATGAATGTTTGTGAGGAGAAATGTAGGTGGATATTTTGTGTATTGCAACAAAAACTGTAAAATGTGCATTCCCAACCGCCATCCCCTGGGAATCTGTTTTACTGATCCCACTTGTTTAATATTAAAGATTTTAGTATTAGGAAATGAGTAGTGTGAGAGGTCAAGTTACTTAAACTTAAAATGTCAGAGCAAGTTGGTAGTAGATTGGAAATAGAATCCAGGAGTCCTAAATCTCAGTCCCATGCTCTCACTACAGGACATTCTGCCCTGATTAATTATTATTATTATTATACTACATTCATTCACTGACCTTATTTATACCCTTCCATAGCTGCTAATGGATGAGAAATTTTGAAACTCAATTAGAAGTGTTCACATTAATTGATTTAATTGGTGAAGATATTTTGCACCTGCTGTGACCTTCTTCCCTGGATGAAATTGCAGAAGCTTGGTAACCTTTCTGAGACAAAGCACATAGTTGTATTGGCAGAAAACACTATTTCCAAGGTGCATAATGAACTTGGACCAGGATTAGGGAAGTGAAAGCAAGAGGTAACAACAGACATTAAAAATGGAGTCACACCAAAAACAAAGTGTTTCAAGCTCAGTGCATTCCAACAGTTCATCTGCAGCTGTGTGACGTGACTGCGGTTGGGAAGCTTCAGACTGTAGAAGGCTTCAGAAGGGAGCATTTGACACTGAGGGCAGATTTTACTTTCCAAAACTGAATATTGCATGAAAAATTGAAGGCAAGCAAGAACAGTGGTATCTCAAGAGTATAATGGAAGTGATCAATTTTAATAGTGAAGATAACTATTGACTCATTCAGCTGTAATTCGTAGTTTGTAGAAGCTTTTAATTTCAAACACAATATTGGGCAAAATAGCATTGACACTTAATTTTGTTTTCACAGATCTCACTGCATTGGAATGTGATCAACCAGCAGTAAGTAACTTTCCCCCTCTAGACAATGCACTTGTTTATTAAATAAATTTTAAAACAGTGTGTGGGGTGAAGGGGCAAGGAGGATAGTGCTAATTCAGTTCTTCCAAGATGAACTTTCTAAGAACCTTGCTGTACTTACTTGGGCTTTTTCCCTGCTGAGGACTGCACCCTACCAAAGACTAATACCATTTAAGTCTTCTAATGAGCTTCAATATATGGGTCTAATCCTCAACTGCGCAAAACACTCAAGGCCGCCCAGAGGATTCAGGGGGTCTGGACAAAGCAATTTCAGGGGCCCATTCAATTAAAAAAAAGTTGCAATATTATAGTAACATGTATTTGGAAATGTAAAAAATAGCCAGTGAAATACATTCAAAAATTATTTTTTAATAATTTGAAAATACATGAAATACATTATTTAAAAACATTAAACCTTAGTGGAGCATTTGGTCACTTCCTGGAGAAAGGGATGTTGAAGTTAAGTACCTAATCAAGAGACACTTAAAGGACAATGAATCTTGGAATGCTCCAATCCACATAAGAAGTCTACTTGAGGACATTCAAGATAGCATGTAAACAATGGATGCTACCTGTAAAAACTGTGAGTCATGCATGGACATGTGACTTGCCCAGGTAACTCCTAAACTTCATCTTGGAGCTGGACTGTGTATAGGAGTGAGGAGAGGGTCTCCACCCACAAGAAAAAGTCTATTTAAACCCCTGGGAGACCCCTCCATGGTGGTCTTCAGCTGGCTAAAGAGAGAGCCTCCCTACCCCCCAGGATACTTGAAAAAAACTAGAACAAAGGGCAGTGTGCAAAGGGTATGAGTGATTGCTGGACCCAAGCTAAAAGGAGATTAGTCTGTAAAAGGGAGCATTCTGGAACTGGTGAGGATCTTATCTGTATTCAGTTTGATTAGACCCAGATTTGTGCATTTTATTTTATTTGGCTTGGTGACTTATTTTGTTCAGTCTGTTCCTACTTGGAATCACTTAAATCCTACTTTCTGTATTTAATAAAATCACTTTTTACTTATTAATTAACTCAGAGTATGTATTAATACCTGGGGGAGCAAACAGCTGTGCATATCTCTCTATCAGTGTTATAGAGGGCAAACAATTTACGAGTTTACCCTGTATAAGCTTTATACAGGGTAAAATGGATTTATTTGGGTTTAGACCCCATTGGGAGTTGGTCATCTGAGGCAGGAACACTTCTGTTAGCTGCTTTCAGGTAAACCTGCAGCTTTGGGGCAAGTAATTCAGACCCTGGGTCTTTGTTGGAACAGACGGAAGTGTCTGGCTCAGCAAGACAGGGTGCTGGGGTCCTGAGCTGGCAGGGAAAGCAGGGCTAGAAGTAATGTCTGGGCATATCAGGTGGGTGGCAGCTCCCAGGGGGTTTGTGTGATCCAAACCATCACAGGTAGTTAATTGAAAAATTATGTACCCCCGCCCCTCCCCTCTCTCGGAGCCTCAGCACGCCGCATCCAGGAGCTGCCCTCGACAGCGCTGCAGTGGCGTGGCTCCGGCGGGACCTGAGCTCTTGCTGCTTGGCCGGAGTTCGCAGCCCCGCACCCTTGCCACGCGGCTCTGAGCAACAGGAGCTCAGGTCCCGCCGGAACCACGCAGCTGCAGCGCTGTCCAGGGCCATTCCTGGACGCGGCGCGGGGGGTATGGGGGTAGGCGGGAGCGGGGCCTGGGGCAAATTGCCCCACTTGGCCTCCCTCTCCCTCTCCCCCCCCCCCCGCCCCCCAGGCGGCCCTGAAAACACCTATTGGAAACAATGGGAATTCAGCACAAGTCAGAACTGCTGGATTCATCTGTGGATTCTTAGCAGGGAGATGTGTGTTAATAATTCCTAGGAGGGAATGTGCTACGAGGGGAGCTGGTAATTACAGTAGTCAGAAAACTGGCAAAACTTCACTAAAAAGTGAATGTAAAAAAAAAAAAAAAAAAAACCCTAAACCGAGTCCATCTTAATCCAGTGTCTGAACAGAAACCTATGTGAAGCATCAAGGCTTGATTCTCCATTGCTTTGCACCTTGTCTAGTCACTCAAAGTGGGTGTAAAATACTACCCAAATCAGAAGAGCAACATTTTAGACTCAATCCTTCAAATGAAAATGACCCAATAAAGTGCAGGGCAACAAAGAGTCAGGCCTTCAGTTTCTTACTAGGAACTGGCAAAGAACCATTATAGAGAATTAACCTATTTTAAGGGTTAGAAAGCACATTCTTAAATCAATGTGCTGTTGTGCTTTGAGCATTCAGCTCACTAGTTGTAATGGGAATTGTGCAGAACTCAGCATATACCCCAGGAATGGTAATGCCTTCTTTTTGCCATTATCTTCACTATGGTAGTTTCTTCCTCTTTTTAATCATAATGATGTAATATTCACATTACAGTAGCACCCAAAGGCCCCAACCATGACCCCATGGTGTTAGGTACTATATGAAAAGAGAGGTAGCCATGGTGCCTGCTTGGAGCTTTTTACTGCCTGCTATTGTGTTGGCCATCCAATGTGAATTTCTTTGGTTTTACAGCATTTGACATTAGGCCAACTCTTTAACGGTCAGCAAACTACTAAAGTATCAAGAAACAGTGAGACAGAGGGAATAACACAGTGCCAGCTGTGTTGTAAATTCTCTATTGGACAGGCTGCCAGACCCTCCTTTCCACTTGGACAAAAAGTGGACTTAGTTATGCACAGTCACAAGTGCAGCATAAAGCAAGATCTGGCTGCTTTTCACATACATTTTCTAACGCACGGAGTGCCTAATGCTTGCACAGGGCTCCCAGGATCAGGCCAATCATCCTGTGTCATGAGTCCAATTGCTACAAATGGTTATTTCTAACATGGTCTGTTGGCCAGAAGTGGTGAACTCCAGGTTTCTGAGTTTGCAACTTCTACTCAGTGTGGAACAAGTCATCCCAAACATTTTACACAGCAGTATAATATATTGTACCAGTTCCACCATGTAAAGCTGGAAGATCACTGTCCCTGTTTTTATGTATTCTGTCCTCTGCCCAAACCTTTCTGGAATGTCGTGCACTAAATAATCTCAGGGGTTTTGCTGTGTCTGCTGCAGAAGCCATTGTAGGACCCTGCAAGTCACTCCCCCAGATGCTAATATTCAATGCTTTTCTTGTGTTTTCTGGTTAGAAGCTGCCCCTTTTAAAATCCCCCTAGAGGGGGTTAATAATCTCTGCAGCTTCTCCCTCATGATGTTGGCTGGCAAGTTAATCAGTGACAAGATCTTAAACTCCCACATAATGTAGGATCCATGCCTGTTTTTTTAAATTAGAATTATAGGTGTATTATTCACTATCTGGAGGAGTTGCCTTGAGGAAGGGGAGTAATCTGGAGTCTCACACAGCATGGATCTCAATTGTTGCTTAAAGTGAAGACTAGATTCATTGGCGAGCGTGCCATCTCCTGGTGACTTGCTCTTATTAACACTTTTTAGGGTGCTGTTTATTTCAACTTCAGTTTATCGGCCTCTTCCAGACCGGAGGGAAAACTCCGTGTGGCTCGAAAGCTGGTCCCTTCCACCAACAGAAGTTGGGCCCATAAAAGATATTATCTCATCCACCTTTTCTCTCTCATTGGCTTTTTAAGCATTTCTCTGTAAATCACCTTCAATATAATTAAATTTAGACGCATTAAATAATCCATGAGACCCTGCATGCTGCTACTTGATTTAGATCTGGTTTGTTCCTGGAAGATTTTAAATTGTGGTGTGATTTCTGTAAATTACCAAAGCTAAAATTTTCAAACATAAGTGAGTGCCTGAAATTAGGCACCTAAATCATATTTAAGTAGTCTTATTTTCAGAGGTGCTGATCATCCGCAGCTCCAGCTGGCTTCAGTCAGAGAAGCAATTGCTTAGAATCTCTGAGAAACAAGCCATTGTTTAGTTGCTTAAATATACGGATGTTGGTGTTTTGGTTGCAATCCTGCAAGTAGATTTGCCAATGCAGATCCTTAGGCCAGCACAGCATCCCATTAAAGTCAGTTAGACTCTGTTGGCATAAAGATCTGACCCCAGTTGTGTAAAGAGCTCAGCTCTCATTTAAACACCAAATAAAGGCAGTGCGATTTCCAAACTGCTCTGCATTCAGAACTCCCATTGTTTTCAGCTGGGGATGTGGGTATGGGATTCTCCATTGTTCTCAATGGGAGCTCCTGAGTTCTTGTGAAGATCTGGCCACTAGAGGCTAATTTCAGTACCACTAATTTCTCTCCAGAAAGAGAGGTGCACTTAAAGGGTTAACACAGCCAGTAGGAAGTGTCTAGAGGACGGAAAATTAAAATTGAGTTTGTTTTTCCCTACTGATTCTGATTTAGTTTGTTTACATTTAGCTATTGAATATAAGTGAATTTTTCACTTTAGTTTGGAGTCTTTTTCCCTGCCAGGTCCCTGTGCATTAGCCAAGTCTGCAGATACCTCAAAGGAACATTGATTTGTTTGTGTTAATAAAAAATAAAAAAAAAAAAAACCCACCCTGTTTCCACTAGAAATTTTGGAGACATTCTTGGAGCCATTTCTGTTGGCTTCAGGTCTGGAGAAGCTTGTTTTAGGGCAGACCTGGCCTTTTGCATTTGTCTTCTAGGTGGCCAGGAGCATGGCGTGCCCCTGCACGGGTGCTCTGGGGAACAGGGCACAGGAAGCACGTGCGGTGGTGTCAGCTGCAGTCACGCTCTTGGCAAGTTCTAGTCACTCCAACATGGATGTGGCAAAGTTAATGGCCTTGCCACCATCTCTGCACCAGCCAACAAAGTTGGCAAACCCTGGTGTGTTCCCACAAGGGTATAGCAGCAGCTGCCCTGTCCCTGCACATCAGGAAGATACAGGGATATTTTCAGTTTTTTTCCTTTTACCCTGACATCTTAGTTTTTTATTGATGTAAAGATATTTTTCTAATGGTACCATTTTATTTTTTTTAATTTATTTTTCTTCTTCGTAACAAAAATCTTTAGTCTCCAAGTCAATGAGCAGGAGCTGGACACAAAGTCCTACTCCATCCTATTACCCCCCACAATAGTAGATCTGGAACTGATAGTTCCCTTTCAGATGTCCGCCATTTGTACTAAAGAGATATTATAATTATAGTGTATAATACCCAGCTATGACATAGCACTTTTCATGTGTAGATCTCAAAGCACATTACAAAGAAGATTACTACCATTTTACAGATGGGAAACTGAGGCACGGAGAGGGGATGCGATAGGCCCACGATCACTGAGCAGGTCAGTGTCAGAACTGGGAATAGAATCCTGGTTTCTCAAATCACCATCAGTTGCTCTATTCGCTACACCGCATTGCCTCCTTTATCATTGCACTAGTAGAACTGGTTGAAATTTTTTGAACAAGAAGATTTTTCACTGAAGAATGTGGGGTCTTATTTATTTAAACAAAATGTTGTGGAAAACTTGACTTTTTTGAGGTAATTTTTGAGGTAATTTTTTGTAATTTTAGTGAAAAATATTGATTAAAAGTTGTGAATATTTTTATAAAAAAAGGGGGAGGGGAAGCCTCGCTGGAAACTTGTAAAATGGGAAAAATCTGAAATTTCAGTTTTTTGGGAGAATTCTTTTTTTAAATTCAACCAGTTCTAGGTAGAAGGTGTTTTTTCCCCAGATTTTAATGAGCCTCCACAAGGCTGATTTACTGTCTAGTGCAGTATTTCCCAAACTTGGGACGCCGCTTTTGTAGGGAAAGCCCCTGGTGGGCCGGGCCGGTTTGCTTACCTGCCCCGTCCACAGGTTCCGCCAATCGCGGCTCCCACTGGCTGCGGTTCGCTGCTCCAGGCCAATGGGAGCTGCTGGAAGTGGCACAGGTCGAGGGATGTACTGGCCGCCGCTTCTAGCAGCTCCCATTGGTCTGGAGCAGCGAACCGTGGCCAATGGGAGCCACGATCAGCGGAACCTGCGAACGGGGCAGGTAAACAAACCGGCCCGGCCTGCCAGGGGCTTTCCCTACACAAGCAGAGTCCCAAGTTTGGGAAACACTGGTCTAGTGCATTATAGGTTTTTAACTATTTTTATGAAAGGTTAAGTACTTAAGAAGAAATCTTGGAGCTGGTTTAAGACTATCTTTTTGGAAATGACACTCATCTTTCTGAGGTAATATAAACCAGAATTCTTTGAAGCTGGTATATGAAAAGGGAGAGAAAACTGCCTTGATCAGTCTTCTAACCATTTGCCTACTTACAGCTATAATCAGGCTAGCACATACTATAGTTACCCCAGTTTTGTGTTACTCATAAGAGGTTGAAATGGGCAAACCATATTTCACAGCTTTAAAAAGGCATACAGTGTGACCGCTCAGAGCTGAGAGTTAGGATTTTGAGCGGCCAGAAGCTGGGCACACGACTTTTAGCATTCAGTCAGGAAATCCTAGCTTGCTGGCGCTTGAGAGTGCAGGATTTTCTGCAGAGTGCTCTGTGCATCTTTGGTTACAGCAGTTCCCTTGATGGCTCTCCATCATTCTTGTCTCTGGATTGATTGGAAAGCGCACATCAAGAAAGTAGTTCATTTGAAGGACTGCAGAGATTTCCTTCTTCACTTGATCCTTTCATGAAATTTTTACTTGGATATAGTTGTGGTTGACTTCAGCTGTGTAATCTGAGAGAGGCAAGTTTATGGCTGTCATCTGTAAAACCACACACGTACCTGCCAGGGCTGTCTGAAAATGGGGGGAGACTGATTTATTCACTGTGTTCTTTGTTCCTTTACCCCTATTAAATCAAGCTACTGTCTCTCATGCATTTAATAAAAATAGGAGCTGGCAGGGGTGGGAGGGCACAGCAGCCTGGTTTAACAAAGTTGCTGAAGCTCATAAATCCAGTCCTCCAGAGTGTAGGTTTGAGGCCAACATCTTTCATACCTATCTTCAATGACTCACTCCTTTATTTATATAGAATTAGAGTTCATTCTTGATGGGCCTGGTACAATGATGTCAACAGAAAGACTCTCACTGACTACAGTGGGCTTTGGATCAGGCCCCAAAAGAGCATTGTGAAATCTGAATCCACCAATCTCCCTCAATCTGAAAAGTGGGTTCTCCTTTTCTTGTACTGATCGTCCATACAGAACCTATCCAGGCCATACAGGTGGAAATATTGGTCCCCCTGAAGTCAATGGAAACTTTGCTCATAGAGTTTTTACGTCAACGCATAGTCTCATTCCAGTCACCTTTCTGCCTCTTAAATTGCCTTTGCTGCTGGTGGTCTTTGTCCATTTTGGTGTTATCCAGTGTGATTGGATGGGAGAGGAAATGTTCTGACAATTATGCAGGTTTTATAATCTGAGAGACCAGAATCTGTATGTGCAGCTCCCATTGATTTCCAGAGAGATGCCCAACTTTGTGCAGAACCAGGAAACTTTTTTATGACTCAGTTTCTCCTCTCCTCTTGCATGGTTACCTGCCGGGTGTGAAGGGTTTTTTTTTTCTTTCTTGAAATAAGACAAGCCATGCAGTCTCTGGGAGGAAATCACAAGGAGTCCTCTTTTTTTTTTTTTTTGCCGATACAGACTAACGCGGCTACCACTGAAACCTGTCCATGAATGAACCATCAAGAATTAAAATCACTGGGTGAAGGTAATTAATGCAAATCCTTAGACATGGAAACGTGTCCCCAGAAGTACCACCCCCAAGGGAAATCCCATATCGTGGGTTTGCCCAGGTTCAAGAGGCCCAGCAAACAAAGAACTGAGAATTGTATAAAGTGATAAACCTGATAAGGGGTCATTCTCACCTGATCCAAGAACTGAAATGACAGCATGGCCAAGAGGGTTGAGATCCTGCTGAAGGGGTTTGAAGGACTTTGAAACTCACGAGGAACTCCATGTGGAAAGTGGGTGACACCTGGTAAAACAGGATGCACGTAAGCTGTTCATTGTTTTCAAGTTGTGTTTTTTCAGTAATGCTGATGTTCTGAATAAATATTTTTGCTTTATGAAGGCTGGCTGGTCACTGGCTAACCTTGTCGTCGTCCATGGGAGTGAACATGATGGCAGATACTAAACTGAAGTCAGACTTGCTAAGGTGATCGCAGTGAGTTGCAGAAGGAAATAGCAGCTTTAAATCCCTGATCTGGAGGAAGAGGAATGCAGGATCCGACCCCAAGAAAGGTGATGGCTAGAGGCCTGAGGCCTGAATGGGGTGCCCTCAAGGAGATCATGAAGGGATCAGAGCTGCAGTTACCTCAGGAGCTGTGACATGTTAACAGAGAGCAGGATGTAGCCCTCAGATGATCACTGCTCAAATCTGAAGGAGCCAGAAGCAGAGGATGTGAATGATGCCTCTTTAATTTAATTTTAAATGTTATTAATGTAAATATATGTATTAAATTTATTCCAACAGCATGAAATGTATGGTAAGCTCCATGTTCTCCCAGTGCACAAATAACAATCAGGACCACATTCTATTATCCTTTCCAACAGGTTTTAGTCTGAGAATGATTCCTCCTGGCCTTGCATTGACACCAAAATACTTAGGGGTTGTGCTAGGATAGACTAAAACAAACAAAAAAGAAAGTCTTTTCCTGCCACCGCCCTGACCACATGGGATTCTGTGCTATCCTGTTCAATGAAAGGATAAAAGCATTAGACTCCTTTAATTTCAGAAAACCTGACCCGAAGTAGTACCTTCCGCCAATTTAAACTCCCTCTAGACTCGGATTCACTCCTGTATTTTGATTATAGTTAATCTGATTCATTTTCTTCTGAAATATATACATTAGGCCCATTTTATATTGTATCAAAACTGCCTGGATCTTTATTTACTGAGCTGGAGCAAACAAAAGGAAAATAAAGGTTGTTTCCAATCACAGATTGTGAATGGGCTAGAGAGCACTAGTCACCGTAGCTCATATTGTCTGAAATCAGTCCCTGTCAATCTCCTCCTGAGGAAACCCACATCAGCTCTGTCACTGTGGCTTTCTTGCCTCCAGATAAATAGCAACAGGGTATTTAAATAGGAGAATTGAACAGGAAATGTCCATATCTGCCCATAATTCTGAGTGCCACACTGCCAAGGGAGTGAACATTCCCCAAGCTGTATTTTAGAGTTAGCAAAAAGCTGCCTATCATCTTAGCCAGCAAGGGAACGTTGTCTGGCTATAGATCTTGTGAGCCATGAAACTCTATCTTGTCTGTCGATCTCTTTGAATACTGTTTCTTAAGGAAAGAGTCTCAAGCTGCTGGGACTGTCTGTGAGAGCTTGTCGGAAGCTTGTTTTCAAAGGCAGCCTTTGGCTAATTTTTGAATCTTCATTCCTGATGAAAGCTTGCAGAGGTGACTTGGAGCCAGCAGCCTAAGGTGCAGCCTCCTCATTAGCTCCCTCAGGTAAGGTAATCGGAGGATGCTGAGGTTCCACTTCATTCTCTTGTTGTCTGGTATGATCTCATTGTCTTATGAAATCAGACCCTTTTGCATCCTAGCATAGGTCTGCATTTTCTGGACCTCCTCGATCATTGTTAGTTTCCTTTTCTGTGTTGGCCAATTATGGATAAGAAACTGGAAACTACAAAAGAGAAGCCTGTGTTAATGCATTTAATATTCTAGCAACGAGGGGTGGTTGTTTTTTTCTTTCTTCCAGTCATTGTGGTTTTACTTTCCTGGAAAGTAGACATAAGCCTGAGCTGCAAAGTTTGGATCCACAGCCAAACTCCTTTAAGTTCAGGCATGTTTAGATCTGAGCCTGACCACAATGAATAAATGGATTGGTCAGTGGCTGTTATGAAAATGCTTTGTGTTTGGTCATGGACCTTTTCCAATTGGTGGGTCCAAAAATCAAGTTAACCAGGATCCAGAAGGGTGGGGATGTGTCAAAAATCAAAATTCCAGGTCGACAATGAGATGCATGCTCTTCATGTTTCTTCTTTCTTTATTGGAAAGTGCTGAAAACCTGGCATTTTGGAATGAATTTTACAGTAAAAAGGATGCAAGAAGTGTTGGTAAAATCACCTGTTTTGTAATCGTTGTAGCGTATTGATTACACAAGGCCCTGTCCAGAAGTGCTTAGGCAATTCTTACTCAAGCTAACCTCTTTTATTGACTTCAGTGGTAGCTTTGTACCCATGGGGGTTCTGAAAGGTATTGTGTTTAAGGTCAGAGCCATAGTTCTGTTAGAGCTGAGAATTCATTGACTATCCTGTAGCTAAGAGGGTCTTTAAGAGTACATATATGCTACAGCTGGGTATGAGCCAGGGGCAGCTCCAGGCACCAGCACACCAAGCGCGTGCCTGGGGTGGCAAGCCGCAGGGGGCAGCCTGCCGGTCGCCGTGAGGGTGGCAGTCAGGGAGCCTTCGACGGCGTGCCTGAGGGAGGTCCGCTGGTCCCGCAGTTTCAGCGGCTATTCGGTGGCGAGTATGTTGAAGGCGCAGGACTGGCGGACTTCCCGCAGGCATGCCACCGAATCCATGTTACCAGCAGACCTCCCGCAGGCATGCCACCGAAAGCTGCCTGACTGCCGTGCTTGGGGTGGCAAAATACATAGAGCCGCCCCTGGTATGAGCCTCCCAGCCCAGGCAGACAGACACGCACTAGCTGTACTCTAACTAGTTCGCTAACAATAGCAATGTGGCAGGGGCTAGCTGCCTGAGTACAAGTCTGCCCAGCCCACTGGCTCCATATTCAGGTGGCAAGCCCGTGCAGCTGTGGCACTGCTATTTTGAGTGTGCTAGTTCGCGTATAGCTAGCGCATGTCTGCCTAGCTGGGCTGGGAGGCTGGGTCCCAGCTACAGTGTGTTCATACCCAAAGAACCCACTTTTTTAACTGACTAAAATCACTTGCCGATTTCCACATTAGTGCCTTATTTTGGATTGGTATAACCCGGCATGTATTGCTCATCCTTTGAGATATCAGTAGCTGATTTTCTTCTCCACCGAATGCTGGGAGAATATGATAGGAGCCATGAACACCAGATCAGAAGTGGAGCTGGAGTTTTTGCAAACTTGTTCATTCACATATGGTTTTTTTCCTTCATTTGCTCTCTGATGTATTAAGTACATTGTATAGCCCCTCTGGTGTGACTATATAAAAGCACCAAATACTTGTAGGCCATTTAAGAGAAGCACTGTGCTTTTAGGGCCTAATCCTCCTAGGCAATGAGCATCCTCAACCCCTCATTGACTTCAGTGGGAGTGGAGGGCTCTCAGCACCATACAGGGTCGGGCTCGTGCTATACATTCCGTGTAAAAATGAAATGCTAATTACTTTGCAGTTAATTGCCTTTCATCTGAAGATCTCAAAGCACATCACAGGCATTAATGTGGCAAACCTCACAATGACCCTGTAGTGGGGATAAGTGATATTATCCCCTGTTGTACAGATGTAGAAACTAAGGTTCCAAGAGCTTAAATAACTTTTCCAAGGTCACTGGCTCTGTGGATATGGGGAAAGCAGTGGATGTGATAGATCTTGACTTTAGCAAAGCTTTTGATAAAGTCTCCCACAGTATTCTTGCCAGCAAGTTAAAAAAAAGTATGGATTGGATGAATGGACTATAAGGTGGATAGAAAGCTGGCTAGATTGTCGGGCTCAATGGGTAGTGATGTCTAACGGCTCGATGTCTAGTTAGCAGCCAGTATCAAGCAGAGTGCCCCAGGGTCGGTCCTGGGCCGGTTTTGTTCAACATCTTTATTAATGATCTATGTGATGGGATTAAATGCACTTTCAGCAAGTTCACAGATGACATTAAGCTGGGGGAAAAGCTAGATATGCTAGAGGGTAGGGATAGGGTCCAGAGTGACCTAGACAAATTGGAGGATTGGGCCAAAAGAAATCTGATGAGGTTCAACAAGGACAAGTGCAGAGTTCTGCACTTAGGAAGGAAGAAAAACATGCACCACTACAGGCTGGGACCGACTGGCTAAGCAGCAGTTCTGAAGAAAAGGACTTGGGGATTACAGTGGACGAGAAGCTGGATATGAGTCAGCAGTGTGCCCTTGTTGCCAAGAAGGCCAATGGCATATTAGTAGGAGCATTGCCAGCAGATTGAGGGAAGTGATTATTCCCCTCTATTCAGCGCTGGTGAGGCCTCACCTGGAGTATTGCATCCAGTTTTGGTCCCCCTACTACAGAAGGGATGTGGACAGAGTCCAGCGGAGGGCAACAAAAATGATTAGGGGGCTGGGGCACATGACTTACAAGGAGAGGCTGAGGGAACTGGGGTTATTTAGTCTGCAGAAGAGAAGAGTGAGGAGGGATTTGATAGCAGCCTTCAACTACCTGAAGGGGGTTCCAAAGAGGATGGAGCTAGGCTGTTCTCAGTGATGGTAGATGACAGAACAAGAAGCAATGGTCTCAAGTTGCAGTGAGGGAGATCTAGGTTGGATAGTAGGAAACACTATTTCACTAGGAGGGTGGTGAAGCACTGGCATGGGTTACCTAGGGAGGTGGTGGAATCTCCATCCTTAGAGGTTTTTAAGGCCCAGCTTGACAAAGCCCTGGCTGGTATGATTTAGTTGGTGTTGGTCCTGATTTGAGCAGGGGATTGGACTAGATGACCTCCTGAGTTCTCTTCCAACCCTAATATTCTATGATTCTATGTCACACAGGAAGTTGGTGGAAGAGCTGGGAATAGAACTGAGATTTCCTGATTCTCTTTGTGATTTCCTTTGCCCCCTGTTGGAAAGTGGATTTCTCATTTCTTTGCTCCGATTGCATTTGTACACTAGTTTGTTGTAGGGTTGCTACTGAATTGTTGTTAGGATTGATTTTCTTTTATATAAAAGAAATGAAGCATTTGTTGTGAAAATAAAACCCAAAGGTAAAGAATTACACAAACGTGCTTGCAATTGATATAGCTTGCATATACATTTCTAAAGTACATTAATGGCCTGGTTGTATATTGTACGGTGTTTCCCAGACAGTTCCTCTGGCGTGTGAATGGTCTAGTCACATGATATTCCTTGAGTGGATTTACTGTTCTCATGGGATTGAACTGCTACTTTTCTAATCTCTTACAGAAATCTTCCTTGGTATGTTCAGCTCGAAGTCTTTTCTCTGCATAAGAAATTAAACTTGTCTGTTGAAAAACCTTGTAAAACTTGAATGGGTTAAAATTCCAGGTACTTCAGAATCCACGTCTGGGTAAGAGATAAAAGCACATCATACTCAACAGCCTCGCGGCATTATTCTCATGCTGGTGCTGACCCCAGTAAAGTCAATGGAAAGACTCTCACTGACTTCACTGGAAGTTTGATGAAGACCTAATGCCTATATATTTTTTTAATTTTAATAATTCCCCTGCCTCTCTCCCTCCACAAATGCTAGCTTGTAAAATTTCACTTTAAAATACTCTTACATTATTGAATGCAACACAAAAAATATCTCCTCCCTGAATATATTTTTACATCGATGGGATTTTTTCTCAGCCACGCCAGGATGTCATAGTGATCTGAACAGAGGTGGAAAAGCTGTTTGTGTTTGCAGAGGTATTGCAGTGAGCTTGATGTGACTCACCACGAGGAAACTAGTTCTCTGTTCACACCTATGAAACCACTGCTCTCTGTTCACACCTATGAAAACTAAAGGCTTGCCAAAAAACTAGTATATCAGCTCCTTCGCTCCTGAGTGTACATGCTGTACTGGAGAAAGGGAAGGAGACAGCAATTACTTGTAATCTGATTATTACTGCACTGATCTCTTCTTTACTTTCTTCCCTCCCCCCCCCCCCCCCCTTCAGGGGCTTTCTGGGACATAGGAGGGGAACAGGTTTTTTTCAACCTTAAGCAAGAGGAATGCTTCTGTGCTCCTTTTTCAGTGCTACTCATGTACTCAGTATATTGAAACTGAACATGATCATGCCACTTTCCCTTTGGTGCTCTTGCTAGCACCCTGGGGAAAACAGCATATTTAGAAGTAGCAGCACATTGGTGATCCTGGGGAGAGCAAGTGGGGACTAAGGAGGGAGAAAGATGCACACACAGACAAACGCACACAATGGGAGTGAAGAGAGAGAGAGAGACACAATGGGAATGGAGGGAGATGGGGACACACACAGAGTGGGGATGGGATGGGGTGGAAACTCACAAACGGGACAGTAGAATGGAATGACTGCCTAGTCAGGGAGGTATCCAAAGTAGTGGCTGATGATTCAGGTGTTTGTGTTGGTAAAAGGGTCAATAAACACAAGGCCCTGAATATATTTTATGCTCTGATCAGCTACAGTGCGGTTTCTTTATTTGTCTCCTGGCTTGTATCATCATCTTCATCCTTCATCATCATCTATATAGTAGGTTGATCATAAAACAACCACAGTAATGGTTTTCTTTTACATACGAGCACAGTAGTGACCCGATAGCCTAGGATACCCCCTCCAAGCTGCTTGGCTCAGCTGCATCCTGCCTAAGAGCATGGGTATCATTTGCACTAATGTTACTTACTGAAAGCCTAACCCTGAAGTTCCTTCTTTGTGCTACTCAGTCCTCCTCACTCAGGCAAACACCCCATTCATCTCAAACACAGAGGAAGCCAGCTGACTTTGCTTCCCCATTCGCTGGTATATGAGGTTCCACATACAGTTAATCAAATATTCCCTTCCCTTTGGGCTGACAAAGGTGCCTTAGAAAAAATGTTATTCAGAATTCATTTACAGTGTTTTATCTGAAGCCTTAAACACTTACATTGCTTGAAGTGCTATAATTGGTTTCTGTTCTCTTCATCTAATTCCTGTAATTGTCGCCAGGTAGTTCTCCCCCACCCCTCCCAGCATTTCACGGCAATTATTGTCAAGTAGCCAGGGCTGTAAAACAAACAGATTTTTGTATTGACCTTCCCCAGATTTTATCTATATCTAATCTACAATTCTGTATTTTATATTGGGATTATCACCATGGTCAAAATTTAGATTAATTAAAATAAGACTGATTCTCTCTCTCTCTTTCTCTCTCTCTCTCTCCATTTATAAAATACATATTTTAAAGTCAATACAAAAGTGGTCTTATATAATGAGACACATAAGGCCACAACGTTCAGATACGGAACCTTCCAAACTTTGAGGTTGTTCAGACCTGGTGTTTTGTTTCAGTCCATAACATTTGGACTAAAATACAAACTTTAATGAACAAGGGTGCTGTCTGCACTGCTGGATCAAAGTTTGGATAACACAATCCCTTCAAAACCAGAAAGTTTTATTAATGCCTGTGTTTTTGGAAACACCGTCGTTGAACAACAATAGCCGTCATTTTGTGCACCCTACTTATTTGGAAAGAGGAAATGCAAAGAGAGCTGTGGTTCCTAAACATATGTAGTCAGATGCATCACCAGAAATTATAACCCTTGACCTAAAGACATGCAGAAGTAAAGAAAGTTCACTCTGAAGAATGGAGGTTAACTTGCTTTGTGTAAATTGCTTCTGAATTGGCAACATGATGGACAACCCAGGAACAGTTTGTTTAGGGCTCCTAGAGAAAAGCTGGAAGGAGTAAAGTTTTCAGCATTCTTTTTGTAGTTGGGTAGAAACTATATTAAACTGTAAAGGCAAAACAATGGTTATGATCTGCTTCATGCATGAATAACAAAAATGTACCAGCCTATCCAAATACAGCATAGCAATAGTAATGCACCAAAAAGGAGGGGGGGAAACCTGGTACTGGGATTGCTTTGGAATAAATGTAATAAACAGGGCACTGTAATATTTCTATTAGAACTGAAGGGCAGTCTGCTCTGTATGCTGTGTAAAATGACACAATGGGAAAATTAGGATTTAAGGCATCTCCCTAAACTCTTATCTTTCCTTAGATTGATTCACATCTGCACTAATTGTTATCTGTGCAGTTCACATTTGTTTTTCTTTTGTTAGCCTGTTTCCCTTTCTTGTTTTAAAGAATAGTTTATCTGCACACCCTGGAAGGGTGTTACTCATAAAGATCACAAGCTTTTAGATCAAGCAAAACATTGGCACGTTGACTAAAAAAACAAAGCATGCTGAGGCTTTAAAACACAAGTGCCGCATTGCATTTGCAATGAGGCAGTAACTGTGTCTCTTGTTGTCCGTTGCCAGGGTTCTGCTAGATCTCAGAGTTTGCATTTCCATGGTCAACTGGCAAGTATATTTTTTAAGTAATCTATGCATTTGAGAATAACTGCGCTAGTATTTCAGTGTTCTTAATCCCCACTGTATTTCACGATGAAGGACAAAAATGTTAGGGCTTGGGTTTTTTGTTTTTGAGGGGGAATGTCAGATGGTTTCTATTTGTATTAGTTGGTGGTTAAAGGACTGGGAGTAAGGGAATGAGATTTATTCCCAGCTCTGTCACTGTTCCTCTGTATGACCTTGGGCAAATCACTTAACCTCTCTGTGCTTCACCTTTTATCTGTAAAATATAGATACAGCTACAAGTCTTTACTTCACAGGGATGTGTGAGGCATGTAAAGCATGCTGAGATCTTCAGATGGGAAGCAAAAGAGAAATCCAAAATATAATTGTTTATGATTATTCAATATATACAGAAGCACTCATCTGTCTTTATTTTTATTCTCAAGGTGATTTTACAATGGATGGAAGAGCAGACTCGTTAGTGATGACTGTGCATCTTCTTGCCACCTCTGGGCATTCATTACTCCTGCAGCAAACTCTTGATCGGCTTCTGGGGTGGATCTGTCTGGATGTTCGCCTCTTCCTTGTATCCGAACGTGTTACTCCAGTGAAGTATTATGAGAAATATCACCGGAAAAGCTCTGGATTTCCTGGGATGTCCATTCTCCTTTTCCTGCATGAGGACTTTGGGGAAGAACGGATTTTTCAGGTCCATGATTTTTTCCAGCACCCTCCATGGCAGGATCACCACATGCAACATGCTAATGGGAAACAGTACCCTTATGCACCTGCTGGCCAGGAATTTTATGGTCTGGATGAGCATATGCCTGTATGGGGTGTACGGCAAGTCCATTATGGCACTGAAATTCTGCGCGTGACTCTCTACTGTAGCTTTGATAACTATGATGATGCAGTCAGACTTTATGAGATGATCCTACAGAAAGAAGCAACTATGCAGAAGAGTAACTTCTGTGTCTTTGTGCTGTATGCAACACAAACCATTGCTGTTCAGCTCTGCTTGAAGCAGCTGCCCCCGGGGGTCTCTGTTGAACTGAAAGAATCTTCCGTGTTGCAATTCAAGGTCCATGAAATTGGGCAGCTGGTACCTCTTCTGCCTAATCCATGTATTCCTATCAGTAGCACCCGATGGCAAACTCAGGACTACGAAGGAAACAAAATCTTGCTTCAGGTATTGGGTTTTTTATGTGTGCTGTCTTTAATTCAGTAGGTGACTTGCCAGCTAGGAAGAACACAGGGTCTGATTGGAAGATAGTTATTTATTATTATTTATTTCTTCCTTCGAATTTATAAAATATTTATAGCTGTCTATCCCATACTCTGGGTGATTTCTCCATTAATAAAACCACCCAAAGTAACATTAAAAGATTGCCAGATATTTTTGTAATATCTCCCCCTGGGCTGATATGACATTGTGCAGTTAGACTTGATAAATTATAACCTGAAATGCAAGTACGGTACTTTGCAGGCTGGTCTGTAGACAGAGTTTCACCCTCAGATGAAATTACTGTAAGTGCCTGAATTATTTTTTATGATAAGGGTTTAGACTGGAAATGCTTTCAGAAGCTGGTTTCTAGCTGTGCTGTTGGGTGCCACCCAAGGAAGGGTATGTTTGGGTGTATGGTATCTGTCAATTTTTGTGAAAGTTTAATAGTTAAACTGAGCTGCCGAGGCTGTACTGTACTGCCTAGGTTGGAGTGAATAAATCATAGTGAATAAAGGCTTGTTTCCATGGGTGGGATTTTTCATGTTAACTTTGTTTTTTGGCTTAAACTGACTTGTGTTCACATGGCACAATTCTCTTTAGAATAATCTTGTGTCCTTTTGCAAATTAGATAATCCATTTTGAAAGTGGATTTAGTCCATTTCAGGATGAATTATTCTGGAAAATGGTTCAAGTGGACCTGTCTGTATTTTGGATGAACTTTTCCACCTCTGGCAGCCCTCCTGCTGTCCCATGCTCAGGGCCAGCTCCAGGCACCAGCGCAGGAAGCAGGTGCTTGGGGTGGCCAATGGAAAGGGGCGGCACGTCCGGCTCTTCGGCGGCAATTCGGCAGCGGGTCCCTTAGTCCCTCTCGGAGGGAAGGACCGGCTGCCGAACTACTGCCGAAGAATGAAGCTGCGCAGTAGAGCTGCCGCCGAAGTGCTGCCGATCGCGGCTTTATCTTTTTTTTTTTTTTTTTTTCTGCCGCTTGGGGCGGCAAAAAAGCTGGAGCCAGCCCTGCCCACACTGCGTTGCTTTACATCTGATTTGACCTGTCTGCCTACTTATGTGCACTTTACTGGTCTGGAAGTTGGGAATTTGCATTCACCTCCCCCTCAATATTTCCCAGGAAATCCACTTCAAACATATTGTCCCAAAAGGCCATTCTTGTTTGGCACATTGTTCAATATAGTTCTGTGATCATTCAGGCCTTACATTACATCTCCTCCCTAGAGGTTACATACGATCCCAGCCCACAATAACGCAAACTTTGCATTTAGTACAATGGACCCTAAGGACCCTTAATTCAGTAAGGTTTCTTCAAGGCTATGGCAGGCTATCATGCATATCAGATATTGTGCATATCTGTCGCAGGTAGCATCCCCATTGTACGATGGGGAAATGGAGGCAGAAAGATTAAAAGCTTGATGTGTCTGAGGGCCTTGTCACAAGCTGGAGATAAGCATTATACACCTATCAGGAAGCACCCAGCACTTGGTGTTATTGGGCAGTAAATGAGTCACCCAGAGCTAGAAATGAAAAGAATGAATTCAGTGGCTCTGATTCTCCACTCACTTTAAACCAGTTTAACTCCCTTGACTTTAATGAACTAACTCCTGATTAGCACCAGTGTGAGGGAAAGAATCAGGCCGAATAGCTTTTAGACCATAAGCTATTTGAGGCTGGAACTGTCATTTCCTATATGGATGTATAGCACCTAACACAACGGGGCCTGGATCCGTAGGCTCTTGGCATTGCTGTAATATAGTAATCATTACTAAGAGTTAACCTTAAAATGGCGTCACCTTCAAATGGTGGACAGGAGTAAGAGCTATGAGAGCAGGCCCAGTATTTGTAACATGCTTTTGAATCGATCTACCTGAACAATTTAGAAATGTCAATTTTGGGGTTGGAAAATAAAAAAATTTATGCAAATTTTTCAACTAGTTTATAGATTTAATAGATTTTTTTGGAAAATTCAAAATTTCAATGAAAACATTTCAACTAAGTGTGTCGCTGAATAATTATTCCTTTGGATCTAAATTACTCAGCATTTTCCATTTAAACATGTTTATGTCCTAGTATTTTCATTCATTTTCTCATACTTCTGCGTACAGTATAGTTTGGATTATTTCAATAATTTGTAGCAATCCTGCGTAGTATTTCATTTTTCTCTGATTCTTTGGCAGAGTGATTTTGCCTTCATTTTTATTTTTTCCCTTTCTATTCCTTCTAGAGATTATTTGGTACAATTCCTGCTAATCCATCTGCATGGCTAATTTCTTCACTGATCTCTCACTGTTAATCCTCAATGCAGCTTTTACTTTTATGTGTTCGTACTTTTCATCCTGTCTGTCTGCAAACGAGGTGGCTACCACCTGATGTAGGCCAGGGCTTCACTTTGACAGATGCATTTGAATTCCCTGGCAGGAGAGGATTCGTTTTTTGTTTTTTAGCTGTGACTCATCCTCCTCCTGTCAAGGGAACTAGGAGTCAGTCTGAACCTGGGATTTGTTTTGTTTTGTTGCTTCAAGCAGCACATTGATATGCTGATAGTTTGGCATGAAGAACCTGATCCTGTGATCCAGGGACTCTCATATCCCACTAGAGGTAATGGCAGTTGATGGCTCTTAGCACCTCCCAGGATTGCATCCTTCATGCTGAAGAAACTACAGTATCCCTGGTTTGTCAATTAAGAAAAGGAACAAATCCTACCGAAGTCACAAAGGTTCCATATGATCCCTTGCTAATGACCAATTAGCATTAGTTAGGGCATCTCCATGTTGAATGACTTTTTGGAAACCAATTTAATATTATTTAATAGTTTGTCTCTGTTAAGGGATCACCTTCCATCTTTTCAATCTGTCCTCCCCATTGCAGAATATATCTTGGATGACGGTTGATCAATTACCAGTATAAAATGTCCTTGGCTTATCACACTTATTAGTCAGTCTGTCTATTCTTCGGAGAATCATAGGTGAGCATTTTTCCCATTATGGCAGGTGTCAACAGGTGGCGCTATTGCACATAACCTTCCAAGTTCTTTTGTGTTATGACTTGTCTACATGGTGACACAGTTGCAGCAAGGTGTGAATGTAAAGTGCTGCACTAGCTTGCCTTGCACTAAGTGGACCTACTACCACGCACTAAAAGGTCTGTAGTGCGTTTTGACACTAACAGCAGTATCAGGAAGCACACTACAGAATGTTTAGAACATGGCAGCATGGTCCACATGGCAACTTAGTATATGTCAGTCTAATGTACAGTACATTCGCACCCTGGCTTGCCACACATTAAGTTGTTGTGTAGACAGGCCCTAAGTGTTTGAGCAAATGTTCAGTCTTAGAAGGACATTGCTATGTGTTGTTAGTGACTTAGTTACACTAGATTCTGTGTATAGGCAGTCTAAGGAGAGGGAGCTGCGTGAGCAGCAGGAAAGTTTGCTCACTGCCTTGGTCTCCGGTTAGTCAGTTCTTGAGGCAGAATTGCTCTCTGGGCATTAGTGTTAAGTTGAGATGCCTGAAAGAAGGTATTGCCCTGCATGCTGTTTGTGATTGTCTCTGTTCCAGGACTGGCATATGTGTGTAAATAAAACAAATTACACTTAGAATACACCCAGACTCTGTCACTGATTTCTTCACCACTGGGAAGCCAACTTGCAATGCCTCAAACATCTGCTACCACTTGGCAGAGGGGCAACTCTGGCATCAGACTGAGACACGGATAATGTAATGTAAGAGGGGGGCAACCCTATTCAGATAAAGATGCTTGGTTATCAAAATACATTTGGTGACTTAAGGCCTGAACCTGCAAACCCTAACTCACATGACTTGTGCTTACTTGAGTGAGTAGTTCTATTACTTCTATGGACTTTACTCCTTACTAAGAATTACTTCCAAGAGTCAGGATTGGCAGGCTGTCCCCCATAACAAATTACCATTCTCCTTCCGATCCCCCGGGGGGTTTTTTCTTCCAGCAAATAAATGATGCAAATTGGAGTCCATTATTATGCTTATATTTGGGTTATTTATTATGGGATAGATAATATAATTGATAAGAGACCTGATATTTCACATGCTCACCCATCTTCAGTGTTCTCAGTTGTCTTCCTTGAGTTATCTTTAGTTACTTTACTATTCCGTTCTTTGCCCTTTCCCGAAGGGTTTATAGGTGATTCCTAATGCTCATATTTTGTTGATATAATCATAGAATTTTAGGGCTGGAAGGGACCTCAAGAGGTCATCTGGTCTATTCCCCCATGCTGAAGCAGGACCAAGCATACCTAGACCATCCCTGACAGGTGCTTGGAGGTTTTTAAGACAAGGTTAGACAATTATAGGGATTCAAAACCTTCCTTGGTCACCTATTCTAGTACTTAACTATTTTTATCATTAGAAAGTTTTCCCTAATATCTAATCTAAATCTCCCTTGCTAAAGATTGTCAGCTACTTCTTGTCCTACCTTCAGTGGACATGGAGAACAATTGATCACCATCCTCTTTATAAAACACCTTGACATATTTGAAGACTGTTATCAAGTCCCCCACAGGCTTCTTTTCTCAACACTAAACTTGCCCAGTGTTTTTAACCTTTCCACGTAGATCAGGTTTTCTAAACCTTTTATCTTTTTAGTTGCTCTCCTCTGGGTTCTCTCCAGTTTGTCCACAACTTTCCTGAAGTGTGGTGCCCAGAACTGGACACAGTACTCCAGCTGAGGCCTCACTAGTCCCATGCAGAATGGGACAATTACCTCCCATATCTCCCATATGACTCTTCTATTATAATACACCCCAAAATTATAGTGGCCTTTTCTGCACCGGCATCACACTGTTGGTTTGTATTCAATGTGTGATCCATTATAACTCCCAGTAGTATTGTACTACAACTGTCTAGCCAATCATTCTCTGTTATGTAGTTGTGCATTTGATTTTTTCCTTCCTAAGTGTAGTACTTTGCACCTGCCTTTAATGAATTTCATCTTAAGAACATAAGAAATGCCATACTGGGTCAGACCAATGGTCCATCTAGCCCAGTATCCTGTCTCCAATAATGGCTAATACCAGAGCTTCAGGGGGAATGTACAGAACAGAGCAGTTGGCAAAATCTACCCCTGTTTTCTCCTCCTGTCTTCTGGCAGTCAGTGGTTTAGGACTGCCCCAAGAGTTGGGTTGCATCCCTGACCATCTTGGCTAGAAGCCATTGATGGTCCTGTCATCCATGAACTTATCTAGTTATTTTTTTGAACCCAGTTATATTTATGGCCATCACAACGTCCCCTGGCAATGGGTTCCACAGGTTAATTGTGTGTTGTGTGAAAAAGTTACTTCCTCTTCTTTGTATTAAATCTGTTACCTATTAATTTTTTGTACATTGTGGGAAAAGGTAAATAACACTTCTTCATTAACTTTTCCCACATCATTCATGATTTTTAGACCTCTATCTCATTCCCCTTTACTTGTCAATTTTTTTTTAAGCTGAGCAGCCCCAATCTTTTTAGTCTCTCCTCTCATGGAAGCCATTCCATACCCTTTATCATCTCTGTCGCCCTTCTCTGAACCTTTTCCAGTTCCGCTATAACTTTTTTGAGACGGGGGTGGGTGGGAAGGGATGGCCAGAACTGTGGGTGCACCATGGATTTACATAGCGATTAATGATATTCACTGTCTTACAGTCCATGGTTTGGGCATCTTCTCTACATTTGCATATCATGCTATCCATTTGTGTAGTAGGAAATTGTGATGCCTGTGTGAGTTTCTGAGGCATTTTACTGTGATCCTTATCTTACATGGCCTGGCAAAGCCAGGTAGCTGGTTTGTAGGATCCATAATGAAATCTTGGTTCTTGACCTTGCTGTTTTCCCACAGCCTCTGCCATTTTTTGGTGATGGTCCCAAGGTTTTGAGAGCTTTGGCCATTAACCAGAAGTGATTTCAAGATTTAAGGCATCATTTTGGGGGCTTATGAAGGTCTTCACAGAAAAGTTAGTCTGGATTTGTTGTATTCTCAGATTATTGCAAACCACTGATAACTACTCTGAGTATGTTTTTTTTTTTAACTAGTTGTGCACACACCTTATAGTAATTTAATCTAGACCACATTTCCTTAGTTTGCTTATGAGAATATCATGTGGGATTATGTCAAAAGCCTTATTATATCACATCTACAGCTCTTCCTTGCTCCAATAGTCCAGTAACCCTGACAAAGAAGGAAATTAGGTTGGCTTGGCATGATTAGTTCTTGAAAAATCCATGTTGGCTATTACTTGTCATGCTATTATTCTGTTGGTGCTTACAAATTGATTGTTTAAAAAATTGTTCCAGCATCTTTCCATGTATAGAAGGTAGGCTGACTGGTTTGTAATTCCCTAGGTTCTTTTTGTTCCCTCTTTTAAAGATAGGTACTATGTTTGCCCTTCTAAAATCCTCTGGGACCTCGCCCATCATCCATGAGCTCTTGAAGATAGTCACTACTGAATCCAAGACTGCTTCAGCTAATTCCTTAAGTAGCATAGAATGAATTTAATCAGGGCCTGTCTAGAATATATCTAACTTATCTAAATATCCTTTAGCTTGTTCTTCCCATATTCTGGCTTGTATTCCTTCCCCCTTGTTAATATTAATTGTGTTAAGCATGTGGTTGCAAGTTATGTTTTTAGAGGAGACTGAAGCAAAATAGACATCAAACACCTCTCCCTTCATTATATCATCCATTAGTAGCTCTCCTTCCCTGCTACGTAGTTGACCTAGCCTTTCTTTCTTCTTTCTCTTATTCCTAATGTATTTATAGAACCTCTTCTTATTTCCTTGCATGTCCCTTGCTGGGTGTAACTGTTGTTGTGCCTTAGCTTTCTGATTTGTCCCTACATGCTTGTGCTAGTCTTTTGAACTCATCCTTAGCGATTTGTCCATGTTTTCACCTTTTGCAGGATTCCCTTTTGATTTTCAAGTCATTAATGAGCTCCTAATGGAGCCAAATTAGCCTCTTACTATTCTTGCTATTTTTTCTTTGTCAGTATAGTTTGCTGTTGTGCCTTTAATACTGTCTCTTTGAGAAACTGTCACTTCTCCTGAACAATTTTTTCCCCTTCTGTTCTTCCCCTGGGACCCTACCTATCAATTCTAAGATTGTTAAAGTCTGGGTGTTTTTTTTTTTTTTTTTTGAAGTCCATTGTCCTTATTCTGCTGCTTTCACTCCTTCCTTTCCTTAGAATCATGAAATCTATCATTTCATGATCACTTTCATCCAAGTTGCCTTCAGTCTTCAGATTCACAACCAATTAGTCCCTGTTAGTAAGAACCAAGCCTAAAGTGGCTGCCCCCATGGTTACTACTTCCACCTTCTGAAACAAGAAGTTGTCCCCAACACACTCCAAGAACTTACTGGACACTTTGTGTTCTGAAGTATTACTTTTTCCAACAGATTTTAATCTTAAAACTCATAAGAAAAGTGCTAGTTATTTTAATACAGATCAGACTGGATTTTTGGAGTCTCTTAGAACTAAATCAGCAAACTAATTTAACATTTGTATGAGACCATAAAAGTCAGTGCATGTGTGACTTAAAATAAGATTAGAATTTGACTCTAATGGTAGCACTGAATCTTTGTTTTTGTTTTGTTTTTCTTTATCAAAAGAGTGAAATTTGTGATCTGTGATTAGTTTCAAAGTAAAAGGAAAATGTATAAATGTAATGGTACATTGAAATGAATGGATCAGCTCATTCATAAATTCTTTAGCATGGGTTTCCACGTCCGAGTTGTAGAAGATAATAATGGAACCCGTAATCATTGAGTTGTAGATGATTTCAGCATGGTAGCCACAGTTGAGGACACAGTAGTCACTTCATTGCTGTTCAAGCAATGATTTAATTGTGTTCTCATCAATCTTTCTTTAACAGGTTCAAGGCAACTCAAAACACAATGAAAAAAATGACGGGCTTTCTAATCAGCACAATAATGCAAGTGAAGAAAAGATCCTACAGAATTCCATGCTAGCCCCCTTTCCCACAAAGTGGGTTAATCCAGAACAAAAAAGCCGGAAGATCAGAATGATGAAGTATAAAATCAAATCAGAAGACAGAATTATTTCTGGGAGCGTTAGCAGCACCCCACAGAGTAACTCCTGCTCTTCATCCCAGGCCAGCAGTCCAGCAGCTACTTCACGGTCTGATACCACCTCTTTCAATGTAAGTGCAGGAACTAAACTGAACATCTCCAGCCAAGAAATCCATTTTCAAAGGCAAGAAGCAGAGACCAATGTTGACACAGGATTCACGGTAGTAAATTCTGAATGCAATCCATCTCCACTTAGCAGGTTTTCAAGGGACTTGCAGGACAGTCTTCCTCAGCCACAAGCACCAAACTATTCATTAGCTGCTGCTGGCTCCAGAATCAACTTGCCTTCTGAGGATAGAATCCATCTGTCATTATCTGCTGTCAAAAGAAATAAAGGAGCAGGACAGACAGCTTCAAACTTTCACTTGCGAATATCAAGAGCAAACCATGGAAATGGAAATGAAGAGGAGGAGGAATTCTTTATTTGACTTGAAACAAATGTGCCTGACAGACTGACTTTAAAACTGATAGATAAATGCTTTATTCTGGAAACAGAGAGAAAGCAATCTGCATGCTTTTAACTCTGTGTTTATACAGACACCAAGATGCCTAGGCTACCTGTTCTGTTATGAAAAAAGACTTCAGTGGGGTTTTATTGCAATAGAGTCACTTTATGTACAAAAATGCTAATGGGACAGAGGGCAAAACCAGAAAAAAAATCATGTGCAGTTACACAGTGAGTTTGATTCTTTTAAATACAGAACACCCAACAGCATAATTGTGCAATGAATGGGAATAAGCCATGTGAGTCCTATTACTGTTTGTAAACTTTAATCAGTAGCCTGTGACACATTCTGTCTTGTGTAGTTGCATTAGAGGGATTTGGCAGTGGGGAGGCAGTGGAATGCTACACTGCTAAAAATAGCAATGTGGATACGGGGACACTGCATGAGTGTGTAGAGAGTTGTGTAGGGTACATGGAGTTCAGGTGTGTAGGGCACTCTACTCATAGGGGGAAGGGATAGCTCAGTGGTTTGAGCATTGGCCTGCTGAAGCCAGGGTTGTGAGTTCAATCCTTGAGGGGGGCCATTTAGGGATATGGGGCAAAAATCCGTTGGATGATTTAATTGGGGATTGGTCCTGCTTTGAGCACGGGGGGTTGGAGTAGATGATCTCCTGAGGTCCCTTCCAACCCTGATATTCTATGACCTAAAGCAATGCCTCACCATCTACTCTGCTATTTTTACCTGTGCTAGCTGGGCGTGCAGCGCCTGTACCCTGCCATAAGTGTACATTTACCTTAGGTGGTGGCATGGTCACAACGTGTGAGCAGGCTTGCAATGTCTTTCTCCTTCTAGGTGCCCTCTCATTTCTCCTTCTGCCATCATCCAGACTTGAAAAGTGTGAATGTGATCATTCGTATGCATTTAAATGAGACTAAATCACACCCTAATACACCCCCATAATGCTACTTTTAAAATCAATAGTTTGAACTCTGTTTTCTCCCCACGAAGCATACACCCCCTGCCCTCTAGTGCTCCTTGGAATAAAGTTAGAAACAATATGCATGATCTTTCTTAGACCTCTGTGCAATTATCAACAGGGTGAAAATCCCAATTGAATTTTAAATGGCAGGAGACAAACAGGAACCATTGGAGCTGAGAGAGCTACCAGAATGGTAAAAGCTAAAAATTCAGTAAGCAGTGCTCACCAAAGGACAAATGAAACCATTCATTTAAAAGAAACGAATGTTTGTTATCAAGATTGGATTTATTTAAAGTTTTCCTACTCGAGAACGATTACCTGGGCCAGAAAGGAGGAGAGTTAGAGGGGGTTGACTGAGGGGGTCAAAAATTACGAAGAGCATGGCAAAAATCTGATCAGCCCATTTTACTCTCGTCCAGAATATGAGGAACACATGGACCCTCACTGCCAAAAGAGGGTAAATTTGGAGTCATGTCAAGGAGATGCTACTTTACACTGTGCCCTCATGAAAGTGTCTGTTCTGTCCTGGCTGATGGAATGTTTCATAACAGAGGATTAGGCCTTGGCTAGGTTTACATTTGTCATGATCTCGGCTGCTCTGAGGTGTGGACTAGGGAGGGATGACCAGTGCTGTGCCCCATTCATTTCAGATTTAGCCACATCACCATCCCTAGCCAGTGACTGGCCCACCTGAGACTTGTGAACTCAGGCAACCTGTTTTAAGCTTTGCACAGAGTATGCATTATACCAGAGCGCCTGAGGACCCAAGAATCCTGCAGCAGAATTAAGGTCCTGCTTACTGCTGAGTACTAGGGCTGTGCATATAACACTCCTGCTGCTACTGCACAAGGGCATTGAGACGCCCACTGCAGCTTGCCTGTTATGATCATTAACAACATTTGCGTCTATGCCAGCTAAAATAAGGAGAGTAAACATACCCTGTGCTTCAGTGTGTGACCTTGATTACCCATGCAGGTCCAAAAGGGTTAATTTCCCCTTTGTGAACAGCCTAGCCTAATTAGCCAGGGGGGCGCTGTGGTTTGTTGGCATTTTGGCTTGGGCCAGGCTAACTCCCACTTTCATTCCATCTACTTTCTCTTGAATAAATCTACAAAAGGCTCCTGCTTAGACTTTGAAGTGTGGGTCTTCTCTGAAAAATAACTGTGTGATAGCACAGCATCCTCTCACTCAGCATAGCTGCTCTGCTCCTGTGGTCTCCGAATCCTATCTGTGTATTTTAGTGACACAAAATAAGCTGGGTCAGCTCCCGTATTAGATGCCTTTGCGTTGTTTGAGTAGGAGTTCTTTCTTTATAGGATTAAATGCCTGATTCTGAGCAGTGCTGAGTACCCTCAGTGGCCATTCAAATGAATGGGACCTGTGGGTTTTCAGGATCAGGCCCAAATACTGTCAAGATGGAATCAAATGAGCAAGAGCTATTGAGGCTGTTGTTCTCCAGCAGCACCGTGTGTGTGCTGGGAGAATGCGTCCTGATGTGGAGAATGACACATGTTCCTAACATTATTTTCATGTGCCACATATTGTCATACCGTGCCAGGCTGTCCTGAAAACATATTCTTATTTTCCTGTGTCCTGTGCAAAGGAAACCATACTGTGTGGCTTGACATTCAGAGTTATAGATCCGAGTTAGAACGTCCATTGCCAGAGATAACTGATCTTCCATTTTATACTTATACCACAAGAGACTTACTTTTTTAAAAGATATTTCATCCTACAGTCTGTAGTAGTTTGAATTGTTTTCAATAAAACATAATGTGACATTTTACTGCACATAAGCTGATTATTAACAACAACACAGAATGGTATAAATTTACCCGGGACTTCACAAACCCAGAGCAAGGTGATTTGCTACCACTCGAGACATGCTAATATGAAGAGGCCAAGCCAACACAAGACAAGGGACAACAGTTCAGGCAAGGATTAGTGGTGGTGAATTACTGGAGAGGAGAATCAGGTAGTGGATGGATTCCTGGAATAAGAGGTTTTAAGAAGGGATTTAATGGCTAGTGCCCTAACTATAGAAGTGTAGCTGTGATGGCATGAGTGGCAGCAGGGGTAGCCACCCAAGTATGTGTCTAGAGTCAGGAATGGGCTTGCACTTGGGGCAACTAACTTCTTCTGTCACTTGCATTGCTGTGCTTGCACTTCTATTTTGAACACACTAGCTTGATCATTTTCCAGCTCCAGTGAAAACAGACCCTGATTTGAGTGGAGCTAGTCCTAATTTTCCCTAGGAGAATCAAGCTTTGGGGGGAGGGAGGGGCAGAAGGGTGCCTTATGGACAAAAAAGCCAATGTCTCTAGCAAATAGAAAAGAATGGTGGTTCAAATTTAACAAAGGGAGGAGGCAACACTATGCTGGTGAGTGAGGTTTAAATGACTAGACAGGTAAGTGCAGTGAGGAGAGAACTTGGAGGAGCATAGGGAGCGAATAATGAGATCTACACAGGCCCAAGATCACCTAGGTCCTTGACACTGAGGGTTAGGAGCTATACTCTGATTTCTCTTCAGAGCAGTTTTTCCTAGTCGATAGAGCACTGGATTAGGACTCAGGAGCCCTGGGTTCTATTCCCAGCTCTGCCACTGGTCTGCAGGGAGACTTCGGGTAAAGTCACGTTCAGTCGCCGTGCCTCAGTTTCCCCCTCCATAAAATGGTGACAATGATATTGACCTCCTTTGTAAAGTGCTTTGAGTTACACTGATGAAAAGTGCTAGATAAGAGCTTGGTGGTAGTATAACTTAATGTATTGGTATTTATAAAAGACGTTATTCTGGTAACAGGTGTCCCCTACAACACACTCCCCACAAGTCAAAGTCATAGTCTTGTATCGCCATTTGAAACAACAAATAATAAACTGCTTATTCCATTACAGGCTGCTAAATAGCTAAACATCTTCACCCTTGAATTCTCCAAGCAATGGATAGAACAACGTTCATTTCCACTAGTACCTGGAAGCCAACGTAGGCCTTGAAACATGTGCAGAAAGTAAATGTATCTAGTGGCCCAGTTCCCACTCACTACATGGAGGGCACATTGGTGGTATGTCCAGAGCTCACAGTTATTCTCTGCTTACCAGGTTCATGAAAAGCAGAGTGTAATTTAGAGCAGTCCAGAGGCTGCTTTAACTGACAGCAGGGGCTGGGTAGGCTCTTGGTTGCCCCAAAATATGAATGCAGAGGTATCTAAAAGGCACTTCCAAGGCCCACACCACCCTGTTCCTATCCCAAATGCAGGAATAGAATCATACAGAATTGGGGCCAGTATTTCCCCCAGAAGAAAGTATTCACAATTTCAGCCACACACATGTAAAAGGAAAATTCCAGTGTCAAAATCTGATCTTCTTTTCATATGCCCAAACCAGCTAAGCCTGTATTCCCTCAGCTTTTCTATAATTGGTACCACCTTTGCACTTCCCCTAATTCGCTTGTTCTAAACATGGTCCATCCTCGTAACTCCAAACATCCATTTTAACATTTTCACTTCCACTGTATCCAAGACCTGCTCTTGTTTAATCACATATAAAAGTAAATACGAAATTAAATGCATTTAAAAGAATAATTGACACTGAACAATTATCCAAGTGGATAATTTGCTATTTATCAAGCTGGATCTACTGCAAAGTATCCTTACAATGGTATTTTCCACTGAGACCATTTACAGCTATGGATATAATGAGGGAGTGACAGGTATTCTAAGAATGGTTCTGAATGATCACATGCAATGGACATAGTAGTAAATAACCATTTCTGTAACAAATCACTGCCCTTTTCCTTAGCCTTATTGGTCTAGCTTTCTTGGAACTGCAGGTTCAGATCCCAGTAGATTCATATCCTTTGTCCTTCAAAACAGATGAACAAGAATGTGAGCCTTCCTAATACGATCTCTTAACAAACAAGGCTGTATCTGTCCAGTGAGGGCCTCTGCCCAGCCATTTTTTGTAAGAGTAGAGATTTAGCTCAGTTTTCACAGCTGATATGTCCTTCCTCTCTGTAGGATGCTGTACGCTCGTTGGCCCATAGCTCCCCAGCCTGAAGCATTTCACTAGTGCTGTTTGTCTGCAGTTTTGTGAAGTACTTCTGGGTCTTTCGGGACAAAATGCCCTAAATAGATGTTTTATCCCAAGCTCCTGGAGCCTTTGTTCTATGTTCCATTTAAAGGTTTTCTCTAATATAAATGGGAATTGCTATTTCTTTTCAAAATGAGCAACAGTATCTTTACAGTGATGTTCAAAGGGTCCTGAAGAGAGAGACAAGATAATGGCCCAATCCTGTTCCACTGAAGTCAAAGGTAAAATTCTCATTGACTTCAATGGAAACAGAATTAGGGCCTTAAACTCTCCGAGCAATTTTACGTTAAAATAAAAAAAGTATTTCCATAGTAATCCCATGATGTTCAGTTCATAAAGAAAGCACAGGTGCCTTTCCAAACTCTCTGCTTAACACAGTGTACAGAAATGGAAAAGCAATGGCTTGTTAGAGAAAACAATGTGATGATCAGAGGTGGTCCCTGAACTCCCTTGGAGCCTTGTAGCCTTGTTGTTTTGTGGATCCACACAGGTGGACTCCTGTCCCTACATGGAGCCCTGCCTAAGGGTTCACACACATTCTTCATGCTGCAAAACTGGGTCCAGAATCAGGAAATAATGCTTCAAAGAAATTAAGGGGTTTTTCTGAGCTGTTCAGAGTGCTGGAGTTTTTGCCCAGGGTTTTAGGATTAAACTGAAGGACACTTGGACCCTGGTGGTTCCTTAGTTTGGTTCTTTAAATACCGTGCAGCTTAGTATAAGACAAAATCAGTCGTATGAGATCTCCCTGCCTTACATTCATATTTAATGGTATTACACTGAATAATTTAAACCTCTGGTTTTCTATTGCAAGTTAAATTCCATAGCTCACTTTAAGTTTCACCTTGCTTGAATACTGGGCCACTTTGTCTCCAGTGTGCTAGTTTGGGTATCTCGCTGACTTCAGTGGAGTTATCTGAGGGGTGAGTTTGGGCTCCCACTGTATATTCTCTCTGCCTCTTCCAATTCAGAGGCATGAGTTGTTTCCAGTGTGAGTTAGTCAGAGGTGCTAAATGTGAGCTCAGTACTGCACAAGGCATGGACTGAAGACAGTGCTCTCCCCAAAGAGCTTCCAAAGAAGATGGGGCAAAGCTGCAAGGCCAGCAATTTATCTTTAGTTATTTTGACCCCTTTTGGTGAACATCACAAATGAGTCTTTAGGACAGACTTGAATGTTGGAGGTTGATAGTGTGGCAAATCAGAATGGGGGAGTATTGCATGAATAGAGGGGGTGTGTTTGGGTAAAAAGAGAGAGATGGGATGGAATTGGATGGGGTATACTACCCCCGTAGGTCTTGGAAAGGCCCCATGCATGTTGGCCAGAATCACCCAGATAGAACTAAACTCCACAAACATTCCTATTTTCTCAACCAGGGACAGACTGCCAGGGTGTGTCTAGAGAGTAGACGTAGTTTATAAAACTCTGCGGCCTAGATGCCATACGTAAAGGGGAAGCAGAAGAAAGAAGTGACTTAGTGGTAGGCTATGCTTGAGCAACCTGGTCAAGCTTGCTAGGGCCTTCTAGAGCCCACAGAAGTAGTGTATCCCAGGCCGTTTGTGGGTGAAGTTGATAAACAGAGTATCTAGGTTTGCATTGCTGGCTGAAGAGAAGAAAGGCTTTTATCCATTATCTTTTTTTACATAATATTTGTTCTAAAGTCTTAGTTATAGCAAAACAAGTAAGAATAAACATGTCTTCATAGAGACCTGAATAATGATGCACAGTATTATACCCGGAGGTGCTATGGAATTACAACTGAGAATAAAAAGCAGAAGAGAGGGGAAGAAGTAAGTCACATACTTTGTTTATACAGAGATTGAAATGATGCAGTTCCAGTTTGGTTGGCCCCCTTGCACTGTAGAAATGTTAAATAAGAAGGGTCAGCAGAAGAAAAGTAGGTAAGAAATAGAGTGATAAGGAAAGAATGCAGTACAATAGAGAACTGCTATAGGAGTAGGACAACTGATATTACAGGCTTTTCATTTTCAAAACATTAGGCCAAATTCTTCCCTGGTGTAATTTATTGGCTTCTTTGCATTCACACCAGAAATGAATTTGGCCCAATGGACATGATTCTAACCTAACCCTGATTTTTAGATTGAAATTGGGCCTAATTGCTGTGGAGATGCTTATCAATAATACTGTTAATAGGTTATATGTCTATAAATTGTGTCTTTATCTAGTGGTGCTGGATGCTCTTCAGTGTAATGCCATATTCTGTGTGATAGATTAGCAACCCAGAATCCCCAGCAAACTATCTAGGCATATTGGGCCTGATTCAAAGCTCGCCTAGATTGCTTCAAATCAGGAATAATGACACTGAAATTTCTGAGTGTGTCCATTTGTTTCTATTGCTACTTTCTTGCAACACTGATGTTGGTGAGCTACAATGCATTAGTCTGCAGGTGGTGTAGCCCTGGCACTACTTTGAGTAGAACAACCGGAAGTGTGAAGGTGAATGATGGCTTACAGAACAGCATGGATTTAGGCTACAGTCTGACTGGCTCAAGAGGGTGCGAAGACATGTAATTAATTTCCTAACAAATGTACATTTGATGTGAGGGCTATAGTCAGTCTTCAGATTGCACTGCCCTTCACACAGTGTTGATGATGGAAGCAGGACTGTGACCCAGTGACTCATGTGAAATGAATTTGGTTCTCTCAATCCAATTCTCGGTAGGCAATTATCCATAGGGCAACTGGCAAACTTGTTAGCATTCTCAGCAGAGAGGCCCAGGATTGACTGGGCGTGGGGAATGAAATAACCCTTGACCTCTACGGGTGGTCCTTTTAGATTAAGTCTGAGGAAATATCGGCAGTTTAGTAGTCAGGGTCAGGGAGCTAAACAGACAATTCCAGTCTATAGGGCTGTCAATCTGGAACTCTTTGTGAGCACTACATTCATAAACACACTATCAAACGTTTCCAAGACACACAGATCAGATTTCAGTTTCACTAAACCAAAAAGAAATCTAATATGAAGGACAAATTCATTCCCAAACCAAGGCCAATAGCAGTATAATCTCTGAGGGGAAAATACTAGGACTATATTTTCTTTCTGTTATATCACATTAATATGCATCTGCTCTCATCCACCCTGCCTATTGAGCAAATCACCCATTGAACATTTTAAAATGCTCTTCTAATTTTGATGGCTTTTGTAATTACTAACTTTGTAGAACCATTCTTGCCAAGCCACGCTGGAACTAACTCAAAAGATCGCTTTAAATGAGGCCTAAATAATTAATTGGCCAGCCCTGCTGAATACAAAAATGCTGCAATGGCTTCATTTAGCAGGAGACTCAACCAAACAGTTTTAGCCTAAAATAAAAGGTTATTCTCTCATTTGCTCAAGTCAGATGGTGTCAATAATGGGGAGTGGGCTATTCTGGAGATGAAAGAGCCTGTCAGTCTGAGAGAAGAGCAAAATGAAGGTGGCATTTTGGAAAAGAAGGGAGCACTCCGTAGATTCTACTTAATGCAAACTACAGGCACTGTTGATGCTGTTGCTTTCATTCTTCTAGCCCCTGGCTACAGTAACAGTGCCTTTTGTCTAGCCTGAAAGTATCAGAATGGTATTTTCTGAAGCTCGGGGGATGAGTTGCCAGGGAGAGAGAGAGAGCAGCGTTCCGTAGCATCCTAGATACAGAATATAAAAAGCACTGGGCTTAACGCCCAGCACATATTGGCCTTGGGCCCAGGAATAAGGTAGATACCGTGGGCTAAATTAACCCCTGGTGTAACTCCACTGAAGTAAAGTTATGCCATGGGTTGCCATGGCCTCTTATATTGAAAAAAAACATTGGAATGGAGGCTTAGAAGACTTGGGTGGAGAAACAAATGCTGGATGAAGTTCCTCTGTAGGGATTAAGGCTCATGTCTCAACATTTGGGATCAAATTCAGCTCTCATTTACACCTCTGTGAATCTGGAGTGACATCAGTGACGCTAGTCCAGATTTACACTGCTGAGGCGGACACAGGAGTTGGTCTCTTTCCCTTGTCTTAGCACTGGCAGGATAGATGTCATCTGTGTGTGTTTATAGTTCGCTCTCTTCCTCATGTGCTGACACCCAAGACCATTAGGACCTGGCAGCAGTTTGTGTGGTGTGCAGCACCTGGGAAATCCAGATAAGAGGATTAGCAGAAAAAGAGGAAGAAACCTGTCACTTTAGATGAGCCCAAACAAGGAGTACTTGGCAAATTTGTATTGCAACCAGCTGCAGTTTTTATCCTCATGATGATCAATAAACTGGCTTATGACATAAGATTGCTGTTGGCATTTTAGCATATGTTGCATTGAGACCCAATGTGTTATGTATTTAAATAGTATCATTAAATGCACAATTACAATTTCATTTAAATGCTTTAAATTGCTGGTAAAGAGTGCAAACTGGAAGACATGAACAATGGAGCCCTCAGGTTTATCCACAGTCAGGTACAGGAGGCAATATGAGCTTCCCCATGTTGCTTTGATTTTGCCCTGACCTACCTCTACAGTGTAACTCAAGCTTCATTCCTATTCAGTCCTTGGGCTTTGCTGAGTCTGGCAGACAATTTTTTATGCTTTTATTACTGGTCTATTGTGAGCAGTCCACATGTTAATTCACTTCATATGCTTCATTGAAGGGCCATCAGCTGGAAAAGACTTTCAGTCTCTATTGAACTGGATCAAATTACCACCAGTGACCTAGACGTGAAAGGCACAGCCCATTACCAATCTCCTGAGCCATCCAGTCTCCTGTTCACTTACAGCTGAAAAATGAAAAAGCCCTTTCCTCTAGAATTTTGGCTGTGTGGAGCATGTATATTCCTCCAATTCAGAATATAGCACTCGGATCATGGAACTAAGTCTGCTGGATCTACTCTGGCTCAGACAACAGGCGGACTCAAAACCAAAGGAAAATACAATGTCCATGTTTCAGCATGAGTAGAGTAGTTTTGCTGTATTAACTATTTATCTAGTGCCAACAGGTACACACAGTACTCCTGTGTATGGACTCTGGACATTAGGCCTTTGCCGAATGAAAGATACATCTCTGCCTTGAGCACAGGACTGCATGAAACAGAATAAAAATTGAATGGAATGTCCTCATTGGAGCTGGGACACTGCATGGAACAGGTGAGTTTTTAGACCTTTACTGGAGGACAGACTTTGGACCAGCTTTCCAGTAGAGTGCAGGCTGAAATGATGAAGTGCTAAATCCTGCTATTCTTTTAGTGAAGCAAAACTTCCATTGACTTTGATCAAGAACTGCAGAATCTGGCTGTTGATGAAAGAGACAAGGTGATATATTCCACTCTGGTGCAAAGTGACATCATTTACATTAGGGCCAAACTGGAGTGGCCAGGAAAGAAGCTGTTATGGAGTGTCTCACGCTGTCTGGAGCGGCTCATGAGTGACAGTGCCGACTTCAGGGCAGACTGTCAAAAAGCAGTCTGGGGTAGACACCCCAAACAGATGGTATGTTATATAATTAGATTTCACCAACCCAGTAACAAATGTGAACTCCCAAAGTGCCACAGTAGTCTTATAATGGAGTCACAGACAGTCCCGTTAGACATTCCAGTCTATCTTGCCACCAGGGCAAGTTGGATTATGTGATAAATTGTCAGTGACACCAAAAATCACAAAATATTCAAGTTACTCCCAGTCCCAAGAGACCCATCACTTACCCCAGATCTATTTGTACCTTAGATCTCACACCAAAGACAATGCTGGTAACCAATCCTGTAATTAACTAAAGGTTTATTAAGTAGGAAAAAGAAATAAGAGTTATTTACTGGTTAAAGCAGGCAATGTATACGCACAAGTGATTTCAGTCCTTAGTTTCAAAAGGTGACAGATATAATAATCTGTCAACGCTGGATGTCTTTTCAGGGCTAACCCATGCCAAGAAGCATGGGGATCTCTAGGCATATGTTGAGGACCCCCTGCCCCTCAGAATCCAGACAGCATAAAAGAGAGTTAGTTTCTCCTTGTCGGGGATTTTTATCCCCTTTCTCTAAAGTCCAAAACTGCTGGGATTAATTCACGTTTAGGTCTCTTTCCTGGAGGGTGTTAGGAATACCATCAACAGAGTCTCTGCTCTCTGATGCTACATAATATGTCATTTGCCTTCAGTGGGTCATCTTGGGTGGCAGACAAGCACTGTACCTCAATCAATGCTTCTTTTTCCTCTTTGTTGAGTTACACAATTAGACAGGTTTACAGTGCAAACACTCAATATAACTTTATATCATGGGCTACAGGGGTTATAAGTGAGATTAATACATGCAGCGTCCTACAAGCATTTTATAAAGTCTAAGCACATTCTTATCAACTTATCTAACATCTATTTTGATGATGCTAACTCACAGGTAAGCCAGCCTGGTTTCCAGCTATACATTTGTAAGTGTTCAGTAAGGCCTTGGCATGAACCTGGTCTGTCAGCGTCATAGTGTATAGGGAGACGATGAATAGTAGGTGGCACTGTAATTAGGAAGTGCTTTGGAAGTGAAGAGAACCTTGAATTTAATGTGGAATAAAATGGGAAACAGGTGCAGAGAGTCAACAATGAGTGAACATAAAAATGGCCATACTGGGTCAGACCAAAGGTCCATCCAGCCCAGTATCCTGTCTACCGACAGTGACCAATGTCAGGTGTCCCGGAGGGAGTAAACCTAACGGGTAATGATCAAGTGATCTCTCTCCTGCCATCCATCTCCACCCTCTGACAGAGGCTAGGGACACCATTCCTTACCCATCCTGACTAATAGCCATTAATGGACTTAACCTCCATGAATTTATCTAGTTCTCTTTTAAACCCTGTTATAGTCCTAGCCTTCACAACCTCCTCAGGCAAGGAGTTCCACAGGTTGACTGTGCACTGTGTGAAGAAGAACTTCCTTTTATTTGTTTTAAATCTGCTGCCCATTAATTTCATTTGGTGGCCCCTAGTTCTTATATTATGGGAACAAGTAAATAACTTTTACTTATTCAGTTTCTCCACACCACTCATGATTTTATATATCTCTATCATATCCCCTCTTAGTCTCTTATTTTCCAAGTTGAAAAGTTGTAGCCTTGCGTGGATATCTTCAGAGAACTATCCACAATGACTACAAGATTTCTTTCCTGATTAGTTGTACCTAAATTAGCCCCCATCATATTGTATGTATAGTTGGGGTTATTTTTTCCAATGTGCATTACTTTACATTTATCCACATTAAATTTCATTTGCCATTTTGTTGCCCAATCACTTAGTTTTGTGAGATCTTTTTGAAGTTCTTCAGAGTCTGCTTTGGGCTTAACTATCTTGAGCAGTTTAGTATCTTCTGCAAACTTTGCCACCTCACTGTTTACCCCTTTCTTCAGATCATTTATGAGTGAGACAGTCCTGACCCTCTGGAAAGGAAGGAGATATTGTAGCTGTGATTTGGAAGTGCAGGGTGTGGGAGAAGGAGGAGCGGAGGTTGCAGTCATCAGGACTGAAAATCACCATGGTATGGCTTAAGGTTTTGGCAACAGGGATGGAGAGAAAGGGATGAATCTGGAAAATGTAGAAGAAATGACCCTGCAAGAGCCTGGATGTAAGAGAAGGAAAAGGAAGAAGGAAAGGTGACATCGGGTAGTGAGTTTACAAACTGGAAAGGATGGGGCCAAGGATGACAGAATGAGGGTACAGGAGAAGGTTTGGGGTAAAGAGAAGCTGGATAAAACCCATGTTCAGTCTGAGGCGAAGGTGAGTTATTTAGCAGACTGTTCTGCAGGGGGCTGACATGAAAAGAGATGCAGAAGTGGATGGCAGGAAAGAAGCCAGGGGATGAACTGTAGTATTGGGAATAACCAGGGGACATCTGAAATTATGGGAGTGGATGAGAGGGCAGGGAGAAGAGCAGCTGGCTAAGCACAGAGCTTTCGGGCACTCCAGCCAGGAGGGAGAAGGAGTGATGAAAGGTAAGAGGAGAACAAGCAAAACACTCATTGGCACCTCACCTTCTAAAACACTGTATGAAAGTTACATTACGGAGACCAGTCTTGCTTTTATTCATTACTTGGATAATGTATAAACATTATAAATGAGCCTTTTATTCATCTCCCCTGCCTTCTTCTGTTCATGGCCCCAGAGAGAAGAATTCTCTGTTCCCAGTGTTAATCTCATAAGCAGTTTCCTCTAGGGAATTTGCTATAGCAACAGGTGGAAGAGGCAGCACTTGCTACTGAAGACAGATTTGCTGGAAAGAGGAGACCCACAGAGCCCCAGAGCAATAATCCACAGCCTTGCAGTGAGGCAATTTAGAGGATTGGTAACCAACCCCCAGAGCCCCCAAAAGTTCCATAACTAATTGAGAATCAAGGATGAGCTCACCTGCCCTCCAGGATGCCTGCAGCTAACTGGATAAATATGTATTTGTACAGCATGAGCCTGGAACTCAAGATTCTAAAGCAGACACAGAGCAAGAGACAGTCCTGTGTCATTCGGTTAATATATTCTTCTAACACCAAGAGCAATGGATAATAGAAGGAAGTATCAAGGATACGTGCACCAGATGTTCTCTGTGCAGATTGTTATTGTATTGTTGCTTTATTACTTGTATTATGATAATGGATTCAATCAGGGATAGAGGCCTCATTTTGCAAGGACCAGAACAAATAGATCACAGAAGATGGTGCCTGCCCCCAAGGAGCTTGCACTCTCAGTTTAGGCTAAGTTTCTTTGCGTGGCAGAACTTGCCTCCCAGTTGCTCATGCAATGGGTATGCAGTGTGACTTGTCTCAAAAGAAAAGGGAGAGTTCCTGCACTGTTTGGTACTTGTAACATCACATAACATCATAAGATAACATCACAACACAGGTGGAGATGTCAGAGGCAGGCTCAGGTCCCAAGAATATGTTGTGCTGTGTGTATGTTTTTTCTAAATGTTACATTGTTGCTGTGGAGAAGACAATATACTCGCGCCTTTCTGGAAAAGTCAGAGATCTGATCTGATCTAACCTATCATAGTATTTTGTGTGTGTGTGAGATATATATATGTGTGTGTATTTGGAAAAAGGGAAGACGTTGGCTATTATTATTATTGCTGGCTTTTCCAGCACGTTACCACAACTATTCATCTTATCACTAATGCACCAGCTCCATCTTGTGACCAGAAATGGCACCTTTTTCAGAGCATTTCAAGTCCCTTTTGTGACCTAGTTTTCTCTCATTGGAGGTTGATAATAGCTGCACTTACGGTTTCTTTTAATCTTGCTTGTGTTTTTCAAAGAACATAATGTTCAGCAACAAGCATAGGAATGAGAATGGAATTCTGGCAGGAGAGCACTGGGATGCTAATGGTCTAGTCTGAAAGGGCTATGGTGGATGGCAGGCAGGGAGCCCCTTTCTGTCTCTTCTCTCTGGCCTGTATCTCTCTACTGGCAAGGGAAATGCTGAGAGAAAACAAAGCTGTTCTGCATAGCATGGGGTCAATTCACTTGAGGGTTATGCTAGCAGCATCTGCCAACAAGAGCCAGGACTCTGCAATGGCAAGTCTGCCTAGAAAGCATTTGTGCCAGTGAAAGATAGTGCAACTGCCACCCTGCCGTAGAGACTGTGACTGGCCAGCACTGCTCCATGACAGCAAACTGACATGACACAGAGCACAGCCAAGGTAAACTGGGGATACCCTGATCATAACTTAAAGCTGCACTTCTGTGGCAGAACTTCCAAGACTCCTTGCCGTTCCCAAGGGCTGAACGTCCCCAGGGAGACACAGCAGGCCCAGTGGGTTCATGGAAGTGCAATCTGTGCCTACATAATCCTAGTGGGGGTAAGGATGTAGAAGACAAGGGAACTGGCAATTCCAGTCCTGGGAATAGCAACTAACAGGTGGAAGTTGGGTTCCCAGTGGAGTGCAAGTATATCCATAACTGCTCACAGAGTCTTGGGCCTTTAGCTGGATACATATTTACTCCCATAATCATGGCACTGAGCATCCCTGGCATACAGCACCAGCTAAATGGTCATGCTGACTCAAACCAGAGCCAGGCAATCCCTCCCCTTAGCAGCATCCACTGCCTCTTACTTCATTCAAGTCACCTCTGGTTCCTCTCTCTCCCAGGCTGATAATCCCTGACTCTGTAGTCTCTTGGCATCTAGAAGCCTCACTAGACCTCTCTTTTGTTTTCCTTCTCTGGAACTTGTCAGTCTCCATGCAATATCTACCTAGAAGTGACGTGAATATCACTGCAATCCTCGCTAAGGGGTAGGGGTTACCATCAGAGGTGAAAGTAAGCCGATATGCCATACCGGACCGCACCAGCTTCTGCGGGCGGGATTTAAAGGGCTCAGAGCTCCCCGCCGCAGCAGGGAGCCCAGAGCCGTTTAAATCCCATCCGCGGCTCGGTGGCTGGGCTGGGACCAAGATTTAAAGGGCCGGGAGCTCCCGCCGCTGCGGGGAGCCCAGAGCCCTTTAAATCCCATGGGCAGCTCTGCAGCCAGGCTGGGGACGGGATTTAAAGGGCTCAGAGCTCCGCGGCGGCCGAGCCCGGGCCCTTTAATTTGCCCCTGAGCCCCAGGGGCTCCCAGCCACCTCTGCAGCTGGGAGCCCCCTGTTGATTTAAAGGCCCTGGGGCTCCAAGCCACAGCCGGTGCCCCAGGGCCTTTAAATCTTGAGAGGCCCCGCCTCTTCTGGATGAGGCCCTGACCCCTCAGGAGTCTGGCAGTAAGTCCTGAAAGTTACTTTCACCTCTGGTTACCATCCTTTCATAGAATACTACAGCATTATTTTCTATCTGCTTTCAATTCTGTCTCATCTTCCTAATGGCCTCTGTACTCAATCATCCTGCAAATTCAGCAGACATCTTCACTGACCTACTCACAATACACCCCTAGATTTTTATCCTCAGAGATCTTGGTAGATCAGAACTGACTGGGATAGATAAGAAATCTTCTCTGTATGCAACGCCTCTTATTTATTTCAATTGACATGTTATCTGCCATCTTGCTGCCCAATCCACCCACTTGATTAGGTCCTTCCGGAGTTTCTCATATGCCTCTTTAGTTATCTCTGCCTCCAATTTGGGCTTTCAGCTCTCATCTTCATCAACACTAAATTCACCCTAGACTGTAAGGAAAGAATAAAGAATTTAATAACAAAAGGACACCAATTTATCCTTAATTTAATGCATTTTCAGTGCTAAGAAACCATCCAGGCATTAAGGAGGATTGTCATGTAGGGGTCAGGAAAAAATGCAGCCCTTTCTCAGCAGATTTTTACCTTTTCCTGTAGACTCAAATACAGAGCCCATGCAATGTAATATACTGTTTCTAATTATATCAGCTAGGTGTGTGGATGAACGTGTGTGTGTACACACACACAAATGATCAGAAGATATGGAGCTGAAATGCCTAAAACACTGACACTTTATTAAAAAACCTGTAGCAGCAAGGGCCGTCCTTAAGCATACGCAGCAGCACCAGCCCCGGTGACCAGCCTTATCCCTCGGCCAGCCCCCCCTGCAAGGGGCAGGACCGTCCCTAGAGGGGCGTGGGGCCCCGGACAACTCCCACTTTGCCTCTTACCCTTCCCCTCTGCTCCTACCCCACCCCGCCCCCATTCCACCTCTTCCCCCAGCGACCCCGCACTCACCGGCAGCAGTGCGAAGTGGAGCAGCCCAGCCCCAGCTCGCTCTACTCCGCCAGCTCCCAGCCGTGGCGCTCCGCTTCCTGCTGCCGGCGAAAGGATCGCCCCCCACACTCACCAGTGGCAGGAAGTGGAGAGACGCGGCCCCAGCCTGTTCCGCTTCCCTTGCCCCGTCCCCAGCCATGCTGCTCGGGTTGAGGAAAGGACCGCCCCTGGCTCTCACCAGAGACAGGAGGCGGAGCGCCATGGCTGGGAGCTGGCGGAGTAGAGCGAGCTGGGGCCGGCCTGCTCTGCTTCCTGCCGCTGCTGGTGAGTGGGGGGAGAGGTGATCCCTTCCCCCCAAACCCCCTCTCCCAAGCAACATGGCTGGGTCTGGGGTGAGGGAAGCGGAGCGGGCTGCTCCTAGCCCCCTACTAATCCCCAGGGCCCTGCACAGCTCCTGCCTCCCAGTTCCTGTGGGGGTGGGAGGAGGAGGCCTGGGACCCCAAGCAGGGGCTGCGTAGGGCACCCAAATGGCTAGGGATGGGCCTGATAGCAGCACAACTTTTTCTACCAGTTACAGCAAAAATTTAAAAGGAGAAGGGCCTGCTCCTGTTTGAAGCGGATAAGAGCCAAAGACCCAATCTGTTGGGGTTCCAAGTTCCCTTCCTCCCCGTTTAGGTAAATGAGTATTGCTGATTAGCATCCCACAGCATCGAGCCTCAAAGCTGACTTAGGTCTGGAGTCAGAGTTCCAGTGTGCATCACAAACTGCATAGAAAGGGTGGGATCCAACATCTTTGACTCATGGATAAACAGGGGGAGAAAAATCTGTTGAGCTCTAGATTGTCCTAGAGTTTGGCTTGTGACTAAACGGGTCTCCTCCCTAAGGCTTGCTTGAAAAGGGAATTATGGAGCTAAATGCATATTTGACTGGTTCAGAATTTGGTAAAATACACACAGGAGCCCTGTGGATTACAGCCATGTTTTATTCTGCTTACTGCACAAGAATGATAGTTCTCCTAACTATTAGAGGAGATCCAGCCCTAATAATTACCCAGTCTCCTGTTGGAAAGATGGACACACACCATCTTTATTGACTATCTTGCCCTAAAATACACAATATCTGGTACAGGGCCTGGAACAACCTTAAAGAGACAATAACTCGTGGACCTGAAGTGTCTTCTAGTAGTAATATTACCAAACCTTCATAAAGAAGTCAAACCCTTGTGATGAAATCATGAAAGTTGGCCATGCTTTATTGGACGGGATGCTAGAAGAAAGGTCCATTAAATCAAACAGGTGGGCTGATTATCCAGCTTCTTTATACACCTGATAGCCATAGTTGCCTTCTGGAAGTCTGAGACAAAGACTGGACAAAGAAGCTGTGATTGGGGTCCCAGTGGGGGCCAGCTGAGATTACCCAATTAGGGTGAACTGCAAAGAATGGCGCAGACAAACCCCAAAGCTGGTGGATAATTCAATACTTAGATCTACCAAACCAGCATAAAACAGCTTCTTTATTACCTCACTGGTTGTCCAGAATCACAGTTCCCTTAAAGCAACCAAGCCTCAGGCCTCCATTCAGGTACCCAAGTCAAATATGATGATTTCTGAAAATCTTATTTTATCATATAAAAGAAAAGGTTCTACCAATCCCAAAGGATCGGACACATTACCTCCCAGCTTAATGAATTCTCCAGATCTTACCCAAATACATGCATACAGCCAGTTCTTATTAACTAAACTAAAATGTATTAAAAAACCAAAAGACAGATAGTATGGTTAAAAGATCAATATACATACAGACATATGTTCAATCCTTGAGGTTTAGATACATAGAAGAGATGGTGAGCTTTGTAGCTGCAAAGAGTTCCTTTAGAATTTAGTTCCTAGTCCAACATCAAATCCAGGGTGTACCAGGGTAACTGGGATCTCAGCTTGCGACTCAAACTTCCTCTGATGAAGCTTAAGCAGATCTGAGATAAACAAGATCAGGACCCAAGGATCTTCCATACAATTTCAGGTGGTCTATGATAAGTTGGAGTCCCTCCGGGAACAATAGGCTCTTATTTCCTAAACATCGTCGTTCATTATTCACACAGATTAACATACGGCAGTTTATCCATCAGGCAGTCTATCACAGTACTTAGCTATATGAATTAACATAAGACAATCGCCTGTTCCTTCACCGTTTGCTATACATTTCAAAGAGAGACAAATACAGAGCTATCCCATGTTTACAATTCATTTAAATGGTAGGATGTTCTTTTGATCGCTGAATTATCAGAATACAGCACAGACAGGGACTGTTGATTATATTGTTGACCCTACTCATATATATATGGAAATGCACAAAAACACAAACATTATCTCCCTACATGTCTTTAAGGTTTGAATTTGAGTCATTTATTTTGCAGGATGTTTAACCCTTTCTGGCCATGCATCACAGAAGCTTGTTATACAAATACTGTTGATGGAAAAATGCTAATGTTTTAATTAAAGATGTGGGACTAGATTTCCAAAAGGGCTCAGCACCTAACCTATGTCATTGTGAGGCTCAGTCTAGCTTTGCGTGAAGTCAGCATTCTGGTTGTCCAGATATTTGAAAGAGCTCAAAACCATAGCCCTTTTGAAAACCTGGCCATTTATTGTGTTGCTTAACCAGTTCTTGGTTGTCTTGAAAATCTGACCCACTGTCTCCTTTTTTTAAAAAATAACTTAAACTTCCCTGGGCTATGATGTCAGGCTCCAAACACAGATGTGGACATTCAGAAATGAAAATGACTAATTTGCATTAGCTTGTAAGTGTACAATGCAGTGTAGCTGTAGCCATGTCAGTCCCAGAATATTTGAGAGAAAAGGTGGGTGAGGTCTTTTCTTGGACCAGCTTCTGATGCACCCCCCACCCCCATGTGTACGCTCTGGGTGAGAGAGACAAACTTTCTAGCTCTAGCTCTCTGTGGCTTGAAAGCTTGTGTCTCTCACCAACAGAAGTTGGTCCAATAAAAGATATTACCTCCCCCACCTTGTCTCTAAGTGTACAAAGCATTTACAGTATTAAATATAAACACCTCTCCCACTATGCCCCAGTACCTAATGTATTTTAGGGGCCTGGATTCTTCAGTTGGGCTGTTGTTGACTTACTCCGTACCTGGCAACAGGATCCGAGGTGATCAACGAATGGTGTGAAAGCATAGTGCCTCCCAGGTTGTTGAGGCTGCTACCTAATACGTGTCACCCTACACCCAATAACAAATTCAAAGTACAAGTTAATTTACCCAGTGCTCTAAGGAGTCAGTGAACCACTCAGGAGACAAACAGCAAGAGCCCTAGCACAGGACACTAGGAGAGAGTTTACTGGTGAAAGGGACTGTGACAGTTTTGGGAGTGTATCTGTGTCAGTTTATGAATTTCATTGTGTTTTACGAACACTATTTATGATTATAACCTTCAGTGTGGATTAGAACTTCCATTCTGTGGCAAAAACCCAGGCTATCTGGGGAACTGAAACAGGGCTTTCTAGGAGTCATCGACATCGGATAGCTCTGTCTTGGTGGGACAATAGGAGATACCAATAGAACCATTAGCTCTTAACAGCCCTTTCTGCCCAGCAGCCCATGGGGAGAGGGTGCGTGTTGGAGAATGGTCTATCCCAGCGAAAGAAGAGAAGCAGAAAAAGGTGACAAACTTCTTTTAAAATGAGATGCTGTCTATCAAAGAGGGCTAGCCCCTTGCCAGAATCAGACTTAGCAGGAGGAGAGGTGACGGGGACAAAGGGGCTGTTGTTTCCCCCCAGGGACACTGACCAGAACACAAGGTCTCTCAGGAGTGGGAAGGACTCTGAGGGAGGAAATGGTGTTCAGGAATTTGTTGTTTTCTATAGATCTGTAACTGTTCTGTGCTCTCTAACAGGTCAGTGTGTGTGTGTGTGTGTGTGTGTGTGTGTGTGTGTGTGTGTGTGTGTGTGTGTGTGTGTGTAAAAGATGTCCCTTTGCTAAGCCCATGTTCATTTCTTTAACTATCTTGGGGTGTAAGTAGAGAACCCAGAGCTCACCCAGCCAGCTGGATACTGCAGGAAATGGATAGGGGCTTGGAGGAGTCAAGGCTCTGGCTCCAGCGTCTAGGTGGCTGGACTGCCAGTAGGGTGTCAGGCACAGATCTGAGGAGTGTGCCTGAGTGACCCAGAGTGAGAACCAGTCATCAGTCCCTACCCAGACCCAAGGAGCTTAGCAGCCCATGGGATTCAGCGGTTGGATCCCTTTACAACAGACTGGTGTCCATCCAGAGAGTGTGCCTGGAGAAGGGTATGAGACAGACAAAAGCTGAAACAAAGCAATCATTCATGAAGCAAGTAAACCCAATCAATCCACCCATCAGTGCTCCCCATCTCACCAGCCAGCCATTCCCCCAGCTCCCAGAGGGCCTGAGACTGTGACCCTGTTGGTCTCACTGGACCATGTTTGGCACAATTAACATTTACTTGAGCTCTGATCTCTTTCAGGGCATTGCTGGCAGACACATGGCTGGAAGGTGTAGTCAGTAGATGGGAAACAGTCTTATACAACATCAGGAATTTAATCCCACTGGTAGCAGCAGACTGGGTGCTTGCTTCTCCTGAACACACAGCCCAGCACAGTATAGAACTGGGTGAACTTTTTCAGACTTGAACCTGGGTCTTCTATATGCTAGGTGAATGCACTAACCACTGGGCTACAGAGCATATGGGGGGAGGGGGAAGGAGGTCCCACCACCCCCACCTTCTTCTGTGTGTTTCTAATGAAATTGTAGTTAAAAATACCCCAAATCTAAATAAAACATTTTGTTCAACCCCAAACTTTTTTTCACTTTTGTTTCACCAAGAAAACCAAAAAATTGTTTGTTTCGGGTCAACCCCAAAGGGATTTTTTTGCTTTGTTTTGTTCAGCCAGTGAACTGAAAAATCAGGTTTTTTTGCACAGCTCCAATCCTATGATATAATAGCAAGATCCCATCCCCCACCCGAGTTGTCCTTCCACCAAGGGTTCTTTGGCCATACAGGCCTGATCCAAATGCCTCTGAAGTCAGCGGGATGCTGCATACTGACGTCAGCAGACTTTGGCTCAAACAGCTTGATCCTGCCCCCACCGAAGTCAGTGCCATTATTGCCAACTTCAATGTGTCCAGAATCAGGCCCTGACTAGACAATGACCTGAAGGGCATCCTCTATGGTTCCCACAAACCCAGCCGCAGTGCAAGTCGGGGGCAGAGAGCCACTTCAGAAATGGAGGCATGTGAGGAACAGGAGCAGGCTTGTCAGGCTACTGCAAGCAGCTCACTTCAGCTCTTCATGGGAGTTAAACTGGGGCTCGCTGTCTGAGCAGTGAGTCTCTCTCAGCTGGCCAGGCAAAGCAAACCCCATCGACTGGCGGTCAGGGGAAAGCACAGCAGGCAGTTGGTGCTGTGGAACCCATCCCAGACTTTTCCTTCCCTTCACTCCCCTCCCTGTGGGGAGAGAGCACTGGCAGCAGGGCCAACAGCATGAGCTGAGGGGCCCAAAGAGCTTGGTCCCCCTGCTCCCCACGCAGCCTGAGAAGGGCAAAGCAGAATGATGACCTCCTCGAGCTGCCACCCCAAACCTGGTAAGGTAGGAGAGGGGACCCTGCTGTGTGCCTCCCATTCCTGGTCTGGGGGAGGGAGGTGAAGAACCCCAGGAGGAGCAGAGGTGAGGCTGGGGACCTGAACTGAGGCGGAGGGAACAGAACTGCGGGGCGGAGGGTGGGGAGTGGAGAACAGGATTAATTGCTTGGCGGGGATGGGCAGATGTGGGAGGTGAGAGCCCCTGTAGGTTGGGCCAGAATCCCCTTTCCCAATGAATGTGGGAGAGTGGGCAATGCATGCTGGGGATGGGCAGGGGAGTTCAGAAATCACGGATAGACCTTGTGATGCTGGCAGACCAAGGTGTCAGCTCATGCCAAGGCCTTGGCCACACTGAACACTGACTAATGCATAGCTGAAAACCTGTCTGGCTTACCTGTGCGTTAGTATGGTTACAATAGATATTAGTGTTAGAAGAATGTGTTGAGACTTTATGGAATGCTTGCCGGATGCTACTTATATCTGTGTCCCTCGCTATAATGTAATACTTGAGTGTTTGCTCCATAACTGAAGCTATGTAAATCACCAAACAGGAAAAAAAACTTCACTGTATGCAAAATTCTGGGTTCCTACCGAAGGTGTCATCTCCTGCCCATCGGGAAGAACTATTGAATCTAAAGGGCCATTGTGGAACAAAGATTTTGTCAATTGTTGCCCGCTCCCATCCATGACAAGGTAACATGTGGAAGTGCTTGTATCATCAGCTTGGACTCTAATGAGGTGAGGATAAAAATCCCTGTTCAGGAGGAATTAGGGCTCTATGCTGTCTGAACTCTGAGAGGCAAAGATTTCTAAACATAAGCAAGAGCTCCCCAACCTGCTTGGCTTGGGTTAGCTCTAAAGGACACACAGATCTGCTTATCATAGATCTTAAGACTGTATCTCATTTGTGTATGTTTATCTGCTTTAACCTTGTAAATAACTCTCATTTCTTTTTTCCTAGTCAATAAACCTTTAGTTAGTTTTATTACAGGATTGGCTACAAATATTGTCTTTGGTCTGAGATCTGAATACATATGACTTGGGGTAAGTAACTGGCCCTTTGGGTCTGAGAGTAACCTAGATATTGTAACTTTTGGCATAAGGAACCATCTGTCACTAAGTCTGGCTTGCGTGGGTGGCAAGATAAACTGGAATGCCCAAGGGGACTGTGTGTGACTCCATGGTGAGACTGTTATAGTGCTTTAGGAAGTCACACGTGTTACAAGGCTAGTGAAACATAATTATAATACATACAACCAGTTTGGGGTTTTTGCTCTGCTTCTTGACAGTTTGCCAGGAGGTTGGCACTCATGGTTGTGAGCCCCTCAAGAAAGCATGACAGACCCCAGAAGCAAAATATATATTTTTAAACATATTGTGATTTTTTTGGCCCAATCTCATGATTTTTGGGACATCTGATTCATGATTTTTAATCTCGAGGTTGGCAATACTGAGAACTAAAATATGTATGTGCTGTGTGTGTTGACATGAAGACCAATACGAGGTCATCGCTTTTTAAAAGGGTATAGGGCAGTGCATTCAAGCCCAGGGATCTCACTAAATACTAATGATATAATTTTAAAAAATACTCATTACTGATTTTCTTGACTATTTTGCCCATTTTTACAGAGATTTCACTAATGCTGTTTTATAAATCTGGGGGCCCAGTTTTCCTCCTGAGCATGGGAGAATCCTGCAAATATAGCACAGCTGTATTATGGTGCATGGAAGCTTGGAGCACTATTAGAGTTTTCTGGTGAATTCTGAGTCACTTTTACAGAATGCCATTCATATAAAATCTGGATGGCACTAAAATGTTCTGAAGCAATACTCAACAGCACACACAGAATAGTTTATAACTCAGTATGTAGTGTAAGCCATTGACCACTGGGAGGCAGCAACCCTATTGTGCAACAGTGAACTCCGAAGTGTAAATGTGGCTTTTCAGTATTTGTTTCATTATCGCTGTTATGTGTAGGAAAATGGAGACTTAAATAAACAGGGCTATTCATTTAATCTTACTTTTTTGATCAGTTTTTTCTCTTGGCCTCCAATAGCCCATCTTGCTCCCATGTTAGGGATGTCAGGACCTTCCTTTGTTCTCAGAGGTATCTCTACACTGGAACTGGGCGGTGTCATTTCCAGCTCCAGGAGATGTACACGCACAGCTTTGATCGAGCTAGCGTGCTAATTGCAGTGTGGCCATGGCGCTGGTGGTGGGATGGACTAGCCACCTGAGTACGTACCTAGGATGGGACTGTACTCCAGCAGCTAGCCTGAGCTGCTGCCTGCCCCACCACTACATAGCTATTTTTATTGCACTCGCTCAATCAAAACTAGAACACGTACGGCTACCCGCGCTGGAAATTACAGCTGTAGTGTAGACGTAACCAGAATTTCTGGGTGAAAACTTAATCTCTCTCTTTCATTCATTAAGGCCTGATCCAGCAAGCAGGGCCGCCCAGAGGATTCAGGGGGCCTGGGGCAAAGAAATTTCATGGGCCCTTTCCATAAAAAAAAGTTGCAATACTATAGAATACTATATTCTCATGGGAGCCCCTGCGGGGCCTGGGGCAAATTGCCCCACTTGCCCCCCGCCCCCAGACGGCTCTGCCAGCAAGGTACTTAAGCACATGCCTGTCTTGAAGCATGTGACGTCAGTGGGGCTACTCATACTTACAGATAGGCATGTGCTTAAGTACTTTGGTAGACGGGGGCCTCAGCAACGAGATCTTTGAGACTCCTGGTTAGGCAATACAATGGGATATCTAAACTTAAGTGAGTGCTGTCACCCTGCCTTCAATAGGAAACCAGGTAGATGCAAGGATCCATTTTTGTTCAGCTAAGCACTATAAATACTATATATTTTCAAGGGTTCATATCAGTCACAAAGCTCTCTGGTCACTGATTTATTAATTTGCCATATATTGTGATTATATAGGGTATTGTTATTCAAATCCTCTTTTAAATCAATAATTTGCTCAACTATAAAATATAAATTAGCAAGAGATTAATTTTATATCAGTGCAGTCAGACACTTTACAATACAGCTAATTTTGTAGTATAGAAAGTAGCATGCCAACTCACCTTTCCCTCCCAAAAGGTATTCAGTACCTGTATACGACCTATGTTTTCAGAAGTGACTAGTGATATTGTATCTCAGTTATTGAGGGTTCAACTTTTGAGATGCTTGAAAGGGGCCTGTATTTCAGAAAGTACTCATCACCCTTTAAATATATCAAGCTGGATCCCCCAAATCACTAGTGATTTTTCACTAGGAGATTCAAATATCTCCCCTTTGGTCTCTTCTTTCTCCTCCTCCTCCCTTACAAACACCTCTGTAGACTATGAAGCCCAATTTCCCAAAGGAAGGAGGTGGCCTATTTAGCCATGAGGCAGATTTGGTTGATCAGCTTCAGCCAGTCTTAAAATTCCATTGCACAAGATTTTAAATGTGGAAATTGAAGGCTAAAGGACTTGGGTGAGGTCAAAAAGCAAGTTGGTGTTTGGCTGGTCCCAACCCGGATCTCCTATTCCTGATCCTGTGGCCTAACCAGTGGACTGTGCTGCTTCCCCTGAATTTCTATAGAATATACTCTACCTAGTTTTCCAACAGGCCACTCCAGTAGATGAAATTCTTCCCTTAATTCTTGCTTGCATTGGCTGCAATGCCATCCTGATTTTTAATTCTCACAATTTGAAAATGGGTTTGACAGGTTTCCATCTTCTCTGGAGCACTTGCATTAACATTCCAGTTCAGAATTCCAGCTCTATTGCTAGTTATAGTACAGGTCTGATTTCTACAAACTTGTGTTAATGTTCTTTAAAAGTCCCAAAGACTTTCTTTTCCCTCATCACCCTAGTTCAGGAGCTGGCAGTCTGGTTATGCTGGGAGATAATTAGGTATGTAAATTTGCTCTAGCAGACATGGTAGCAGCGGCTTCCTCATCTCAAATGAGTTACTATAATTGTGGCAGCCTACATTTTTAATCGCATCCTAACATCAGTAAATGCCTTGTACAGAGTAGGTTTGACAGGAAGGAAGAGGGCTTTTCTAGCTCTAAGCATTTATAAAGAATCTATCACTCTGGCATCTGATCACTGTGCGAGGTTTAAAAATATCCTGACAGCTGCAGGGCGGAAGGAAAATACTTCTGGTCTAATACTAATCCCATTCTGTTCTACAGCTGTGATTGAGCATATTGAAATGGAGGGGGAAATGTTCCCTGCTGCCCTCCCCCTCCCCTTTTTTTCGTCTTTCATGCATTCTCCTAGCCCAGTTTGGATTCTTTGTTGCTTAGAGTCTGGCATGCAGGTAGTCTTCATCTGACCAGCAGAGGGGGCCTATGGTCTTGTGTTCCAGCTCTAAAATGACAAGGGAGTCACCTTCCCCATCAGATGGATGAGACACACACAGCCCTTGTCATTACATGGGAGCACACTGCCCATGTGAGCAATGCTTTGCGACCTCACACTTGGCTGCTGGAGTCCTTTCCAGACAATCAAGTTACTTCTTTCTACACCATCTGTGTCACAATAAATCTCTTCAGCCACATTAGCATGACATCACTTTAATGAACAATGGTGAATTATGTGTGGTGAGCGTTGAGGTGTAAAAGGAATGAGAAATTAGGTCCCCAGGCTGCTACTCTGTTCGGGGGTAGGGAGCATCTTGTGCATCTTCTCCTTTCTGTGCTCTGACCTGGCCAAACCACACACTAGTATTCAGAGGAGGCTGCATCCAGCTATCCTTCCACAAAGGGAATGTATTGAGAATGTGGGTGAGTGTAGAGGTGAGAGTTAGCATCTGAGGATGGGGAAGTCTAAGGGATCCCACACATCCTGCTGGCAGATCTGGCATAAAGTAGCTGTAAACAGCCAGGAGCCATCTTCTGTTGATGGAATATCCCTGGCAGATGCAGAACTGACATAACCAACACTATATCCTGCCCCTCCCCACTAACACAGAGTGCATAACAGGGAGGGTATAGCACAGTGTCCTGTGGCTATTCAGAGTGTGAATGCGTTAGGGCAACCCTTAGGCTCCTCTAATCTGCTTCAGAGGCCTAAGTGGTCCCAGCAGCCCGGGCTTGGAGAGGCACAAGTTGCCCTGGCATGAACCTTGTACTGGGACCAAGCTCAGAACCCCTGCAGGGCTGAATTCCCTCCTCTGTCTCCAGTTGCTGCCTCTGTCTCAGGCTGGCTGCACTCTTGTTTTTTCCTAGTGCTTACACTGCGCCGAGAGCCTAATCTGGATTGAAGAGGCCAAAGTTCTCTGGTTGAGGCTCCACGCAACTCTGATTCAACCCGTTCCCTGATGTAATTGCACAATGCAAAATGGCATTTAGTCCTCTTGCCAGAGCTATGGACCAATCCTGTGCAATAGACTGGCACTTCACTGAACAACACCAAGAGCGGCCGGTTGTTAGTAAGAGCACGAGGGCTTGACATAAGATGATGTCCTCTTTACAGCGCACAAAACCTGATAATATTTGTCTTCATTTTGTTATCTTACTTGTATCTTAACTTCCTGTTCCAACATCACCATTCCCCTATCCTGTGCCCTGCTCTCTGCCCCATCGGTCCATGCGTAATAATAGTTATTGCACTTTTTAACATAGTAACCATATAAAAGCAGGCCTAGCTTGACAAGTAGTAAATGTTAGTGTACAAACAGAGAGGTGGGTGTGTGCGCATGTGTGTACAATGAAACCTTTTAATAGCCACCAAAGGGATCTTTTCCTGCCCAATGTACTACAATTAGTTTGATGAATGTCCACCGCAACTGAGATTTGACTGGCTGTTAGAAAAGGTAACAATCTGTGTTGGTGGCATGTCCATGAAAAAGAAAGAGCTACGCTATGCCCATATATCTAATATCCACAATTCTGCTGGTTGTTAATGGGGCAACTGACTTGGGCTCCAAACCTGTACATGATGGCATGCGGGCTGATCACTGCATGCACAATGAAGCTGCTTTAACTCTGTGCTGCTGCAGCAATCCACCTGCATGCTACATATTTAAGGCCCTTCATTTTTCTTTTTTATTCTATTTAAAATTTCCTGGGAATTTTTAATGCCAGCAGCACTCAGAGCCAGGAAAGCAAAGCAGCTACTGTTTATTATTTCTTTGTGTTTTGGAAGTGCCCAAAGGCCCACATCGGGATCAGGGTCCTCTATGCTAGCTGGTATACAAACACGTAGGTTGACATGGTCTGGCCCAAAGGGCTTAAAATCTAATTTAAAGCAAGATCCATGAAAGTCAATGGATGCACTGCAGACTGGATGAAATCAATAGATCCCTTCGTAGGATCTAGCGCTCATACTTCATTCTTGGCATCAACATCTATAACTCAACCTTATCGTTTATACTTTTGCAGTTCCACTCTTGCCGCACACAACTTCATTTCCCGTCTCTGGCAGCACACAGCGATTCTTTGGCTGAACACACTGAAACTTATAATTGAGCATTTGTCTAGTCTTGTGGATTGATCTATCATGTAGATGTGAACAAATAGGTTTATTCATCTTGCTTACTGCAGTTGAAAACTCAAATTCAGAAAAAAGTACCAACGTTAAAAATGGTATGAAAGTAACACAAGGTATCTCCTGTCTTGTTTTTGGCCATCACATCAGATTGGGAGAGGCATGAGTGGTACAATACTAGACATCCTTCTTCATCTGAAAAAAGTTTAGCCTTGCTTAGCAAAAGTTTCTAGGCTCTCTAGACACTGATGTTTCTTAGCCTGACATACTCTTCACTGATACACAAAGGCTAGGATTGTCAAAGGATCCAACAGGAGGCAGGCACCCAAAACCCTGTGAAGCTGGACATCTGACTCAGTCAGACTGCTTTGAAAATTCCAGTTAAGTCTGTTTGGGTTTCTTTGGTACAGGAAGTGAAATTGCAACATTTGTTTATTTTCTGGCTACTTTAAAGTGACCTTAGCTTTAGAACTGCTATATTTTGACCTAAAAACAAATCTATTTATTGCTGTTCAAGGATTGGTTTAAATCACCCCTGATGCTGAGTCAAACTGGTGGTATTTGTTCAAAAGCAAACAAAAGGGATTATATTCAGGAAAACTCCTCAGACATTCTTTCCCGGGCACTACTTATAATGCAATGGTTGTTTTAACAATTCTGTCCAAATGAAATAAACTAATCTTCTTGGCCACTCCTCAGATTGCGAGTTCTCTTTTACAGCCTAGTACTGAATATAAAAACTAGAGATAGTTTTGTTGTATTCCTTTTCCCACCCACGTGTTGTATTGCCATATTAGATTGGAAATAGTTGAAGACAGGGACCACGTGTTTGAATTGCACCTAACAACAGGAACCCTGTTCTGAAACCAAGGGATTTGGCCATTACTGCAATAGAAATCAATCACAATAATTGGACGAACCCTCGGGAGGGGAGACATGAACTCTAGAGCAGTTAGTGAGCATTACAAAATGTACCATACTCAGGGTCTGTTTTAGTGCCCAGTAAAGTCAGCAGAAGCCTTTTTGTTTACTTTAATAGGCGTCAAATCAAGACCTGTATGTAGAATGTATGTACATTCTATCATCAAACTAGCTCTTAAGAATGTAAGGTAATTTTTTCAAATGTGCCCAAGTGACTTAGGAGCTTAGGAGTTCAGTGGGAGTTAGGCACCTAATCGGCTTAGATGCTTTTAAAAATCCTACAATCTGCATCTTTAGATGCCTACATATTTTTAAAAATCTGGCCTAAAGTCACTTTGAAAATTAGACTTTGGTTCCAAAGTCACTTAGGTGCTTTTGAAAATGCTACCCATGAGCTCCTTGGGGTAGGGACTCTTTCTTTAGCTGTTTTGTACAGTGCCAAGCACACTGTCAGAGCATACTAATGATCATAATGGACTACAAGGATGGAGATTTTCCAGAATGCTTAGCATTAGTCCAACTCTGCTCCCAGTCAAGCCAATAGGTTTTTTACTATAGACTTTAATAGGTTTAGTTCAGTGCTGAATGCTTGTGAAAATTCCATGTTTAGTCTTCTTCCCATGCCCTATTTCTCTTCTTTCCCCAGCTGTCCTCACTGATTTATTTTAAATCCCTTTATTTTAACTCCTGCCTTTTCTGGTGTAGCTTTTGGAAAGTCCATTCTAAATTAATAGTTGTAACTATTCATAATCATTAAGTAACTAGCTGCCAAAGCTGAATCAACTAGTCTTGCTAGTATGTGGTAAAACCTAAAAGATCTAAAAACTATCTTACGACATGCCTTGTTATGGGAGCTCTAGTGTTTATATAGAAACTTTGCCTTATGGAGTTTTCCTGACTTTCCAAATCACTTAGGCTTGGTCTACACTACCCCCCCCAATTCGAACTAAGGTACGCAACTTCAGCTACGTGAATAACGTAGCTGAAGTCGAAGTACCTTAGTTCGAACTTACCTTGGTCCACACGCGGCAGGCAGGCTCCCCCGTCGACTCCGCGGTACTCCTCTCGCCGAGCTGGAGTACCGCAGTCGACGGCAAGCACTTCCGGGTTCGACTTATCGCGTCCAGACTAGGCGCGATAAGTCGAACCCAGAACTTCGATTTCCAGCCGTCGAACTAGCTGGTAAGTGTAGCCAAGGCCTTAGTTAGAGGAGGCCTTTTTTTGGGTCTGAATCTGATAATAAACAGTGTTCCATGTGAGCACGTCATTGTTTTGAACACATAAATAAATCCCTAATGTTCTGTTTCCTCCTGTTTTATTGTGCTGCAATTGCTTCTACATTACCCAGCACTTAGGGTTTTTTCTGTCATGCCCTATTTGATATGGTGGGTTGGCACTGTCTTGCGCTCTTCTCGCATGTGATCTATTATGTGTGCATTTTATTAAACAGGAAATATCTTTCAATGACGCTAGTTCAAAGAGATTAAATTGGTCGTGCAATGTGTCAGAATCACTAGTACAGTCACATCTGTACCAGATGCTGTTCTCTTTATTGGATCTTTTGTATTTGGTACCATGTTTTGTGGGAGGAGAGACTGCTTGTGCTCAGCACTGTAGATAAACAGCCTCTTTATTTATCTGCCTAACTGTGGACTTAAGGAACGGATCTTTAGGCACACACACACACACCCCTTTGTGTGTGTGGTAATCTTGGCCTTAACACCCAGCTTCATGGTTCCAACTTTTCTGATGTCAATTTACAGCACTTTAAGAAATACTGCAAGATTATTGTGGGCTGGAAGCCCATCTAAACCTAAAACAAGGCAGAATTGCTAGGGATGTTATGAGGTATTGTCTACCCTTTATTATGAGGGATGGACTGTTAGAATCAGAGTTTTCAGGAGGACTGGGAAACACGGTGGTGTGAGAACCTAGCAGAAGTTGAGTCAGTATCGCCCAAATATGCTATGAAATACTTACTGTGGTTGTGCCAGTAAAGACTCTCCCTTTCTGTCTGTGCATGATCCTAACAAAGCCTATTTCTGTAGAATCCAGCTTGGGGAGTACAACATAAACAAAGTGAAGCAAGAGTGAACTGTAACCAACAGGAAGCATATGGTAGCTGTGAACAATTAGCAGGTCCTTGGAATCCTCTTTAGGGGTGGGAGCTCCTTAGTCACCGTAATGACATCAGCTCATTCTGATAAGTGTTGAAAATTTCCAGACAGCGAGTGTCACTGGAAGGCCTTGTAATTCAGAATGTTTTTTTAAAGGGCAGTGACAGTCTATACAAGCATAACTTCCGTGGGCTGTGAATTACTCAGAAAGCAATGTTGCAATGAAAGTCCCACACGTTTACAAAAAGTCTGACTGATTTTTTTAACATATTGCAGTTGTCAAGTATTGTACCAACTGACTGATTGTTAGAAGTTTTTTCTTTCAATTATTTGATTTATGATAACTTGTCCAAAACCCACTTTAAATTGCAAGAATTTACATTCCACCCAACTGAGTCATGTACTTACTATTTTGTGGTTAACGAGGTAACATTTAAGAGTCTAACTGAAACCATAAAAGCAAGGAAATTCTTTGAGTTAAGCCTGAAACTCTATCCCTGACCCACACAGTCACAGCTCGGTATAGAAGCTTGCTTGCTAGAACTCGGCAGTACCTGGATATTGTAGGGATCCAACTCTAACCCTTAACATGATTGTATTTGCTGGTTTAATTCAGTCCCATATTGCTACAGTGTAACTTTGAGATTTGACTAATTGTTTGGTTTTTGCAGTGGGCCAGATTCTGCTGTGTTACGCAGGGATAGATCGGGAAATGTTCCAGCAAATCAATGAAATTTGTGCCTATCAGATTGAGAGGAGAAACTGTTCCCAAGCTATTGATATAGGAACGTGGATGGAGGATGAAAATGCTTATTTAACATGATCTGAAAACCATAGTTACATCACTGGGGGGACAGAACCTTTATAACTTCAGCACTGGAAACACAGGCATCTATCACCTAAGCTATGGGAGAATGTCCTTTTTATTTAATGAGTAGCAGGCTATGATGAGGACAGCCACTAGAAGGTGATAATGACACACTTGCTGAGCCAATGTATTATAACAACATGGGATTTGATTTGCCCTCTGGATGCTTTGTTTGAGTCTTTACTTTGGCTCTAATTGAGGGCTCATAAGCTATGTGCACAATTACAAAAGCTGTTACAGTTTAGATTTAATTTGTAATGTGCAATTACTGCATATAATGTGGCTATTTTAGAGCTGCTGTAGTGCATATTTAATATTTATCTGTTTAATTTGCTTCACATACAAACAGCAGTTTCATATCCATAATACATTCATATTAATAGTGCCCTGTGTATTTTTATTATTGTGTATTAATAGTACATTGCGTAGTACCAAATGACCAGTGACAACTTGAAAGTAGATACATATGTGCAACATCTACCTTTACATTCTTAAATGGCCAATTTTTAAAGTCAAAGCAAGTACTCCCCTTTGCAGACTAACTGCTTACAAAAGGTAATCTTAAGGTAACTGCTAGTACAGAGTAGCTTTGGGAGGAGCGGTCCCTCATTAAAAGCTGCTTTGAGACTTAGAATGCTGAGCTTGGAGTGAATTTCCCATTTCCCACAGTGTTGGTAAGAGGCACAGCTGTAGCTTGTGTCAGAGCCAAACACAGCGCCATACTTGGTCTCCAAGGTGGCTGTATCATATTTCCCATTGGAAAGTGTGTGGGGGGACTCCAGTAAACAGAGCTGGTGTAACCCACACCCACTCCAGGTGACACTCTATCTCTCCACTAGTGGTGGCTAGGCTGAGTATAAAGGTTGTTGAACCTGCTACAGCCTTGAGGAACAGTGTCTTTTAGCACAGGCAGTAGATGTTCATGGTTTCAGATCCAGAAGTCTCGGGTTCAGTGACCCAGGTCTAGAAGTCCCAGGCTGTCAATGACCCAGCCAGGGATGTTGTGTTACAAGTGGTGGCCTGTCTTTATGTGGCTCAGCCACCACTAGAGGGGTACAGAGCCCCGTGCTGAGTTGGTGTGGGTTATGTAGACAACCAGATTTGAGTTGCAGTTTTGAGTTGTGATTAAGCAGTCTTTTCTTAAACTAAAAAAGACTGTTAATTATAATGCAGTTCAACTGGAATCTCTTATTGAGAGCACATGTACTAAAATAATGCAGTGAAATGCAAGCTACCCCTCCTGCATTTATGTTGAGGGAGGCAAATGGATTTCTGGGAACTATAGGGTGGATGACAATCTTTAGCTCCTCCCCTTACATGTCGCTTCCAGAATTGTACAATGTTGGAGCATATCTTATTTAATATGAAGAAGATATCCAATCCCTCTGGGCATAATGTGGAGATAGTTTTTTATCTGCAGCAGTAGATCGCCTTCTAGAAATGGACACACGTAAATTGTCCATGTTAATTTTTGACCGGTATCAGCAATATTATTGATGAGGGTTTGGTGAGACTTGCAGTAGGCAATGGTCCTTCGGTGGGTTCATTGCTTTTTCTCAGAGAGAAAATGTTAATGGGAACAATTCCTATGTAGCGAACTCTTGAGGGTCCTTCTGGTCATTGCGACTGTGTGTCATTTTTTGTTAGACATTTTTATTTGCTGGGTCCCCAACGTGTGTGTGCCACATTTATGTATTGTGTCACCAAAATGCATTTTGGATCTACACTTCATTTTCATCAGCCCCAGATGCTGATGGAGGGGACAAGGACAAGAGCCAGGGGAAGAGGATTTGAAAAGGCAATTTGGCTGAAACACAATTCAGCTAAGATAGAAAAATTGCTAACAGGTATGGTACTGTACTGTGTTTAGGAGAATAAGTTGTGGGGGAGAGGTCATGATGGCTTCTTCTGTTGGGCAATATAATTTACAGTATTGGAGTTTTATCGAATCAGTCACTGCATCTGGATTCTCAGATAGCAACTATGGCATATTGTGGGTGGTTGTTTTTTTATTTATTTATTTATTTAATAGGAGATTATGATGCTGTGACTGCTCCACTAATGACTGCAACCCCACCGCATTGACCCATATCTTCATAACTACAACACTGGATTACACCAATAAGGTCTACTAAATGCCACCCTAGGGAAGGACATTGCAGCTTCAGCTAGTCCAGAATGGAGCAGCAACATTCTTGGGAAGACAGAAGCTTTTACAAGCATATAACTCATGCTCTGCACAGGCTGCCTGTTTATTTCTGGGTTGAGGTGTTGATTAAGCTCTATAAAGCCCTAATTGCTCTGGAATCCTGTTATCTAAGACCTCCCCGTATCTCTCAAACAGTATCCACTGGGTCACTTTCAGTGCCAGTTAATCTCTTCACAGCAGGGTATTCTCAGTGAAGGGCCCACGTATCTGATAACTGTTCCTGCCAGTTGTCCATCAGACCCAGAGCTGTTGCTTCTTAGTTGTTTTCTGGGTTGTACCATTTTCCCTTCCCACTTTATGCCAGTTCATAAGAATGGCCATACCGGGTCAGACCAATGGTCCATCTAGTCCAGTATTCTGTCTTCCAACAGTGGCCAATGCCAGGTGCCCCAGAGGGAATGAACAGAACAGGTAATCATCAAGTGATCCATCCCCTGTCACCAGGGCCGGCGCAACCCATTAGGCGACCTAGGCGGTCGTCTAGGGCACTACAATTTGGGGGGCGGCGACCGCAGCAGTATTTCGGCGGCGGGACCTTCTGCTGCCTCTGTGGGGGGCGGCATTTCGGGGCGGGACCTTCCGCCACCTAGGGCGGCAGAAAAGCTCCTGCCTGTCACCAATTCCCAGCTTCTCGCACACAGGTGCTGGGGACACTTCAAAGTTCAGAACTTTTATTTAAAAATCGGGGTTGATTACCCTCCAGCTTTTAGATTTATTGCACAGTGAAGGAGTGCTTTAAAATTATTATATTCTGTTTACTTATTAGTGTGCATATATATATGTGTAATGCGTATGTATAGGCGTGTCTGTGTATTTACATATATGCAGTATACATATGCACACAAGTCAATGGCATTACATTATATTCAGTCTTTCCTGAAAAACAGGCTAATTCATTCATTCTTCTAATGTTGAGTTTGAAAGTTCTCATCTTGCTGTTAGGCAATGGGACACCCTCACTTAACCGAAAGGGACAATAGTTTTAACATTCGTTACCTATGTTGGGGAAAAAGTGTCAGTTGTGCAAGAGTAATTTAATGCCTTAAAACCCAGAGTGTGTCTGGGTTTGTAGTTCAAAGAAGGATCATCCGATCTTGCAGTATTGCATAGCATATACCAGATCACAGCAGCTCTTGGGACACCATACAAACTATACAAACTTGCTTATAGTGTCACAATAGCAATTGTCTGGCTATGGCTGAGACGGCACTTTCATTTCAAGCCCATGTCTTCAGAGGCTTCCAACTTTTTGAGAAAATTATCCTGTGGGGTGAAATTTCTCATGCTTATTCTTAGCTTAATGATGTGTGGTGGGTTTTGTTTTTGGAAGTTGGCTGAAAATCAATTCATTTGAATTAAGAAATTCAGTCAATCTGAAATGGTTTAGATGTGTCCTTTGTAACCTCATACTTTATAGACATTTCAGTGGCACACAATAGCATCAGAGCGGACATTAATGAATTAAACCTGACAACATCCCCATGAAGTAGGAAAGTATTAATCCCATTCTACAGAGAGGGAAACTAAGGTACAGAGAGATTATACAGCATGTCCCACATCTCACAGGGAATCTGTGGAAGACCTGTAATAAAAACCTGAACTTCTGTCTCTTAATCTTGTTCCTGAAGTATAATACCATCTTTCTTCCAGATGCTTACTAGCTTAGTTAGTAAAGGGTAATAATTGATACCACAGAGGACAGCCCTGATCAATGGATCTCTTCACAGGTCTAGTAGATATTGTCATGGAGCATATGACCTGATTCAACATTACTTCCTGCACTGACATAATTTGACATCTGAATGGATTTCCAAAATTATGAAGCACATATTTAATGTTTTTAAAAAAATCCCACACTGATTGAAATCTTCACTAGTCACATAATGAATGCTCAGGCCATCATATATCTGCAGCATCTGCACTCAAGGCCCCGTTCTTGTTCCCTCCTGTTTTAGTCTTCCCTTTGTAAGTCACCTCTACATTTTGGTTGTAAGCACAGTGCGGTGATGGCACTCTCTTTAAAAAGTTCCTAGCACGTTTGAGTTGCTGTAGAAATAAGAGATGATAATGAAGTAGGCCTGAACAGAAAGCAAGCTAGGATAGCATGTCAGAACAATGAGGGGAGAGGACGGGCCACAGATGTCATGTTAATACCTATGGAAAAAAGGAGATGAGGGCTAATAATGCCTTGCTGGGATAATAATAAGGGTTGGTTTAATTCATCCTTCTTCCACACAAAGTAGAAATGAAGGCATATGAGAATTCTTCTAAGCATCCTTTGGAGAAATTGCAACGGACACAATCAATAGTGTACTTCACAAGGATGGAAGTGGCGTGGTTAAAAACAATCCATGAACAGCTCACATACTCATTCCTCATGTGTCTACAATAACTGGGGTAGATGTTCCCTACTGCTCTCCTGTCTTTGCAGGTGCTTGTTATCACAGACTGATAAAGCCTTCTCTGGATAATGGTTATACTTCGGTAGCAAGATTGGTCATGCTTGAAAACCAAGTCCTTGCACATTCTACATCACAGCTGTGAATTAACCTCATTCAAGAAGTCCTCTAACCCACAGTCTGTTACACACACGTATATTTCAGTAACTCAAATGTTAGTTGGGTGTATTTTAAAATACCATTGTCTTACCACTTCTCCCAATGAGATTGCATTGGTAGTATCAAGATATAGACTGATACAAATTCCAGACTGACAGAGCTGCTGATTACCTGATTATACATTCATAGCCAACACAGTGGAAGCCTGCATGCAGAACAGACCATTCACATCATTCTGTAAGCAAGGAGTTATGATGATCACCAGCCTCTTCCTTGTGAGTGGAAAATAATGCAAGAAGCAGATCCAACAACACTGTGTGTGCTTCCAGAAGCTTAAGAAATATTGTGATGGCTTCCAAAACCCATGTGCCCCCGGTGCAGCCTGGGCTGTATTGTTGATTTTGCAAAGACATTATGTTGGCGAGTTTCATTTGCTTTTTGCAATATTATGCACAGGGGAATCCAGATTAGACATTAAAATTTTTTTTACAGCCATTAACCTCTTTGTTGCTGGTTCTCCATTGCCCTTGTGTTACTGTCATTCCACCACATGCTGAGTTCAGCAAACTACCAGATTATACCTGATACCTTTGGCAGAAGCAGCAGCTGTTTTATCTAGGAACATACCAGCTGGTTCCCAACTTCATACAGAAAACATAGAAAGATGCTCCGGGCTGAATTATATATTTTTATCATGTCAATACCTGATTCAATTTTAAAGGGGCATAGTTTGTGCTACCATAATACAAACACAGGGGTACTTCCAGAGTACAACTTGCTATAGTAGCTTGTTAGTTGTGCATGTGATTATTTGAATTAAGTCCCCTTCAGTGATCGCCGAAGACTATAAATCACTGTAATATATTAGTTAACTGTAACCTATTTAAGGACTTTTAACCTCCCCATACCAGTTTTGTGTGTGTGTTTGCTACACTGGGAACTGAGGCACACTTGTTTTTCAATATTCTGTTCGTATGTCGTATCACTTTCTCCCACCCTTTATCTGGGTCCTCTGTTTAGAATATAAGCTCTTTAGGAGAAGAATTGTCTCTAAGCACAGAGCTTGGTGTGACATCTAGGTGTAATACTACTCATAATCCAGCTTATGGCAAGGAATTGTGTGGTTTTCTCAACCTTCTTCTTAGTTGTACAATTTTAAGTCTAATATAGTTAAAATAGTTTCTGTATCTCTTTAATTGTCTTCCATGTTCCTTCCTAGTTTGAAATAACTTTGTCTTGATGGAACAAATTCAGTAACGCTGGAGCTGCAGTTGGCCTAATGTCTTTAAAAAACCTCCCCTTTGGTCTTTTCTGCAGTGCTGCTTCCCCTGGTGTTTGTTCTCAAGTAATGTAGCTGGAACAATGCCATCCATGGAGTCTCTAATTGAAAGCATGTGACCACAATTTTAAACCCGTGATGTGATTGCTCCTTTCAAGCCCTGCTGTGAGTCATGTAGAAGGTGAAATGTTTGCGTAAGGTAAATAATATCCTGTTTCATTAGTCAGCATTTACAGGAGAGGGGTGGCATTGCCCTCAGTAGCAAAAAGGGTTGCTCAGAGCTGCCAGCTTGTTGCAACAGCTGCAATGCACAGTTATGATATGTAGCACTGCGGTATTAGGACACTCTAACCATACAGCATGGACTAGCCTATGAACCATTCTATTCTTGATAAATATATTCACCATTTATGTTCCTAATATTAATTTGGGGATAGTACATATGGGCAGCTCATTGTTGGTGTTCTTCAAGAACAAGAAATCTTGTGGGATTATGCAGAGGATTGGGCGTGTGCCAGAAAGAAGAATGATGTAGACAGTAACATTTTAGAGCCAAATGAAGCAGTTCCATAACAACTTCCCATCCAAACGCTTTGAGATATAACTTTGATCTCTGAACAAATTTGAAGAAATGGAAATTGACAGCACATTGTAAGCTTTTCAGGGCAGGGCTGTCTTTGTTATATGTTTGTACAGTGCCTAGCACAATGGGACCTGGCCTCTAGATGCTACTGCAATGTAAATAATAATAATAGCAGAAATTAATACTGAAATACTATCTTCTAATTGTAAGGAATGGTAAACTGCCCACTATGCTCTATTTGATCTGATACATTTATTTTAAAAATATCATTGAGAAAAGCCTGGTTGGCTGGGCAAGGTCATCTTATATTGTACAACCTCACTGAATCAGATCTACACTGCCCCAATGGTGAGTTTAATGGTTGTTTTTTTTTTTAATGAAGTGAGCAAAGAAGTGTGTGTGTGTGTGTGTGTGTTTATAACAAGGAGAAATGGGCATGTCCCTTTGTAAAACCCTGAAATGACTCAGCCGATCTCCCACCAGAACAAAAAAGCTATCTGAAATGCACGCAAATCATTATCCTCAAGCTTCTCTCTTTCTGTTTTACTTGCTAAGTGGCTTTGTGTGAGTGCACACACAGATGAGAGGGAGTCAAGACTAGAGCTGTGACCATGATTCATGCTGAATAACTTGCTGAATTTATCCCTTTTTGTGTTAATCATCTGAGATTAGATTTTCATTTCTTATTAACTTGTTTATGGGAACATATTTCAGACTATGGGTTGTTGACTATGGCCCTGGTTCAGGAAAGCACATGTTTTCCCCATTCAGACAAGCACTTACGTACATGCTTGATTTTAAACATGTGTGTAGTTCCATTGTCTATACTGGGACTGTTCACATACGTACAGTTAACTCAATGAATGTCTTTGCGGGATCAGGATTTAACCATTCATTTTTACTATGCCGTCAATTACTCCTTATTGTGGTGTCTGGTTACCTAAGTCACATGGGGAGACTTTTAAAATGACAAGCTTTTAAAAACAGAAGGATGGAATTGTCTGCATAAGCACTTCAGGCCTGATACCAATACCACTTTTCCCAACCTCCCCAAAGACGGTTTCAAGTGCATCTTTAATAGTAAGATTTAGAACCATATATCCTAGATGGTGACTTATAAACTGTTATTATTCATTATTTGTATTTCTGTCATGCTAGGAGCACCAGGTCTCCATTGTGTGAGGCACTATACAAATACAGAACGCAAAGAAAGTCCTGGCCCCAAAGAGTAAAATTGCAGAAAGCTCCAAAAAAAGAATAGTGTTAACACTTTCTCACAGAAATCATTGGCAAGTTATGACAAGTTTGTGGTTAATTTCTCTGACTTTCCCTTCCATTAGTCACAGAATTACTGACCTAGTCACAGGGTTTTGGTTTGCAGAAATGTGAGGACAAAGTTTTCAAAACTGCATGCCTAAAACAAGTCCTAGTTAATAAGAGTGACTGGATTTCGGAGGTGCTGACCAACTCCACAGCCCAATGAAGTCAGATTTGAAAATGCTGGACTAAATTTTTTGTACAAACTTAAGACCTGTGTGTATGACAATTACAACCATGATAAGGAATCCAATTCCAACATGATGTTCCATAGTATGTTTGTAACACGCTTCCCCCCACATCATCTTAATTGTATAGTAGTAAGCAGGGCTGCTGGGAGTGGGAAAGACAAAAGGGGTACTTTGCTCCAGGCTCCCAAAATAATGGAGGGGCAGCCAAGCCAAATTAGAGTGTGAGGAGTTGTGAGATGGCGCATGGGGTTCCAATACCACTCAGGTTTGACCCCCCATTAATAGTATGGGGAGTGATTCACCAGCCCTGACCCAGCCCAGATCCCACCATCACTGCCACTGGCATCATCGCACCAGTCCTGAGTTGACCCAGCAGGCTGAGAGCCTTAAGGTAGGAATGGGACTGGAGCTTAGGGAGAGGTGGGAGTGGGGAGGGCAGCGACCCCACAGCCTTTACCCTCTCTGACCCCAACCCCTCTCCTCTTCTTACACTTTCATCTCCAGGGTACATTTTTGGGAAGGGTAGGGGGCCTAAGTTTCAGATTTTGCCCTGGGCCTTCAAAAACCTTTGGCTCTTTCGTAACATATAGCTATAATGCTTCTATATTACAGATAACAGAACTTCGCACAACTTTGGTCACGTCTGGAACCAGGATCATCTAGGCCGTAAATGTTTTGGAAAATATCTGTTGTATATTATTTGTGGCTCTTCTCTTTGTAGGCCATTGGGAAAGAAAACTGATGGAAACAATAAATGAAGCCAGTAAATAGACTTGTGTACAGTGAACTTAAAATTCCTTGTTTTATAAAAAAAAAATAACAATTGCACAGGGCCAACATCATTAATGTTGATCTCAGTATACTTCTGTTGACACTGACAATGACCAGATGTTCAGTGAAATCCTATTAACCTCTGTTTCACAATTTCAGATGCTTCCTGGATTCAGGCCAATTCCAAAGCCCATTGAAGTCAATGGAAGTCTTCTGTTGACTTCAGTGGACTTTGGATCAGGCCTTTAGACATTTTCAAAAGCACAAAGGTTGTTCAGAAAAATACTGGAAATGCAGTCTCAAACAGCTTTCACCATGCTGTGAGAGCTGTACATTGGTGGGCTTTGCAATATGCATCAAATCACACATTCATGGTGATGTTAGGTGGAATCTAGATAAGTGGGCAGATCATCAGAATTAAAATGGTGCAGGAAAAAGCTTGGCTCCTACAACTTATTTTACATCTTGAAAATCCTTTTTCCTCACCCTCCCGAAAGAAATTTTAATAGATAGCACAGGGAAAGTCAGTTTTTAGCATCAGTGACTTTGCATGAAAACTGATAGAAAATTAATTTAGGTCATTCAAATTTTTTCCCATATGTTATAACTTAAAATCTTTTCACTTGATGATGATTTGCTTCAGCTTTTAATCACTAATCTTTGCACCTCCATTCAGCCATCTGGTGATGGAACTGCAGTGGTATGTGACACATATAGCATTAAAAGGCAGCACAGAGAAAAGGAGATTAGATATTTCAAAGCATTTTGTTGTTCATATTACATGTGCAGTCCATGTTAAGAAGCAAGCATTAAGAAAGGTAACACACTCACTGAAAATCACTATTTGAGTTAACGCTAACAAGACAATTCTGTTCCCTTTGGTTCCATGAAAAGCAGAGTAGGTACTATAGGGCAGATTCTCTTTCCTTGCTGTGACATTTTTGTTTGTTTTTCTTTTGTTGTGTAGATAAGGACCAGCACAAATAAAATCAGTGAGGCCCCTGAGGTAAGCCAAGAAAAGATATAGCAGGTGAATAAATAGCTATCCATCAGAGAAAATTAGGAGGGGAAATGAATCATGAACTTGTCAATGATTCAACGTTTTTGTCTAAGAAAATAAACAGTTTATTGCCAGCCTCAACAAACCACTACTTGTTCGGTATGGACTAGTTCCAAGCCAATGATGAGGGCATGTCTGGTACCAAATGGTTACAAGAAATCCTACATTCAAGCCCTTTTTTGGACTGCTTACTCATCTTCTGAGAACAGAAATAAAAGTAAATATTTTGTATCTTTTTTTCAAGATTTGTCAGAACAGGATAATGCAGAAACATTGATAGCTACATCAATACTTTGGGAATATCTACATTAGCACTTTTGTTGATATAACGTATGTTACTTAGCGACACCCCTCTGAGAGCAGGTCTTCACTACAGGTGGGGGTCGATTTAAGATACGCAAATTTGTAGCTGAATTCGACGTATCGGAGCTGACTTACCCCGCTGTAAGGACGGTGGCAAAATCGACCTCCGCGGCTCCCTGTCGATGGTGCTTACTCCTACCTCCGCTGGTGGAGTACGCGCATCGATTCGGGGATCGATTGTCGCGTCCCGACGAGACGCGATAATTCGATCCCCAAGAGATCGATTTCTACCCGCCGATTCAGGCGGGTAGTGTAGACCTAGCCTGAGTGACATAAGTTACACCAACAGAAGCGCTGTTGTGGACAGCGCTATGTTGGTGGGAGATGCTCTCCTGTCAGCATAGCTACCGCCACTCGTTGGAGGTGGTTTAATGATGTCGATGGGAGAGCTCTCTGTTGTCAGCATCAAGCAGCTACATGAGCCATCTTACAGCAGCACAGCTGCATCGGTACAGCTATGCTGCTGTCAGCTTGCTAATGTAGACATGGCCTTTATAAATCTGAATTTTGGATGGATTATTAATATGGCTTGCTGCACAATACTGGCAGTGCTGCTGGGGACTGCATTTAACCGTCTGGCAAAGTTTGGGTGATCTTTTGAATTTTTTATTCCTAATTAAGGGCTCAATTGTGCCTTTTAGGAACAGCCTGTTGTAAGGAGCAGTGCAGAGGCATAGTGCCCCAGAGGGAGAACCAGTTCCTCATTAATTGTGCTGTGGGGAGTAAAGTGATCGAATCACAGAGCTCAGGCCAGAAGGGACCACCAAATCATCTTGTCTCACCTCCTGTATTTCACAGCCCTCAGAAGATTAAATTATTGTTTTCGGAGAACAGGAGGGACCCCGAGGTGAACCAGTGCTGGAAGGCCCTGCAGTGGCAGGGAACATATGTAGTGAGATATAGCCAGATGATCCTAGCAAGTGACCTGCACCCCATGCTGCAGAGGAAGGCAACCCCCGCTCCACCAAGGTCACCCATGTGTTTCTCCCCTCTTACTGCTGCCCCCCTGCACAACTGGCTATCTCTGTTGGCTGGTTCAGAGAGGGAGGGATCCCCTGTTCCCTACCACTTTTTGTCAAGTTGCTTCTGGATGCGGGGGTGTTATTATGAGAACACGGTCTGATGAAGCAATTCAGTAGCAGCCCCAGTGCAAGGGCTGTGATTCTGGGAAGCCTATGCACAGATTACGTTAAGGGGCGGAAATAGTCCTTATTTTCCAATGCACCCCACTGCATGACCACATAAAACCTGGTAACAATTTAGAACCTAAACCTTCCAGTGGTTTTCTTCGAAAATTAAGTATCTGCATTGCCGCAATAGTTGCAAAAATGGGGAAAGTTAGTGCTTTATCAACAGACTTGATTTCAATGGACGTTTACCCTGATGGAGCTTTTATACCCCAAAGTTCTTAATGGAGCTGCCCTTTGTACCATAAAAGGCCACCGTGTCCTTTGTTCAGCTGTTTAAAACAAGTTGATTTGGACATGGTTATTGGATAAAGGAAACTGTTGGTGTTTAAAATTTCAGAGTGATTGATCACGTCTTAGAAGGAGGCAGATGGTACCATTATGAATTCCAGATCATTTGTATTGTGCAGCTCCAGGGAGAACTTTTGTTTTATTGATTGGGGGATGGGGCTCTTAATTTTTCTTTTTCTTTTCTTTTTTCTTTTTTGAATCAATGTAGGATTTAAAATAAAACCCTTCTGGCACATAAACAGTAACTCTATATATTATCTATGTTTACAATAAACTGGTTTTGACTCTCTTTAAGGATCTGGGCCAGGATTTAAAAACCCTTATTCAAACACCCCTGACCTCTGGGAAAGCTTGGAATGAGATCAAACGTTGTGGCTTGGACTCATCCAGTTGGTGTTCCCCCAACAGAGAGTTAAACTGAGGCCTTTCTCCCCACCACCTCCCATCAAAGGGAATGAGAATGCTATGGAACTGCAGACTTGATAGGGTAGTTTTCTAAAGCCTATACATATCCGTGCCTTGTCTCATTCCTGGGTTCATAGCGCCAGAATCTAGGCTGCAGGCCTTTTGAAGTAAAAGGCAATATGACCTCCCAAAGTTCCTGATGATCTCAATCCACTGAGGTGCCTAGAATTAACCAAATGGGGTGATTATGACCAGAGAGGGCTTTGTTGTCAGGGCACCCAGAAGTAGGGCCGATCAAAATCCAGAATTCTCAGTTTGTGGGAAATTTTCCAAATTTTTTTTTAAAAAGTTAATTGGACTAAAATCTTGATATTTCAAAATTTTTCACAGATGGGAAGTCTGAAATGTGATCTAAAAAACACAGAGAGCATATTTTTCTATTGACTTTTTGAAACAAAACTGATGGGACCCCTTGAGCATTCTGGAGACCTGGCAGCCCTGTTTCTAGGCCCCCTGCACCAGAACAGCGCCCCCAGTGTGTATCTACATTGCAGAGGGATGGGCAAGCTTCCCAGCCCGGGGTTGATAGACTTGTGCCAGCAGGGCTCGCACTAGTGCACTAAAAATAGCTGTGTGGACATTGTGGCACTGGCAGAGGCAACCCATGGGGCTAGCCTGAGCCTCCACCAGGGTTCTAGGGCTTCCAGGGCTCCCAAGCTACTTTTTGACCAGCTTTACCCAGGAAAGGCACAACTATAAAACCCTGGCCCTGTATTGTAGTTGTGTTACCATGTTGGAACGTGTGGGAACAGTAATGGTGATTCCTGTTCCAAGGATTACATGCTAGGGCAATGCACAGTTTGCACCCTCTAGTTCCAGGCCTTCAGTCTCTAGAATATCTCATAGGAACAGTAGCTGTAACTTGTTTTCTGTATTTCTCTAAATATTCCTGTTGCATTAATAAGTCTATTAGCCATTAGGCCTGTAAGTTCAGTGCTGATCAACTTTCACATATTTAACTGTGTTATTAACATCTCTTGGTTGATAAGCACAAGAATAATTTTTTTCTCTTTTGGAAAATAAAATCATGTGTGTTTTTAAAAATAATTTCCAGTTACATTACTGAAAACCTTAGCTAGATTCAGTTAAATCTGAATTCTAAACAGGTTTTAGTGTTAGTGCTGCTTGCTCCTCTGAAAACTGACGTGTATGTTTTCAATCTGTAATATTGGATCAGAAACAGGAAAAGGCTGCAGCTTCACATTCCCCTTGTGTTTTAATGACAACTTTGAGAGAGCGAGAGGAAGGATAAGAAATATCTCCCCTTTAATGTGTTGGTTTTAGTTCGTAAACTGCATATCCTGCATACAGTGAAGGAATTTGGTAGGTTTTTCAGATGCAGTTTTCGGGTTTTTCAGAGTGATGTACAGCTTTAGCTTATGTCAGTTGGAATCTGTGTCTCTTTGCAAAGGCCCATGCTGTGTCACCCTTACTCAAAGCATAGTCCCAATCTGTCAAAATATCGGCTTCATGTCTTTCTGTACTGTCTGGCCTGACTTTTGCAATTAGTTAAGGGTTGTTGTAGGTTTAAAATGTTGCTTGCTTTGACAGTATCCAAAATCCCTTACGGCGAAGATCCCTGTTTATTGTTAAAGCACCATCTAACCACAACACAAAAAAAAGTCACTGCAGAAATGAGAATTTCAGCAATGCAGATTTTGTTGAAGAAACCCTGTTGCTGGCTCTGAAGCCTTTGAATACAACTGAAACTGTTAAATTAGGTTATTTTTCTCCACAAAGCCTGCCTTCCAGTTCTCATTATCCCATTCTCAGCCTTTTCTCTGTCTTATTAACAACACAAGGTAAGAGCATGGACAATAAGGAGAAAGAATGTACAAATATTGAGTGGAGTAGTAGTCAGTTTGGTGTTAGACAGTTAGTGAAAGGATTATAATTAATCTGGCTAGAAAACTAGGGGAGACTTGAGGGAAACATCTGAAAAGCCTGAATACTGGATTCTGGGCAATAAAATGGAGGAACTGGAATTACTGGTGCAGGAGGCAAAACTGGCTATTATAGAAATTACAGAAGCCTGGTGGAATAGCACTCATGACTAGGTTACAAGTATTGAAGGGTATGTGTGGTTTAGGAGAAATCGGAATACAGGTAAAGGTGGGGTAGCGTTGTACATTAATGTACAAGAAATAAGAAGTGATAGTATGGACAAAACAGAATCTGTCTGGGTCAAAATCGCTTTGGGGAAGGATTGTACCAGGCTCTATTAGGATAGTGTTAGGGGTCTGCTATAGACCCCCAGGGTCAATCTTGGATATGGATACAGATCTCTTTATTATTAGAGAGAGAAATATATAGAGAGAAATATCTGGGAACTGTGTCAGAAAGGGAGATTTTAACTTCCCGGGTATAAATTGGAGGACAAATGCCACTAATACTGGTAGGCCCAGTTATTCTTAGACATGATAGATGACACATCTCTTCATCAAATTGTCACTGAGCCAACAAGAGTGATGCAATTTTAGAATTGGTTTTGGTAATTAGTGAGGACATCATAGAAGATTGTTTAGAGGAATAACCTTGGCTCACGTGATCATGAGTTGATTCAGTTTAAATTAAATAGAAGGATAATTAAAACAAAGTCAACTGTTGTGGTTTTTTATTTCAAAAGGGAAGACTTTGGGAAATTAAGGGATTTAGGTAAAGAAGTTCACTAGATTGAAGAGGTCAAGGACTTAAATGCGGAAGGAGGCTTGGAATTTCTTCAAAACAACTACACAGAAACTGTCAGAAATTTGCATCCCAAGCAAGGGAGGGGGAGGTGAAATCTGTAGAGAAATGCTCCAGACCAGCTGGATAAATAACCATCTCAAAAAGGTCATTAGGAGTAAGCAGAGAATGGAAAAAGAGATTGATCAGCAAAGAAAGCTATATCTTGGAGGTTAGAAAATGTAGGATTAAAGTTAGAATTTATGAAAGTCAAGCCAAATTTGCTCTTGCCAAGGAAATTCAAATAATAAAAGGTTTTTTGCTATATACATAAAAAAAGGAGGGATGAGGTGGTGTCACTATACAGTGTGAATGGAAAGGAGATTAAAGGTAATATAGACGTAGCCTAAAAACTAAAAGAATATTTTCCCTCAGTTTTCAATAAGGATGATAACGTGGAATGTGCGCATGAAGGCAGAATGGCTGATGGAAATGTGGTTGTTTCCATTTTCATATACTCATCTGAGGTAGAAGAAAAACTTTTAAGAGCTTCGTGCACTCAAATAGGGTGACTGGATAGTTTCTATCCTACAATACTGAAAAACTGGCACATGAGACTGCTAGTCTGGTAGCAAGAATTTTTTTTTTTAAATCTATTTGGGGGGTAGTACCATGTGACTGGAGAATAACTGATGTCATCATACCTACATTTAAGAAATGGGAAAAAAGTGATCCAGGCAACTCCGGACCTGTTAGTCTGGCTTCAATAGTATTCAAGGTTTATGAACAAACTGTGAAGGAAAGAATAATTAAATCCACAGAGCTATATAGTAAAGGGGATGTAATGCAACATGAGTTTACTAACATGCCAGACTAACCTGATTTCCTTCTTTGAGAAAAAAACTGATTTTTTTTTTAGATATGGGAAGTGCAGCGGATCTGATCTACTTGACTTCAGTAAAGCATTTGATACAGTACCATGTAGAAAATTATTAATTAAATTAGGGAAGACTGGGATCAGTACAAGCATTGTATGGTGGATAAGGAACTGGTTAAAGGGTTGTGCTGAAAGGTGAATTATTGGACTGGAGGGCGGTTACTAGTGGAGTTCCTCAAGGATCAGTTTTGGAACAACTCTTATTCAATATTTTTATTAATGATCATGGCACAATATTAAATGAAATGGCACAATATCAAAATATTTTGTTGGGGGCATTGTCAATGCAGAGGAGGATCAGAATGTGATACCGGAGATGTCGATGACCTGGAGGACACGAGTGATAGAAATGGGAAGGAATTTAATAATACAAAGCTATGAATGTAGGGTCTAATAAGAATTTCTGCTACAAATTGGGGGGCTCATTAGTTGGAAGTGACAGGGGAAGGGAGAGACTTGGATGTGTGGATCAATCACAGGATGACTATAAACCACCAATGTGATGCAGCTGTGGAAAAAAAGGAAAATGCAATCCTACGATGCATCAGGCAAAGTATTTCCAGTAGAGAGAGAGAAGTAGTAATATGTTCTCTCTCTCTCAGGTGCTTGGTTGCCTGGTTCTTGCTCACATGCTCAAGATCTAACTAATCGCCATATGTGGGATTGAGAAATAATTCCCCCCCCCCCCCCAGGTCAGATTGGCAGGGACCATGGGGTAGGGGTAGGGGTCACCTTCCTCTGCAGCATGTGGGTGTGGGTCACTTGCCAGGATTATCTGCATATCTCTCCCTTCATCAGTTCCCTGCCATTGCAGGGACTTTGGCGATTGATACACCTCAGTCTCTCCTGTCCTCTCCCTGTGGCAAATAAGTCTCATCTACTCTGCACTTGGGTCTAATTTTGATGATTGGGTGTAGTGTGCAGGGCCCAGGTGGTGTTGGTGGCCTGTGATACACCCGAGATCAGACTAGATGATCTGATGCTCCCCTCTGGCCTTAAACCCTGTGATTCTATTACTGCTAATAAGCAGTTATAATGCAATAGATTTCCTAACTTAGTTCTCTGGGGAGAAATCCTGGCTCTGTTGAAATCAATGGGAGGCTTGCCATTGAAATAGAGTTTAGTTGCTGAAATGTTTTGTGGTTGCAGAGAATCATATGACAATTAAAGTCAGCCAATGGTAATCCAACAACTCAGTTTCTGTGCCATTCCCAATATTTAAACTCCTGCTGATAGCCTAGTGACACTTCCGAGGATGATATTGACTAGGTGAAGCTCATGAAAAGATGTAGCTCTAGAGAGAGACACATATGTGTTCACCTGGTATGAATCAATAATTTTCAATAAGTCCAGTGATGAAATTCTGGCTCCAATGAAATCAATGAGGAAGTTTTTCCACTGAATTCTCTGGGGCCAGGATTTCACCCACAGTCTTTAACAGTAAATTTCCTGCCATACTGTTTCAGATAAGAGGGTTCCCTCCATGCACTTTTCATTGATCAACATCCATGTGAGGTAGGTATGCACTGTCCTCATTTCACAGATGGAAGAAGAAACCGAGAAACAGAGAATTGTCCATAATCACAAAGAAACTCCATGACACAGTCAGAAACATAACCCAGCTCTCTTGGTTCCCTTTGTCAGCTGACCAGGACGAGGGTGGTCTAGCCCAGTTGTCCGAGCAGTCATCAGTCTGATGCCAAAGCTAAGGGTCAAACCGGAAGGCAGGAAGCAGATACCAGAGCTGAGGGTCAAGCTGAAATCTGTAATCAGGAGCCAGACTCAAAGGGCAAACCAGAGGTCAGGAGCTGGAGTGTGCAGGGTGTCAGGCAAGGGCAGGACAGAGGCAAGGTACAAGCAGCAGGACAAGGTAACACAGGAGCAGGCACAATGATGGGCATGAGTATTGCAAAGCCAGCAAGCTGCTCCTGCTGCTGGCTGAAGAGTCAGCGTGCTGGGCCCTGTAGCCCATCAGGCGGCATGGCCAATAAAGCAGCCCAGTGCTGGCCAGTTGTACTGATGAGGCTGCTTGGAGACTAGCTCTGCTGCAGGCTCTGATTCCTGACAGCTTTTGACTTAATTACAAGACCAGTCATCCTCCAATTGTGTTAATTTCAGTTAAAAACCCACTTTCCCAATGACTTTCCACTTCTTGTCCCCCTCCATCTCTTTCACTTTCCTTCTTACAATTTTGGTAAGTTTCCTATGATTACAGCTTTAGCTACTACCCTGAACGAGTTACTGTGCAATAGCACAAACTGAACTACCAAAGTCTGAGGGGGGAGGGGGATTCTCTCCCCCTCCCCCACTTGAGTAAAGGTGAAACTTCAAATCTGCTCGGCAATGTTAGAAATCGGTACCTCCAACAAAACAAAAGAGCAGTAAATGCTAATTCCCTGGTCTCTCTACTCCAGAGTACAGCCAGACACTAAGCGCATTCTGAAAGGTTCATTTATATGAATTTCTGTAGGTGGACAATAATCCACAAGTGCTAGGCTGAATACTTTCATATTTCTCAAAACTATTGTTTTCAAAAGCTGACTCCCTATGTTAGCTCTAAAGCCAATACTTATTTTTTAACAATACATTTCCTGGATCTGGAAACTGAAGTAGGGTGGAGTGTAATTGGAAAGCTGAACCACGGGCCACAATTAATGTGATGACCGACATTTCGTTGTGCATATTAAGGATTGCTCCAGGCTGGAAAGTTTGCCAAGGCGGAGAGTACTGATTTTACTGCTTAGCTGAATGGACATCACGCTGCTTCCTAATTAGAACCTCGTGGTCTGTTTTGTCAAGAAAATATCAAAAAATCTGCAGGAGTGGATACATCATCGTGCTTCCAACACACTTTTCATTCTAACAGAAATATTATTTTGTAATGAAGACAACTTTCAAAATAGCTTGTGTATTAACTGACACAAACATTCTATTAGCGATCGTTGTGCAATTGTTAAGAGAGAGATTTAGGGGGAGTGGGGAGAATTGATAACCCATATAAAGAGAACAGTGGCATTTCTGCTCTGCTAACTTAGTTGCAAACTAGATACGTCAGTGTTATGTGGGCTATTAAGAACATTACATAATTTAGATTCTTGCTAGTGCAGCTAGACTTAGAGTAATGTCAGTAGGTCCTGTAAGAAAACACTATAATCCATTCACTAAAGCCTCTCTCTGTTTCTTCACTTCATTCTGCTTCACTATTGAGATTTCTTCTAGAATCTTCCATGTTCCCCCTCCGTCCTGTTACAATTTTTAAGAGTATGCTACTGCCACATCTTTCTCTCCCTCCCTCCTTTTAGTTTGTTAAACAAACAAGAATCAACATTCAGCAATAAATTATAGAGCTGGATGAGTTCCCAACATCACCACTCATCCAACTTTGGTTGTCTTCTGGCCTGGAGGGGAGGAGCTTTTTCTTCTGTTGTTTTTTCTTGGATTATCCCAAATCCCTGTTCCATGGGTTTATGACTTTTCTCAGCAGGATTATTACCTTAATAAAGCCATGGTATGCTTAGTACTGCTATTATGGTCACATGAGAATCCAGGTGGGTTTGGAATCTACCTGTTTCTTCTATAGTAACCACCTTGATCTGTCTTGATCAAATAAGAGTGTAAGGTACTGTCTATGTCTAATGACAACAGCTGGTGTTATCCAATATTTTTCTCCATCTAGTTTTCTTAGGATTGGGTCTCCTGGTTTGTACTTGGGCAAGCTTTGGCTGTATTCTGCCGTAGAGGAGTCCTCAGCAGCTATACAACCCCTATGCCAGAGTACACTGTGATTTACAGCTGGGAGATGACCTTTTGGTGATTGTCACCAGTTGTGGAGTTTAAAGCAGTCCAAAGGCTGATATGATCTCCTCTGTGGCCAGCACAAGACCAACCAGAGGATCAGGGTTTCTCTCCTCTGTGGTGGGGAGACTTTTTCCTCCTACATATTTCATTGCATCTCTTTAAGTCTGCACCAGATATGGACATGCCTATTTTTTTACATTGCTGATCCCTGCTATGTACTCGGTTACACCATTCTTCACTGTCTCATCAGCAGTTCCTGCACTTTAGAACCTTCTGAGCTCTACAGTGCATTTTCTGCACGGGGTTTCTCCTTTAGCAAGACATTTTCCTCCCTGTTTCTAGTCCTCCTTAAGACCCATCTCAGTGTCTGCAGTGCAGGCGCTGACTTTTTTTTCCCCCCATCCTCTCCTTTCCGCCCTCTTACTTCTTCCCCCCTCCTTCCCCCTCCCATGCGAGTGGCAGGCGGGGCCTTGGGGAAAGAAGCCAAGCAGGAGCGGGGCTTCGAGGCAGAGCACGGGCAGAGCGGGGGGCAGGGCCACAGTCTGGGCATCAGGGCCCACAAAAGATTAATCCAGCCCTGTGGGTGCTGAGCACCCCTTATTTTTTTTCGGTGGATGGTTAAGCCCTGGAGAACCCACAGAGTTGGCACCTATGAGGCTAGGAGATTAATTGCAGTGGTCCCACTAATGAGAGAGACTGTAACACACAGTCCTTGACTTTACAGCTGGTATAGGTTTTGAATGGATCCAGCCAATTTACTTGTCCAACTAAGCTAGTAGAGAAAACACTAGCTATGACAAGAGAACAGCTTTCCACAAAGCAGTAATGGGGCTTCTCTATGATCAATTGATTGTATTTTGCACTTTGCCCCAAAATTGATGTTTATTTAAAAAAAAAAAAATAAAACCCCTGCACACATAGTCATGCTTGTCTACTGTGGAGAATGGAGAAGGAAAAATATCTCTTTGGTCCTGGCTTTTGTTCTCTCAAATTGTCTATGGATGTAGATGCTAACTACAAAAACAGAGAGGTTTGGAGAGAATGTTGACAGTTGATCTTATAGCCAGCCTGCTGGAAGGCTTTAAGGCAGTGTGGCTTAGTGGATAGGACTCAGATTCAAGAGACCTGGGTTCTAGCCAGTGCTGCCACTACTCCTGCTGGGAGACTGTGGCAAAGGTGCCTCAGTTTCCCCATATATAAATTGGGGATAATGATGCTTAACTCTTACATAAAAGACTTTGAGATCTACGAATGAAAAGCACAATATAAAAGGTAGGCAGTATTCTAATTAAGTTACATCTTCTATGTAGGTCCTTAAGGCAACTTGATCCAACACAAACGTACACAATAAACTTTGTTTTTTGTGTTGTGGTAACTGACATGATAGGAAGTAAGAGGCACTAACTTCACTATCCAAGTGCTGTGAAGTTTTGCCTTGGATCACCATGCGACAGATACTCAGCAGTTTTTCTTCTGATGCTGAGCACTTTTGACATGAAATACCTGGTCATAAGATAACAAAGATATGCAGGAAATGACTAACCCATTCTGGGATGGGCCAGCGTAAATGGAGGTAACGGAGTGCCCCTAAATCTATTTTTAGTCTTGTCTTTCTTCGTTGGAGAAACTGGCATTTCCAGTTCTGTATGGAAATGCCTGGTGTCAGTTAATAAATTTGAAACTTTCATTGCACTTCACTTGGACACAGATGACGAGGAAACTTTCTTGCAGTACTGGTTACTCTGACTTTTACAAACACATGTTTATATGAAGAAAAGAATTGATATAATTCTCTTAGGCTACATCCAGGCTGCAAGCTAGAGGTACGATTCCCCTGCTTGGGTACATATACTCTCACTAACTCTGAGAGCTAGTGTGAGTATAAATAGTCATGTAGCTGTGGTATCATGGGTAGCAGCAGCAGAGGCATGGCATAGCCATATTTAGTGACTACTAAACCGTAGTCACTAAATATGGAATAGCTGGAAATCGTACTAATGGAGACAACAAATAGAATGACTTATCCGGGCTGAATGTCATGTTTGCCAGTTTCTGAATCTAGCTGATTTGGAGAATTCTAATCATATCTCAACCCATAACAGAAGCCTCTGGAATAAACTTTAGAGTTTACCCTAGATGACACACACATATCCATTTGGTCCTTTTAAAATGCTGACTAGTGGCAGGCAAGTACAATGAAAATGATAACTTCCTTGTTCTTTATGGTGTCTATCCTATGCAATGCACAGTCCTCCTGCATTTTCTGTTGCAGAAGCATTTCCAATGATCTGGTCTGTGAAGTATTGTACATGTGTCTGATTCCATTCTCACCCTCTTCTCTGCACACATAACTAGCAAGAAGAAGGAGCCAGATCCTCAACTGGTGTAAATTGGTGCAGCTCCATTGAAGTCATTATACATCAGCTGAAAATCTGGCCCACGCTTCCTGTTACAGGCAGTGATTTGAATCAGACTTGTACAGAATATGGTTTCTACCAGAGCACTGAATCAAACAAGTATAGTCTCTGTTTTCCCCTTACAGTAATGTCATCATTGCTTATGTTTGACATGAACTTTATCTTAATGTATTTCAACTCTCAACTCTGTGCCTGTGTCTGTTCAGTTTTTAAATCCTTTCCAGTAAGGAGCAAGTAAATTAAACTGTCTTCCTAAAACTTCACAGGAGTGAAGGCTTAAGAGCAATGCCCCAGAAAACAGATCACAACAGGAAACATATTAAAAGATGTATCACTGATTTGGCTTTGTCCTCCAAAGGCAAAGAAATTCAGGGTTAAATGTGTCTGATCCTAAATTGTATGTGATGTGTTTTCATATTGCTGGGACTCTCAAAATATTCTTTCAAAAGAATGAGGTGCTGTGGAATATATACCTGGATTCTGATTGCATTGGCTTGTTTTAGCTTCGTGAAACTCCAACTATAGTAAGATCTTTCCTAGAAGTGGAAAATTGATTACAATATGAGGGGCTATTAATGTTTTCCCAAAGCACAATAGTGATTTTAAACCATTCAAATAGTTTAATCCAGAGTCACATGAGGTTACTCAAATGATCTTTACTAAACACAGTGGGATCTCACTTAAACTGGTATAATTCAGACGTTACCCTACTGAAGCCAATGGGGTTATAATGGTGTAAAACTTTTGTAAGCCAGAGAAAAACTGACAATGAAATTCCATGACAAAACAATGCAGTGTTGACACATGGCTATAAAATTACAGTTCATAGGTTAGCCTTTCCAACATCCAAGACAATAGCCATTGTCCTTCCTCTAGCAAAGTCCTTTATAGATATCCTCATAATAAAAAATAAATCCATTTTATACTGAATACTGTACACTTTTAAATCAGAATGGCACGTCTGTAGCCCCCAAATAAACAGATGTGTAGTTTACACCTGGTCATAAGGCTAACAAGAGAGACTTGTGATTTATGGTAGGCACTATTTACCTGTTCTCCTAATACAAGAACAAGGGGGCATGCAATAAATACTTTCATTTTCATGAATCATTTTTGTTGGTATGTTCCAGCCCAGTAAATCTACCTAACTAGCGAGAGGGCTGCCCTCAGAGCCTGAGTCCAGAAATGAAGCCTGACAGCATGTGGCCTGAAAGCTACAAAATGATGATTGATAGCAGGACTGGTGTTTCCATATGCTGAGTTTTCCACCGTAATCTCCAGAGTTGGGGGGGTCAAAAAGTGTAGGCTCTTCTATGCTGACTCATCTGTCTCCTTATCTTCCCACCCTGTCCTCCAAAATTGTGGTGTTTGTGGTTCAGAATGTAGTTTCCAAATTCACGCTTAGGGTGGGCATCTTTGGTGGGGAGGGGTGTTGTGGCTCAGGTGCTGCCTCTCCTCCCCTCCACTATGTGGCCTTGCAGGAAAACTGAAGAGAGGAGCCAGCAAAAGGCTTCAGCCTCTAGGGACAGAATCAGCAAAGCAGGGACTGTTGCACTGTGTGTGTTTTATGTAAAATGGAGCCCAATCTGAGTCACTTCTCCTCCTCCGAGTGCTCTGGGGGCCACTAGGATCCACTGCTGCCTCCTTTCCCCACCACCTTGTAGCCCTGGGGAAGAACTGCAGAGAAGAGCCAGCCAGGGCCTCCATTCGATAGGAGCAGCTAAGCAGGGATCTTGTCCACCTTTGGACACCCCAGTCATTATTGTAGAATGTTCTCTGACAGTCTCTGCCTGCGCTAATTGGTTGTTTGCTCCTACCATCCACCTCCCTCACAGTCTCTTCACCTCAGCTTCACACCACAACTGCCCCTTCTTCCTTACTTCTCCCCAGCCCTGTCCCCCTGCCCTGCCTTCCCTTCACTTTTCTTTTAATTTAGCCAACCCCCTCCTAAGTAAATCCCCTCCCCCCCAAAACATAAAAAAGTGACATTAACATGCAGTTTGCTGCCATCACATTGTTCACTCTGCTGGTGTGTTCTGCCCCTTCCCCCACCCTGTATCTGTCTTGGCTGTTGAGAGTGTAAGCTCCTTGGGACAGGGACCAGCTACCACTCTGTGTTTGTATAGTGCCTAGCGCACTGGAGCCCCATACTTGATTGGCCCTTGGACACTACCACAATAAACAGGGCTAATAGTAGTAGTAAGAACTCCAACAATGACATGGAAATGGATGAAAGGTTTTCTTAAAGTCTCGTACGTGTCTTACTCATTTCAACCATAGTCCATTTAAAAGAGATGCAGGCAAAGTGGTTTCCGACATAACTAATTCATATTATATACTAGCCATCATAGCCAGCCCTGGGAATTAAGGGCAGGGGGCCAGCAGGCAGGGCCAGATTAACTTTTTGTGGGCACAGCGCCAAACATATATGTGGGTCTCCATGGGGCAAGGTGCAGGGGGGCGGGATGGTTAGTCTCCAGAGTGAAGGGCGGGCTGGGGGCAATGAGGCAGAGTGCGGCAGGAGCAACCCTACTCTGCACAGCCCAGCAGGAAGGCACTGGTTACAAACCTGCAGCTGCGAGACGCACACTGGCCTGCCCGGCACTGTGCTGCCAGCATACCCCTTCCCCTTGAGGGCGGGCCCGCACCACACTGCCCCCCTGCCCAGTGCCCCATCCTTATGCCCAGATCCCCCTCGCCCAGAGACCTCCACCACAGATCTCTATGCCCAGCCCCCAGCCCTCCCAGAGACCTCCCCTGCTGGCCTCCCACCACAACTTCACAGCAGCCTGCACACAACACCGCTCGCCCAGCGCCCCCCGCCCATAGACCTCCACACTGCCCACCACCTTCCTCACAGTCCCACCATCACAGCTACACGGCACCCCATATTCCTGAGGGGATTCTGTATGAAAAAATTAAAAATTCTGTGCACAATATTTTAAAATTCTGCAAATTTTATTTGTCAATAAATAAATGTGGAGGCTCCAACATGGCAGTGGGGAGCACAGACCACTGGTTGCATGGAGGTGGGAGATTACCCTGTAGCCTCCCCCTCCCAACTCCACCCTGGGACAGGGACTCGGCAGTGAGGCTGCACCCGACCCTGACACAGTGCAAGGGCCAGGCCTGCCCCAGAAACAGCCTGGGGCCCTGCCCCCCTGTGCCAGGCGCACCAGGTGTGGGTGAGCAGGCTCAGCCTGGCAGCAGGATCCAAGTGCAGAGGGACTTAGTGTGGGGGGGATCCAGGTGGGGGTAAGAGAGTTCTCTGTGGGGCAATCTGGGTGCGGGCTGCTCAGTGGGAGATCGGGATGCACAGAAGCTCATTGGGGGGTTCCAGGTGCAGGGGCAATGGGACTCTGCAGGGAATCCAGGTGAAGGTGTTTGGGGCTCAGCAGGGGGGGTCTAGGTGGCTGGGGCTCAGTGGGGAAGGTGTTTGGGGGGGGGGCTCATCAGGGTGGTACAGATGCAGGGGAGGTGGGGCTTGTCAGGGTGAGGGTTCGATGGGCCTGCTTAACAGGAGAGTCCCAGCTTCTGCCAAGGGGATGCCGCATGCTGGGATCCAGCTTCCCCCTGGTCCCCACTTCCCCCATCCCATGCCCCTTCCCCACCGCTCCATCTCCTCCCCACCCCACCCCCTTCTTTCCCCCGCCTCTTTCCCCCAACCACCGCTTACCCTGCCCCCTTCTCTTCCCCACCCCATGCCCCTTCCCCACTGCTCCATCTGCTCCCCATCCCACCCCTTCCTTCCCCACTGCCTCTTCCCCCTGCCCCCACTTCTCCTATCTCATGCCCCTTCCCCGCTGCTCCATCTCCTCCCCAGGCTTGGGGGGCAGAGGGGAAACTGCCCCCCAGTACTCACCGGCGGAGCGAGCGGATTGGGGCCGGGTCGCTCCACTTCCTGCCACCCAGTGAGTGCAGAGCAGCCCAATCCCTGCTGCAGTCCCCCAGGACACATAGCTCAGGGGAGGAAGCTTGGGGGGGGAAGGGGCAGAGTGGGGACAGGGGCAGCTTTTCTGGCCAGCTCAACCAGCAGGGGGATTGGGTTGGCCGGGGCCCCTTCTGATTGTGGGCCCAGCGCCATGGCGCCACTGGCACCATGGTAAATCCGGTACTGCCAGCAGGGCTGGCCACAACCCCAGATGGCATCACTGTGACCACTTGCTAATGGCATCCTTCCTTTACCAGGAGATTTGATTTCAATCTATCCCAGTGCTTCTAATACATGCTGGGATTGGCCAGTGGGTTGCACTGGGCAGAAGCTGGCCTTCCCATGTTCTGTTCTCCTGTCTCTGCGAAAATTCACTGCATGTTTTGTAGGAGGCTTGGTAATTGCCATGTGCTGAGTTTGGATGGGGCTGCAGGCCTTGATCACTCCATAGGTTAACTGGATGCTTGGGACCTGAGCATCAGGAAAGGGACATCAGTGGCAGCTCCGAATGCTGTTGCATTTCCCCCCTCACTACTGCCACGGCAGGTGCCTGTAGGGCTTAAGCTTGCCTGAACTTAAAGGTTTAATAAAGTTGCAGCCATTTGGTCATAAGATTCCAAATTTGTTTCTCTCATCAGCATCCTGCTATTAGCAAGAATTTACTGATAAATGAATAAAAACAACAAGGAGTCTGGTGGCACCTTAAAGACTAACAGATTTATTTGGGCATACGTTTTCGTGGGTAAAAACCTCACTTTTTCGGATGCATCCGAAGAAGTGAGGTTTTTACCCATGAAAACGTATGCCCAAATAAATCTGTTAGTCTTTAAGGTGCCACCAGACTCCTTGTTGTTTTTGTAGATACAGACTAACACGGCTACCCCCTGATACTTGATAAATGAATGAAACAGAAGTGAACTCCACTGCACATAAAATACAATATGGTTCCAAACTGGAAATGTAAGAGCCAGCATTTTCTCTTTGCTTTTCTCTTCAGGCACGGATGGTTCAGAGGCAGTTCACTTGCCCGTACAGTACTGAAGGCCAGTGAGAATACAGTAGGAATATTTCTAGCACAGTCTAACAGAATTTTCATCCATCAAGAATCAAGGGATATCAGTGATGCTCTGCCAGCTGCTTATCCTGAAGGTAATTCTGAAATACAATCTTTCTGCAATGTTGCTTTTATTATAATCTCAGTCTTGGCAGTTTGGAAATTACTTAATTTGATATACATAACACATTTCCCCCACCCTCCAAAGCCCCCTCCCAATTTTAATTATTTATTAGTATGTTATGCTAATGGAGTAACTGATCATAGTAGAAGGCTGTTATCTTCTGTGTGGACCAGGCACTGGTGGGGGATGGAGACACACACTTTGTCAGTGGGTTTGACAGCTATTTGCTATACAGCAAGTGAATGTTGATACTCAGGAAGAGTGGGTTCATCTCCAGTTCAGTAGAGGAGTGTGTTCTAGTGATTGCAGGCTCTTCAGCTCTTCCCCGCAACTTCTCCCTGTGCCTTTCTGTTCCCACCTCCTGTCCACTGCTCCTGCCCCTGTACATCCCCCTGTCCATAGCTATTCTCTCCCACTCCTCCCCTATTCCTCTTCTTCCCTCCCTTTGATTCTGCCCCTGCTCATGATTTCCCATCGCTGGCTTCTAGTCTTCTCCCTTCCTCCCAGTTCCTTGTCCTACCTCCCTTCACCTTCTAGTACAGGGGTCGGCAACCTTTCAGAAGTGGTTGCCGAGTCTTCATTTATTCACTCTAATTTAAGGTTTCGCGTGCCAGTAATACATTTGAACGTTTTTAGAAGGTCTCTTTCTATAAGTCTATAATATATAACTAAACTATTGTTGTATGTAATGTAAATAAGGTTTTTAAAATGTTTAAGAAGCTTCATTTAAAATTAAATTAAAATTCAGAGCCCCCCAGACCAGTGGCCAGGACCCAGGCAGTGTGAGTGCCACTGAAAATCAGCTCACGTGCTGCCTTCGGCACGCGTGCCAAAGGTTGCCTACCCCTGTCCTAGTACATATTCTGCCCGTCCCAGACCACCGCCTGCATCTCTTTCTCCTCCATCAACCCTCTGCATTCAAATCAGGCTGCCTCCTTTCTTCCATACTGCCTGGGAGCCAGCAGCTGGAGAAAGAACAGTACAGGAGAATCTCCCTTCTCTCAATTTGGGTGCCTGGTGCCAAAGGAGCAATTTCAGGAAAAGTCCTGCTCAGGCCTTGCAGTCCTGGGCTGGAGCATGCCCAGTCTCTCTGTGGGGATGGTGCATGCACATTCTGGTTGGCATGTAGGAGTTGTGAGGGATTTAACATGCTCAGTGCAGATGGAATCTTCAGAGAATTTAGCTGCCAAATTCTTCCAAGTCTCTACTTGTATGAACTGACATATTTCAGAGCCTTATAACTTGGCCAAATTTGAGCAAATTTTCACAGGAACAGCAAATTATCCCTTATTCCAGGTCAATGCCCTTGCCACATTTTTAGCCCTTGCTCCAAAGATTAAAGATGTTAGAGCATCTCAGTGAAACTGTTGTCCAAATTTTTTAACATGGGCAAAACAATATATTTTCCTCTACCTTGTTCTTGGAAATAACTGAACCATTTTCACTGAAACTTTCCAGAAAGATTCAGCCGGAGGTGGAGACCTGGAATGGAAAATTTCAGCATGAATAGTTTAAGTTTTGCAAAGTTATAAGCAATTGAAACTAGGGTCTTAAAATGGAAAGTGTTGGGCAACCTTAACTACAGATGTTGCTACCTCTGCTGCCCATCTCGCATTAAACTGGTTATGCTAATGGGAACTTGTGAGGCCAGAATCTGCCTCTCATAGGGCTACTTGCATACTAAAATACTACCTGATGTGAGCAAAAGGGATTGTCAGCAGCACCCTAGTCTGACTGTCTGGAATTTGAATCAAGTCTAATTTTCCTGGAGACCCATTGACGTTACCCTTTCTGATACTTAATTTTGGGGGCAAATAAACATTTAGCGAGTGGTATGCTGAGTATGTTTAGTCCTTTTGAAAAATATTCTTTCATACCAGCCTTGACAGGAAATAGGTCAACAGGAAAATTAATAAGTTACACTTGCAAAAATGCATTAAGAGATGTGGACATGTACAAATGTATCCATCATATATAAGATCTTCCTACACATTCAAAGATAGAAAATATTTCTGTTTTGTGTGTTTTTTTTAATTAAATGAAGCTTCCCAGTTGTTTACATTTACACTCAGATTGCTACACAGCAATTACTGTTTCATGTAACTTGGAATACTATGTGAGGAATATGTGCTATAGCTAAAATAGCCAAATCCTCAAATAGTTTTATGTGCTAACTACAGGTTGAACCACAGATTGAACAGCATGCTCCTTTTTAGATTAGATCATTCCAAAGGAGTTTGTTTGTTCCAATGTTTGTTAATGGAACCTTTTAAATGAGGATTAATATAGCTAAAATTGACAAATCCTTGTTCAAAGACATTAAGTGCCCGGTACCCCTCAGAAAATCAAAATCTGCAGCTTATGTTAATATGGTATTTGTAAAAGTCATCGCCATGGTTTCAAAGTTAGAAGCCCACTAAATCCCTAAAACTTCAGTCATTAAAAAGTCAGACTCACAAACAAGCAATTCTTGTTCTTTTTCTCTGCTTTTCTAAATAATAGAAAATAAAGGTCTCCAGGGAGATACAATATCAGTAACAGCAATTTAACAATTTTTTTAACTGCTTTGAGTATGGAAATGCTGAAATGTTAGTAAATATTAGCTTCTCCAAAAAAAAAAAATGTCACTGAAGTCTGATCTACACTAAACATTCAAATTCCAGATCTTTAAAGATAAGCAAAGAAAAATGGTTTAAGATAAAAATATTAGGGTAGTTGTGATGGTGAGATACTTTTTAAAAATTGGTTTTACACATCAGTTCTTAGTCATAAAGTCTCTGAGCTGACAGCTTTCAAACTGTAGATAGCTGAAGACAACTCTCTCGGCTCCTACCTATTTTGAAAATTCGACTCCTATATCCCAGTGTCACATTCATGCTCTGTTGTGTCTGCCAGACATTTTCCCCATTTTCCAAACATCTTCAAGATTTCCATGTTTGTCTAAAAATAGCTGTCAGTAATACCTTGGTATTTGGGTCATAGCATGCTCAAATTCATTGAATGCTCATAAATATTTTAAGAAATGACAGAGAGAACACTTTAAGACACTATTGCATTTATAGTCATGAAAATTAGTATGTAAAAATGTGCCTTCTTAATGTGCCTACAGTTCTGCTTCCTGTGTACATTCAGTCTCATCTGCTTATGTTATTGACAAATATAGTTATAGGCCTTGATTCAGGAAAGCACTTATGCATGTGCATGTGCTTAAAAGCCATTGAAAACAATGGAATTTAAGTGCATGTTTAAAGTTAAACTCATACTTAACGGTGTCCCTGAATCAGACCCTTATTGCTTATTACTAATGTTAGTTCTGCAGCACCAATGCAGCTGCTATGGGGTGAGTTGAATACTATTCTGACTCATGTATCGGCAGCATAATTGTTATCTAAGGGCTTGTCTGCACTGAGCAGCAATACACATTAGCGGTGTTTTTAGAAATCACACCCTGCAATGTGTTGCACATTAATTGGTCTCTGTAGACCCTGCTAGTGTGCACTAAAAATTCCCTAGTGTAGTATTAAAGCACACTAAGGAACTTTTAATGCACACCAGCAGAGTTTATATAGACCAATTCATGTCCACCGTTTGAGCTGACATAAGAAATCATACCCCCATAGTGCTCATTGCTACTCCTTGTAGACAAGCCCTAAGTTTCTGTCACAGAAAGTTCTCAAGCGGTGGTGATCTGTAGGTGAGGAAAAAAAAATGGTACTCAACTTTTGATCCCAGGATGAGTTTCTTTCTATTTGAGAACTGAACAAATATGGTCTGGAATCAATGAGAGGCAAAATGGAAATCCCACACTGAAGTCCCTTTGTAAAGTATAATCATGCTTTTAAAACTTTGAGAGGTTTCTTGTCTGTTTCATTCTATTTCATCCTCTTTTCCCAGCTGTCCTCCAGTAAGTTTCTCCTCTCTCCTCTTTGGATAAATTCCTATGCTCATGCTGTTTGATAGTGACATGACTAAATTCTGCTCACGCTTCATGATCAGTCTGTAAACGTTTGGTTGAACTTTGCTTGTAACATCCCACAAGCAGGAGAAAATTTGGGGATGTTTAAAAATGTAACTATCTAGACCAAAAATTACATTCCTAAGAATGTGAGTTGCAGACTTCTGGGTGTCTTTGCCAGAATGACACCTCAAGGACCATAAAAATATTGAATCTTGGCATGCTAAATGTAATAGTAAGCTGTGGAATGAGATGCCTTGGTCACCTGACAAAGGTCACAGTTACAAAGATTAATCCCCTTGTCATGTGACACGGGTTAGAATCTTTTGTAACTCTCACTCACATCAGGTAGTGGTGGCCAAGAAATAAAGTTCAGTCCATTATCAGCATGCCTGAGTATCGTACCTTTATTTTTTTTTTAATGGTTTTAACTTTTTTCCTCTTTTGGGATCTTATGTATGTTTTAGATTTCTAAAAAATCTTCCTGTCTATACATTTAAGCATGTGCATGTATGTTTGCAGGAGTACCTTTAAGAAAACACCCTGATTTGGGGGGCGAGTGGGGAGGGGAGGACGGGGGAGGGGACAGGGACGGGGATGACTTCTCACAACTATAAGCTCAGAAATCCTTTCCATATCAGTCATATGTTACCAGACACACTTTCTCCCACACTCTCTCCATTTTCCCACAACCCTGTCAAGGGAAAAAAACAAACTTTAGTTATTTTATTACACTGCAGGTTATATAGGGATGGAATTAAACTTGTGGGCATCTTGTTTTTCACATAACTTTAAGTATAATGGTCTTGCTTTAAAAACTTTCAAATATGTCAGCAGGTATCCTTTTTATATATGCTGGCATAAAATCAAAACAATGTGTATTGTATGTATAGCACTGTTTATATTTCTGTGTCTAATGCAAATTCCTATACAGTTTGACAGTCATAACTGTGGAAAATATTAGATTTATTTTTGTGTGCTTGATTTAAAGGTGAATTGCAAAGCAAAAAAAGAGTTTGGGGAAAAAACTCTGCCATGGTGTTGGGCTGCTCTTCCACCCTCCATGGGTTTTGAGAGTACCTCAATAATATAGTTAGTAGCTGGAGAGAGGCCTCCTGTAGCATTGTAGTGATAGGAGTAAGACTTCTCCTATTCAAGCAAAGTAACAGATTTTACCCATTGGCTGGAGCAATTTGGCAGCTGGTGACCTAGGTACATAAGATTTGCATTGCACATTAAAATCGGTGTGCACGACAGCAATGACTTTAATATCTGCCATAGTTCACACCATTCTTTGACTCTTCTTATTGAAAGAAAATGAAAGGGGAAAAAACACTTACAACCATATTAACATCAATGGTGATTATGAATTTGTACAATCTAAGTTTCTTTTAAAACAAATACTTATATGTAACATGCTTGCTGATGGTGTCTCCCAGAGCTGTGCAAAAATATGAATTGTTTGGAGTTATCTTGTTAGTACACAGAGGGGAATAAAATGTGCTTGCAGTTTAAAAGCTTCCCATGGGCATACTGCTTTGAAATTTGAATTCTGGGGGCAGGACTCCATTTATAAAGATTTTTCCAGTTAGTATGTGACAGAGGTTTGTGCATGTATGTTCAACGGTTCTTTCAAAATCACTCCTGTGGTGTAACGCCAATAAACCTATGGTCCCCCTACACGACGAAATGTCACAAAATGATAGGTCCCTGGTATACAATGAAACAGTACTGTTCTGCAAAGATTTAACTTAAAAATAGCCCAAGTAGTTTTAATAAAATGCCACAGTGTGTCCAATTAGGCCTCAATCCTGCAATTGACAGAGCATGGGCAGCCATACTGAAGTCAGTGGGGCTCTGCCTAGCTGGAGCTGTGTGCCAGCATGTTCAACAGCAGAATTGGGTCCCTATATTGTAAATTCTTGCTAACCGTTTTTAAATACAACTCAGTTGGCCGGATCCCCCATTGCTGTAAATTGGTGTTGCTCCATTGACTTCAGTGGAGCTATAACAATATACTCCAGCTGAGCATCTGGCCTACTCTATTTGCTCTTTTTAGTCAGCAATAGCAGAAGACATGTAGGTAGTCAATACAGGTCACTTTTCCCACTGAGACACCTGACTGGCTTCATGTCAAGAGACTCTTCAGTTTTCCCTTGAAATAAGTATCTGGGCATATAAACAGATTGCTGCTTACTGTAAGTTTCCTTTACGTCATGGAACTCCATTTGCCTGGGTTAAGTAGCAACAGTTCAGAGTAGTTCAATCCAGTCTCTTCAGAGAATGAGCAGGAGCTTGCAGTGGATGGACACTACCACAATTTTCTCTCTATTTGAATTGTTTAAATTATGTGTTAAATAACTTGATCTGTACTCAGCAGAATTCATATGCCAAAGCCAAATAAGTTCAGGATAATAAGAAATATCTAAATGCAAATAAAATTTAGGAAACATTTTGCTTTCTTGCAACTTGACACTTTGCCCTAGTTTGAAATAAATTGAGCAATTTATTCCAGTTAATTAATCTGTATAATACTGTCAACAGGGACAGAAAATAGTTTTGTTCAGCGACATGATGATCAGACAAAATATTTAATAATGTGTAAGTTTATGTCCAAACTGGTGAATGCAACTTGTCCTTATTACCAATTAAGTAAGTATAATTGTATTAAGAAATATGACTCTGCAAAGCCATGGTAAAGAATCAATTATCCAGTCCATAAGAGTTTAATATGAGGTTAATTTCTGCATAAAATCCTAGCTTATTCCAAATTTCACATCCAAACAAATAAATAAAAGGGAAATGCTTATAGAAGCATGATTTATAAAGAACTGTGAGGTAAATGAGGGAAGGGAATTAAATGTTCCCATTTCACCAAGTCATTTGTTTCATTGCCAAAACACAAAAATACTAAGTTGCCTAAACCAGTTTCTCTCGCCCGCTAAATCAATTCAGTAAGTAGGGCAGAAAAACAATCTGAATGTTAGTGTCCTTAAAATAGTGAGCCCTGAAGATTTATTTTTCATTGAAAATGATCAAATGTTCAATATGTACTGGGAAACTTAATTTGAAATATGTAGATGCCACCTGGAAGCTGAACATTTTAAGTCACAGAGCAATTTCTGTAGCAGTTGAAACCTAATTGTATCATATGATACTATGGAACTTTTCTAAGGATATGTCCATAATCTTATTCCTGTTTTTTAATGTCCCATCATATTAAACTGTTTTCAAGGGCCTGCCGTAATACTGGCTGTTTATGCTATAAAACTTTCCCTAGAATGGGATATAGTCATGTGTGATGGAGCATACCAACCCTGCACTAGCGAAGCAGGGGTTAAAGGACCGTTCTTGGCCCAAGAGGCCACACTCCCTCTCCCCTTCTCAGCATGCTCCCAACAGGTGGATCATTCAAAAGGGAGCAGCTCACTTCAGTCTGAGCTGACTGAGGAGAAGAGTGGTAACAGCCTCTTTCCACAGAGCTTCTGGGACGCCAAGCTGACGGGGTTGATCCTCCTAGCTGCATCACAGGAAGCCAGCTGGCGGTGGGATCTGTTGCCAGCAAAGGAGCTGCCAGAGACAAAGCAGAAAGGACACAAGAGACACCCCACGTCCAACCCTGGAGATGACACCAGAGTGAAAGGGACAAGGTTAGGAAGCGATGCAGGGAATGTGCTTGGGGGTATTGCAACCTGACCCCTAAGTCAGGGTACCATGTTTCGAAGGACCCTGGGTCAGAATCTGGTGGAGTAGGGTGGGCCCAGGTTCCCCTACCCTCCCCATTCTTGCCGCTAGGTGACTCTACTTCTGATAGTTCCACTAGGCCCCTTTGAATTCTCACCAGCAGGCATTACACCCCAGAGTATCGTCATTAGGTGATACTGCTGGCCCAGGACACCTAAAGAACCCCTGACACCACCGTGACATTGATGACCATACTCCTAGTAATGCACAATGACTTAGTACCTCATCACAAGAAACAGTTATGGTTTCTTCATGAGTTGGCATTAATCCAAAATAGCACTTGGACACTATCTACTATTGCATTTTGGAGTTTAAAAACCTTGTATGAATAACCATTTTGGGAAAAAAATACACAGCAACAATTTACTTGACTTTTCTCTCTGTGGTTCACATAGCTGGCTGAAGCAGTGTTCTGTGGTCTCTTTAACATTACACACTGGGCGTTTCATTGGAGCCAAAGCCAGCTATTTACAGCAGGGTGTTTGAGACATGAAAGAAAGAAAAGTTTATATGCGGTAATTTTGCTATATTCCCCTCTTAATCTGAGTACTGAGGAATTCAAAACATTCTCAACAAGTTACTGGAATTTGGTATGTTACCTTTTTGCAGATCATTTATCAAACTGCTAATAAATATTTGTGATTTTTTAAAATATACTTTAAAAAAGAAACTAAACTGTTTTTTACAGTGCTGACTGGGAGAAATGTTGCCTCTGACTCTCCAATATAGTTTTGAAAATCCTTGTAGATACTTTTTCTGTCAGCACAGTCTACCTTGCTATTTCCCACATTATTCTCAGCCTGGGTTCCAGGTTTCTTTTTCTTGGAGTTCAATAACTTGCTATTTATTTAAATGGAAGATAGAGTAGAGACAAGGTGGGTGAGGTAATATCCTTTATTGGACATTCTTCTTGAAGAAGAGCTCTGTGTAAACTCAAAAGCTTATCTCTCTCACCAACAGAAGTTGGTCCAATAAAAGATATTACTTCGCCCACCTTGTCTCTCCAATATCCTGTGACCAACCTGGCTATAAAAACCTGCATAAAAATGAAAGATAGTTAGTTTCCAGCTAAGCCCTGGTCTTCAACTATTGGGTTGAAATACTGTTTCAGGGACATCATTTTGCTAAGGAAGCCCTTACTGAATCACTAAAATGCTCATGGGCTCCTTTTTCTACAGGTTTTCTTTTTTCTGGTGCCAGTGTCTTCAGCCAATGGAATGAAAGCACTTCAGGCCCTAGGGGCTTGATCCTATCTCACTTGGTTTTGGGTGATCATGGAAGGTTATGGACCAAGTGAAGATTTCCCTCCCTCCCACCCCCCACCCTTCATAGCCATTCTGGAGAGATCTTACCACTTTATAGAATGGCTTGGATACCAAAGTTTAGCAACTACCTAAACAAGAATATACACTAGACTATCCATACATTGCAATTAGAAGAGACCAAGCGTGAGATTTTCAAAGGCACATTAAGTTCAAAAATCTCCATTTGTGCCTTTGGATATCTCGCCTATAGCCTCTTCTGATAGCAATTTAATGGTGAAGCCTCTATGTGAACCATGTCTCTCTATTGTCTGATCTCTAGTCACTTGTTCTAGTTGTCAACTGTATCGTTTAATTTTTTCTACAGTGCCCAAATCACTGAATGGGCATTTCGTGAACATAACTTAATGCGTCTTGGCAGACTTCAATTCCAGTGTTGCAGCGTGACACACTGTGTTAGACCACAGGATTTTCCTCTCGACTATTTTAATATATTTGTCCAGCATAAGATCAGGTTTGCTCTTTGTTGTTCCTGGTTTGCATTGAGAATGTCCAGTTCTCTGCCTCCTCAAGGATTACGAAATGCCTTTTTAAACAGTTATTTTAAATGAGATACTTTTGCTTGAAGATTGCAGTTAGAAAGATGGTGTCATCGTCCCATTTGGCTGCTTGAAACTTACATGTTGTGGTTCTCCCCACCCCACCCCCTTTTTTTTTTCAGGTTACAGCCTCTGGCTTAAGGTTACTCTTTGACAGTAGCTTCTGTGAATCACTTTGGAGAAAAGAACTGCTTACCTATAATTGATTTCTTTTCTGAAGTTATAAATTGTGATTGATTCCTTACCTACTCACTGTCTGTTAAGAATCAGAGATGCATCTGCCTGTCCCTTAATGCTGACAAACCCTCGGGGCTGCTACACTCTTTCAGCAGGATCACAATGTACCTCTTTCAGGTGTTTGAGGAAAGAGCGGTCGTGAGCCCAAATTGTAAAGGTACTTGAGTTTTGGTCAGTCATTTGCTGGGAGTATAGGCCCAAAGATGTGGCTCTGTATAAGCTATGGGCCTGATCCAAAACCCACAGAAATCAATAGGAAAAATCCCACTGACCTCAGTATGCTTTGGATCAGGTCCTAAATCCTTATTGGACAATTAAATGTAAGCCATTTTCTCTCTCAGCAGGCAGTGTCTACTTTTACCCAGTTTTTAATATCTTCACCACACAAAGCTTTCTTTTTGTCAACTCTTAAAGTATCACCATCCAAAGACATCTATTACTAAGGCTTCTAGGTTTTTTTTTTTAAATCTACAGTTGTCAGAATGGGAGTAGACACAGGGAGTGTGAGCTGGAGCTCAGTAATAAGGTATTTTATGTTTAATCAGTTTGTTTGCCTTTACATTTTTGTGAGGCTGTGTCTTCATTTTTAAAAGTGGAAAATCTGGGGGTGGTTCTTTCCTTTCCTTCCCCCTTGCAATTCCTGGGTCTAGTTAAATCCACAAAAATGCAGGGAGAAATTGCTTAATACCACTAAATGCGGTCTTATTCACCTAACCTTAGCTAAATATAACTATTCTCTGATTTTGGGAAGCTGCCTTTTAAAATATTCATTAGATCTAAAATACACCTAGTTTATTGCAAAATCAGTGTTCTTACAGCGTAATTTTTAAGACCTCAGGCACAGTAAGTTTTTTGGAGTGCTCAGACTAAGAGAATTCTGTAAGCTACACATGAGCTATCGCAGTCTGCGTCATACATTAGTACTGTGGTATACATCCCACTCACACCCTGCTTTGTGAAGCTTGAGTGGGAGCTAAATTCTTAATTCAAACACTCCTTTTGCAAGGTGTGTAAAATACATTCCCATGCAGTGGGTCAGCATGATGCCAAAGCTTCACTCATTTTGTATCTCTAATGCTCATATTTTACTTTGTCCTTGAATTCATTAGCCCCAAATTCAGTTTGTCAAAACACCTGCCATGCATTTTGCAATATCTCCTCCCTTGTTGTAACAGTTACTTCTCTAATTCTGTGCTGTTTCTCTCCAGCCTTCTATGGTGCGAAGGAAAAATTGCTTAATATAGTCTAAAACAAATGCTCACAAGAAACAGCTTCCTAGGTTCTTTTAAAGCCTCGGCAATTATTTTACTTGTAAATTAAGATAATTAAATTATTTCTAACTTATGCAAACAGCTCTGAAAAAATGCAATGAAAAAAACCTAAATGTAATTGTTTGGAAACTTCTTTTAAGATGCACTAATCTGGTGATAATTGTCTTAGAAAAGAAGATTAATTCTCATTAACTCATACTTAATTTGTAAATTTACTGTTAGCAAATGCTCATCTAACTTAGCCAAACAACTATTCTATGCTTTTTCACAAATTCAAGTGAGCATTTCATACTGTTCAAAAATTGGCAACACTTCCATTCTTTTTCACTTCAACTTCAAACTGATTCTTAGCTTTCTCTGGCCTTATTCTTCAACACAAATTCATTCAACCTTTGTAAGGAGTTAATTGTGTTAATTGGTCCCCTGAAAGGCTATAATACCATGAACATGCTTGATGTAAAATTCATTCTAGAATTATTCACTCACTTTAAATTGACTAAAACAAATGTTAAAATTCCAAATTCATAAGGCAATTGTTTGTTATCCCTGGGCTGTGAAAATTGTGTCTTGCCACAATCTTTTCAATCATCTTGATCACAAAGAGAAAATTTGACACAGGATGACATTGGGCCAGCCAGATTAACACCAGCACTCTTGGTTTCTTGAGCACAGGCTGTAAGATGTTTCTTCAAGGAGGCAACCTCAGTCTCCATTAGCACTCGGCCCAGTGCTCCCCCATTGGCCTTCACCAGCCAAGAAGACGTGAGTTCGAAGCACAGGTTCTGGAATTAAGTTCCTTCAACTTCAGAGAGGAGCATCAGTGCCTGAAATTCAAGTAGAGATGATCCAGCGGTTGTCTCCTCAGTACAGCATACTGTTTCCACAGAAAATTCAATCTGGAATCTGAGTGATTGTCTCTGAAAAATAACGAACAGTTTCCTTACAAAGGAGGTGCTTGAATCAGCCACTAAGTGAAGACCGCAAAGTGTGTCTAGCTTATCCACAACTCAGAATAAAACTGGGGATTGAGTTTTCATGGATGCTGTGGTTGTGGCAAAGAACTGCTGTAGCAGAAGTATTCAAAAAATCTTCCTTCTCTCTTTATTTGTCACAAATCATTTGTAAACCAAGGTAACTTGTGTGGCAACAGCCAGGGAAAAGGGCACTTATGGACCTCATCATCAATGGCAATGGACAATAAACTGTTATACAATTCCACTAATTGAGTGGTCTGTCCTGGGAACAGAATTCTCCCCCAGATACCTCTGGAAACATTGTATTAATTTCCCAGGACAAATCATCAAAGCAGTCCCTTTGCCTTAACAGAAAGTGTGTCCTAGTTTCAAATTCAAGGCAGTAATAGTTATCCCACTTCCAATCACTAGACCAAGAGTGGGACCAGCAATGTGGCTTGAGCCAACAAATAACTAGGATAGCACAAGGTCTGTATAGTGACCATGAAGTCCTGATTGGATTCAGAAAGCACATCATGAATGTTTGTCACCAGACACAGTTAGCATTGGTAATTCTAACACCACCATGATGAGGAATTCTTGTAGATCACAGGAGGACACCATAGTGCAGTGAGGCAAATAGGAATGATCGTAGCACACCATCTTATCGCTATCCTGGAAAATGTAGGGACCTTATCTCTGATCAAATTGTGAATTGTTGTTACCTTATCGATAACCAACTTCACATTTATAAGGAAGAAATGAAAGTTAGTGTGCTGTTCACATGACTTCCAATCATCCTGAGAGAAATTAGCAGCTGAAAGGATTCATGATTCCCCAGTGGACAGGGCTGGCTCTAGGTTTTTTGCTGCCCCAAGCAAAAAAAATTGTGGCTGCCCCCCCGTCCCAGCCCTGGGCTCCTCGCCGCACTCCCCTGCTGCCCCAGCCCTGGGCTCTCCCCCGCCTCCACCCACACCCCCTGCCGCCCCAGCTCTGGGCTCTCTCCCACCCCCACTTGCACCCTCCTTCTGCCGCAGCCCTGGGTCACTGGTAACTCGCTCCCAGGGCGGGTCATTCAGCAGGAATTTTGGATGTGCACAGAATACAGACAGGATTGGTTCCCATATGGTTACAGAACTGCAGTAAAGTGGAACAATTTTCAGCTTGTGTGACTGGAGGATATCTGGATGCATATTATAAGACTGTCCTACATAAATGAGGAAAAGTTGAGGTGCCTTTATTATTCTTTTGTTCCATTCCTTGTTTCTATGGGGAATTTGCCAATGCAATATCACTGTCTTCCTTTTAAACAAACAAACAAACAAACAAAAAGGGCACCGGCTGTTGAAAATAGCATTGCCAGTCCTAATAACCACTGGGAAGCATTTCTTGCTCAATTTTATCCTACTTTTTCTATAGCAAGTTACAGTGGATCAGTATATTTGATTTGGGAGAAATGAAGTAACAGCTGCCCAAACTGAGCTTGAGCACTCCTGAATTTTGAGGTGTTCAAATCTGGAAGGCAGGTGCTGGGGGCGGGGGCTGAGTGGAACGGTAAAGGGGCTGGGGGGTTGGATGGGGCGGAGGTTCAGGGGGGCTCTCAGGGGCAGGGAGAAGGGGGGGATAGATGGGTCAGGGGTTTGGGGGGGCAGTCAAGGGACAGGCAGCGGTTGGATAGGCATGGGAGTCCCGGGGGTTTGTCAGGGGACAGGTAGGGGGTGGAGTCCTGGGAGGAAGTTGGGGGGGGGGTCAGGAGGGGTCAGTTGGGGACAAGGAGAAGGGAGGCTTAGATAGGGGGTGGGATCCCAAGGGGCAGTTAGGGGCAGGGGTCCCGGGAGGGGGCAATCAGGGGACAAGGAGCAGCGGCGCTTAGATAGGGGGTGGGATCCCAAGGGGCAGTTAGGGACAGGGGTCCTGGGAGGGGGTGATCAGGGGACAGGAAGCGGGGGGGTTGGATGGGTTGGGGTTTCTGTGTGGGACAGTTGGAGGGAGTGGATGGTGGCAAGGTGGGGCTACCCTCCCTCCCTGTGGAGTGTCCTATTTTTTAATGTTAAAATATGGAATCCCTACTCACAGTGCAGCTCTCCATTCATAGCAGGCTGCAGCATGAGGTCTCAGCTTCCTCACTCACTCTCTCTTTCCTGTTGGTAGTGGCAAGGGAATGCTGGGAAATGTAGTTCTTTCCCTGCTCCAGGGCTGGCTCTATAGGCAGGGAGCTAACCAAGGAACTACAGCTCCCAGGGCCCCCTGTTGGTTCTCAGCTCCCATGCTGGATCCCTGCCGCCCCCGCAAATGGGCTGCCCCAAGCACGTGCTTGCTTTGCTGGTGCCTAGAGCCGCCCCTGCCAGTGGAGCACAAAATATTTCATATAAATGCTGCAATTGTACACCAGCCTCATTCTAATAAGTGAAACAACAGTACCAAGTGCTTTGGCACATGAGCTAATATACAACACTATTAAAGTAGTTAAGTAGATAAACTTATAAATTGACAGAGTGCATTCTCAGTTGATTTAAATACCATACAACTGAACCTACAAAGGTGAAAATCTAACTTTCCTGATGCGATTGGTTGATACTAAACAGGGGTATATTCAAGGCCACATTCATGCTAACAGAACACTCTAATAAGTTCTGTAGCTTTGTGCAGAAAAGGTTATTTAAGCAGGAAAAAAAAGCTCGCTCATTTGAAAACAAAAACAACCAAACATCCTCAAACATTAGTTTTGCAGAAGGGATGCAAAATCCAGTTGGGCCACCGTGATGTTGATGTATTATATTCAGTCAGAAAGGTTTAATCCCAACCACATATTTGCTGGAGGGTAGGAGGAACAGTTTGACAATCTTCTCTTTTATGCCAATGAAATAAATCTGATGCCTTCTAAAGTAAAATGAGAGCAAGCCTGACCACCAAGAAAAGCTCTGTTCTGCATCTAGGCCAAAAGAAAATGTATACGTGGTATTACATTTACAATATAAGGTCGTTTTGGTCTCATTTCATGAGTTTAATTTCTCATATCATCAATTCTATACATTTTTTGTAGACTGTACTTATAAAATGGGTAAAGCTTTCAGTAGTAAAATGTGGGTTCTGCGTTTCCCTCAGTTTTTCATATGCAAATGCTTAGCTGATCTAAAGACTCTTGGAAGTTTGTCTAATGAGGTCTTGTGTTTTGCACAAAGAAGTGCCCTGTTCAGAAGACTGAAAGCAAGAATTCTTGTCTTAGAAATAATAATGCTAGTGTCAAGGTATGTAATGGAAACTTGCCTCTGTTAGCTCTGATGTACATTCTGAATGCGTGTGTGTAGTCTTGCACCATCAAAACTGATCTTTTGGTTTGTAGCATCAGTAGGCCACTGTTGCTTTTGATCTGGGAATTAACATGGTGAGATAGTCTTCTAAACACATGTGCAAAAGACACTGTTCTCTCCTGGGTTTATGAAAAAGAAATCTTGCAACTATTGACTATAGCCAACAGGGTAAACGTTTCTGGTTAATAAGGAGTGCTATGGAAATTTACTTTCCCTGACAAACTGTAAAAGGGTGGAACCTGGAATTAGTCTCCTTATGTTTTTTCCAGAATTACTTCTTAACATGCTTGTAAAAGATGTCCCTTTCAGAAGACATTATTATTAACCCAGTATTGCCTTAATGCAGAGACTGTAATTTCTTTGTCCAGTGCCTCATTCAAGAATCAGGCCATTGATCCAGGATGTCACTTCAGTCCACACACCCTTTACACAGTTGCTCTGTGAACCCCTTCCCACCATGTGCATTAAACAAAGATAGTGAGAATAATAAAAGGCTTAAAGGTGAACATTCTTGAATGGAATATCTCTGGCAGCAGAGATTGTGTTCAAATAACTTTGTTGTTTTTGAACCACTGCAAGAGGCTGTTCATCCCTTTCAACAGACACTCAGGTACTATGATGATGAGCGTAGTATAAATGCCTAGATATAGAGCTTTGCAGCTAGTGCACTAATAGTACCAAGGAGTAATGGTGCATTTTTAGTGTTTCCTTTTGCAGTTTTTGCTGTCAGGTCGCAATGCTTTAGAACTATGAGACCTCTCATATCAGTAAATGGGAGTTAAGCCCCGCAGCTCCTATTAATTGATCCCCTAACTGTCCTTTGATGTTGTACTGTTCCAAACCTTGCCATTAATAAGTGTAACATTATTCATTCATACACTGATAGCATGTTCCAGGCTGTATTGAGAGATAAAGACAGAATCCCTGCCCTGAGAACTCTATTATCTAAATAGACAATATAATGCAAATATTTTCATACCTTCGGAGGGTTTTTTACATTAGTTTATTTATAACAATGACAATAAAAAAACATGGTGGCTCGACACTTTCAAACTTGGATGCCCAAATTTAGGCATCCAGTGTGTGATCAGCACCTCTGGATATTGTGTAGTTGGCTGAGCCACCATGGTAGAAGTGTGGGGGAAGGGAAGCCTGGTTACCACTCCTTGCAAGTAAAGCATGTTAGTTAATGGGTAGAATTGGGGGGCTTTTTAAATACAGGTTCCCCTGCGTTTCAGAGAGCATCAGGGAAGACAGCATTGAGGAAGGAGTGGTGTCTCTTGCCGGAGACTGACTCTGGGAGGCAGAATCTGTGTGGAGTGAGGTAGGGGTTGCTAGAGGCTCAAACTTTAACTGTTAATGTATTGGAGGGATTCTCAGGATTTATCTCAGGCTGGAGAACTGGTCTGTATGCTAGTCATTACTGCTCATAGTACAATCAACATGTTGGTTTCAAGAAAATCCTCCAGCTCCATCTATATGTATCCTACCATTTCTGCAGTGGGTACATCCCTCCTGCCACTCCACTACAGGCTGTGTTCCACAGCCACCATCCACCAATATCCCTGTGATGGGATCTGCTGGCCCTTCCATTTCAGGGAGGAAAATCCAACTGGCAGAAAGCATTCTTTGCGAACAGGGGCTGCTAACAGGGAGTTTCGCAAGGGAGTTCTCCAGGTGAAGGAGGAGCAATACAGCACCCTTTTGGGGTAAGTGACTGTCTGTACTGTGTGTTTGTTTGTGTTTGAGGGTTACTTGCTGTGTGCTGAGCTTGTGTTTGTCAGTCTGTTTGTTTGTTTTGGTTGTTTGAAGGACCGTGTGCTGTGGCTGGCAGTTGGAAGCTGTGAGCATCAAAGGAAGGTCTGAAAGCTAGAAGCCTGTGGTAACTGGCTGAGCCTTAATCAGTGGGCGGGACATTCATACAGGCCAGCGCTTTATAAAGCAGCACACAAGCGACCAGGGAGCTTTTGCGACCAGGGGCTGCTAACAGAGAGTTTCGCAAGGGAGTTTGGAAGGGGAGCAAGAAGGGGGCGAGGGTCCCTTGCCAGTTCCATCTGTTTTCTCTTGATTCCCCTTAATACCTATAAAGCAACTACATTCATAACTTTTTGCTTAAACAACCCTTTCAGCTGACAGGGGGCTGCAGACGGGAGTTTGACAGAGGGAGGCTTACGATGGTTAGGAAGACCCGCAACACCTGTGCCAGCACTGCTACTGTCTCCTCCACCTGTGCCTGTAGCCAGACAGAGCGCCTGAGCATGGATGCCTCTACCCAGATCCTGGTGTGGTTTTGCAAAGACTGTAACTTGCAATTTCCACTTACTGATATCCAGGCTGCGGGGACCATCCAATGTGAGAGGTGCCTGCTGGTGGAATCTCTCAGGCAGCAGGTGGGAGAGTTACAGGAGGAGGTGGCTAGGTTGAGGAGCATCCGAATCCACGAGCAGTTCCTCGACAGTGTCCATGTGGAGACAGCTGAGGTAGCTGTCCCAGTACACAGGACTGCTGATACACCACTGGTGGAGGAGGAGATGGCTCAGGGTGGACACTGGCAGCTGGTTACTTCTGGCAGCAGGCAGTGCTCCACCCTTGCTCCGAACCCTCCTGCCGTGGTTATAGGTAACCGTTATGCTCTTCTTGATACAGGAAAGAAGGAATCACTCCCTACAGTAAAGGAGGAGAAGCCTCGTACCCCTAAGGCTGGAAGGTCTGCTGCCACCACTGCGAATAGGAAACGTAGGGTAGTGGTGGTCGGAGACTCTCTGCTGAGGGGGACGGAGGCGCCCATCTGTCGCCCTGACATTTCATCTCGGGAGGTATGATGCCTGCCGGGGGCCCGTATCCGAGACGTTACGGAGGCATTGTCGAGGATTATCCAGCCCTCCGACTACTACCCCATGCTACTCATCCATGTGGGCACACTGCACGGTGTGACGCTGAGCAGCTCAAGAGTGACTACAGGGCTCTGGGAGTACGGGTGAAGGAGTTTGGAGCGCAGGTGGTATTCTCTTCAATTCTTCCTGTAAAAGGTAGGGGCCCGAGCAGAGACAGATGCATCATGGAGGTGAATGCCTGGCTGCGAAGATGGTGTCGCCAGGAGGGCTTTGGCTTCCTAGACCACGGGATGCTATTTGAGGAAGGACTGCTAGGCAGAGATGGCGTTCACCTTTCGAGGAGAGGAAAGACCCTATTTGGACACAGACTGGCTAACCTAGTGAGGAGGGCTTTAAACTAGGTTCGACGGGGACAGGTGAGCAAAGCCCACAGGTAAGTGGGGAACATGGAGACTGGGGAGATGGGTCGGAAACGAGAGGGAGTGTGGGCTATATTGGCAGAGAGAAAGGAGAGTCAGGACAAAACTGGGAGGAAAGATCAAACCAGTATCTTAAATGCCTATATACAAATGCGAGAAGTATGGGGAATAAGCAGGAAGAATTGGAAGTGCTAATAAATAAATACAACTATGACATTGTTGGCATCACTGAAACTTGGTGGGATAATACACATGATTGGAATGTTGGTGTGGATGGGTACAGCTTGCTCAGGAAGGATAGGCAGGGGAAAAAGGGAGGAGGTGTTGCCTTATATATTAAAAATGTACACACTTGGACTGAGGTAGAGATGGACATAGGAGACGGAAGTGTTGAGAGTCTCTGGGTTAGGCTAAAAGGGGCAAAAAACAAGGGAGATGTCATGCTAGGAGTCTACTACAGGCCACCTAACCAGGTGGAAGAGGTGGATGAGGCGTTTTTCAAGCAACTAACAAAATCATCCAAAGCCCAAGATTTGGTGGTGATGGGGGACTTCAACTATCCGGATATATGTTGGGAAAATAACACAGCGGGGCACAGACTATCCAACAAATTCTTGGACTGCATTGGAGACAACTTTTTATTTCAGAAGGTTGAAAAAGCTACTAGGGGGGAAGCTGTTCTAGACTTGATTTTAACAAATAGGGAGGAACTCGTTGAGAATGTGAAAGTAGAAGGCAGCCTGGGTGAAAGTGATCATGAAATCATAGAGTTTGCAATTCTAAGGAAGGGTAGAAGGGAGAACAGCAAAATAGAGACAATGGATTTCAGGAAGGCAGATTTTGGGAAGCTCAGAGAGCTGATAGGTAAGGTCCCATGGGAATCAAGACTGAGGGGAAAAACAACTGAGGAGAGTTGGCAGTTTTTCAAAGGGACACTATTAAGGGCCCAAAAGCAAGCTATTCCACTGGTTAGGAAAGATAGAAAAAGTGGCAAAAGACCACCTTGGCTTAACCACGAGATCTTGCACGATCTAAAAAATAAAAAGGAGTCATATAAAAAATGGAAACTAGGACAGATTACAAAGGATGAATATAGGCAAACAACACAGGAATGCAGGGGCAAGATTAGAAAGGCAAAGGCACAAAATGAGCTCAAACTAGCTACGGGAATAAAAGGAAACAAGAAGACTTTTTATCAATACATTAGAAGCAAGAGGAAGACCAAAGACAGGGTAGGCCTACTGCTTAGTGAAGAGGGAGAAACAGTAACAGGAAACTTGGAAATGGCAGAGATGCTTAATGACTTCTTTGTTTCGGTCTTCACCGAGAAGTCTGAAGGAATGCCTAACATAGTGAATACTAATGGGAAGGGGGTAGGTTTAGCGGATAAAATAAAAAAAAGAACAAGTTAAAAATCACTTAGAAAAGTTAGATGCCTGCAAGTCACCCGGGCCTGATGAAATGCATCCTAGAATACTCAAGGAGCTAATAGAGGAGGTATCTCTAGCTATTATCTTTGGAAAGTCATGGGAGACGGGAGAGATTCCAGAAGACTGGAAAAGGGCAAATATAGTGCCCATCTATAAAAAGGGAAATAAAAACAACCCAGGAAACTACAGACCAGTTAGTTTAACTTCTGTGCCAGGGAAGATAATGGAGCAAGTAATTAAGGAAATCATCTGCAAACACTTGGAAGGTGGTAAGGTGATAGGGAACAGCCAGCATGGATTTGTGAAGAACAAATCATGTCAAACCAATCTGATAGCTTTCTTTGATAGGATAACGAGCCTTGAGGATAAGGGTGAAGCGGTGGATGTGGTATACCTAGACTTTAGTAAGGCATTTGATACGGTCTCGCATGATATTCTTATCGATAAACTAGGCAAATACAATTTAGATGGGGCTACTATAAGGTGGGTGCATAACTGGCTGGATAACCGTACTCAGAGAGTTGTTATTAATGGTTCCCAATCCTGCTGGAAAGGCGTAACGAGTGGGGTACCGCAGGGGTCTGTTTTGGGACCAGCTCTGTTCAATATCTTCATCAACAACTTAGATATTGGCATAGAAAGTACGCTTATTAAGTTTGCGGATGATACCAAACTGGGAGGGATTGCAACTACTTTGGAGGACAGGGTCATAATTCAAAATGATCTGGACAAATTGGAGAAATGGTCTGAATTAAACAGAATGAAGTTTAACAAAGACAAATGCAAAGTGCTCCACTTAGGAAGGAAAAATCAATTTCACACATACAGAATGGGAAAAGACTGTCTAGGAAGGAGTACGGCAGAAAGGGATCTAGGGGTTATAGTGGACCACAAGCTAAATATGAGTCAACAGTGTGATGCTGTTGCAAAAAAAGCAAACATGATTCTGGGATGTATTAACAGATGTGTTGTGAGCAAGACACGAGAAGTCATTCTTCCGCTCTACTCTGCTCTGGTTAGGCCTCAGCTGGAGTATTGTGTCCAGTTCTGGGCGCCGCATTTTAAAAAAGATGTGGAGAAATTGGAAAGGGTCCAAAGAAGAGCAACAAGAATGATTAAAGGTCTTGAGAATATGACCTATGAAGGAAGGCTGAAAGAATTGGGTTTGTTTAGTTTGGAAAAGAGAAGACTGAGAGGGGACATGATAGCAGTTTTCAGGTATCTAAAAGGGTGTCATAAGGAGGAGGGAGAGAACTTGTTCACCTTAGCCTCTAAGGATAGAACCAGAAACAATGGGTTTAAACTGCAGCAAGGGAGGTCTAGGTTGGACATTAGGGAAAAGGTTCCTAACTGTCAGGGTGGTTAAACACTGGAACAAATTGCCTAGGGAGGTTGTGGAATCTCCGTCTCTGGAGATATTTAAGAGTAGGTTAGATAAATGTCTATCAGGGATGGTCTAGACAGTATTTGGTCCTGCCATGCGGGCAGGGGACTGGACTCGATGACCTCTCGAGGTCCCTTCCAGTCCTATAATCTATGAATCTATGAATCTATGAATTCTGCCCTGGAAATAAAATCGGTTACTCCTGTTCCTACAACAAGGATGCATTCAGGCCCTGCAGGGGCTAAGACGTTAGGATTCCTGGGCTGGCAGATAGCCCTTATTCTCTTGTCTGTTAACTTAGTGGTCTGTATCTAATCTGTTTGCCTCCCCTGGGAAGAGGCATCACAGACAAACCATAGAACCTACAGGAAGGACTCTCAGTGGCTAGCTGGACCTTTCTTTGGGATTGATTATTTGTCTTTTTCTACTGTAACATTTTAACTGCAAAAGAACCTGACCTGGGGTCCTAAGTAAAGAGGCCCAGTCGTCTTTGTTTTATTAATGGCCAAGTTAATAGTGCATCCCAGGAAAGGTGGAGACTTTGCTGACAACCAGACCCCAGAGTCTTTATGGCAGGGATAGGTGACTCATGGGAGTGACACAAAGGGAGGCACCAACTAAAGGGGGACACGTGACTACCCCATGTGACTCCTCTCTACCCCGTCCCCAGCCCCGGTCCCCTGCACTCTCCCTGTCCCCTGCCCATCCCACATTACCTGAAGGGGGGGAAGGGGAAGGCTCCATTTTCCCACTGCACTGGATACAGACTTCTAATCCGTAGGGCTCTCCGGAACAGCAGCTCCTCCAGCAGGCATTTCCCTATACCCCCTCTGAATTTCCCCAACCCCCTCCCCAGTTTTGTGAACTAGTTGCATGCAGTGTTGCCAATTTAGTGATTGTTTGGAAATTTGAATTGAAATATTAATGAACACTTTGAAAGCATATAAAGTGTATGATAAAATACATGTATCTGAAAAAGTATAATAGATTTGAAAAGTATGAACATAGACCAGCTTCCTTATACAGCTGTTGTTTTTTACAACAGGACATTGGCCAGCCTAATAATTTCAAATTATGATTTGTAAGCAAAGTCTAAATGAGCTCTCCCTGACAGCTAGTCATGAGCTGTGGGCAAGGGGAAAAGGCTTCAGGACCAGATTGTATTTATATTCAGACCTAATCTACCTAGGTATTCAGCAAACAGAACTGTGTTGCCCAAGCGATTTTGGCTGGGGTTGGGTTACAAATCACTTGAATGTGGGGGTGGTGGTGGTGGTGGTAATGAAATGTTGTTATTTTTATTGTATGAGTAAAGGGCAGTAGAACTGTACTTAGCCTGTGCTGACTGAGGGCATCAAGAGACAGGGTGGGGACAGGTGTTTTGCTTGATGGTCTGCCTGAGTCACAAGTACTATTTGACCTGCCCCTCTCCACTGTTTAAAGAGCTGATTAGGCTCCATAGATAGTCTGATTAGGCTCCATAGATAGGCTCCATAGATAGTTTTGTTAAGTGACCACTACAGCTGAAATCACTGATAATCAGGTCTAAGTGCTTAGACCTGCTGTGGGACTGTTTCTGTGGAAGAGCCGGCCCAGTCTGCACTAGCAGTGAGGTTCCCCCACTGAGAGCTCAGCTGAAATCACTGAGAGCTGGGTGGAACCTCAAGAGACCAACTTGCAGAGGTCACAGTGTCAGATGGCAGCAGAAGGTGATGGCAGAGGGCCATAGGCAACAGAGAGATGGAATGAACGGTGGCACAACGAACAACAGTGGCCAGAGCGAACAGTGAGCAGCTGGAGGAACGAGCAATGTGCCTTCTTGCCCCCCACCTGGGAGGTAAATTCATGTGAAAGCACCTCTGAATTCTGAGTCTCCACTGACCAAGGACAACACCGGTGAGTGTTAATGAGGCTGTTAAGAATGCTGGAGACACAACACAGTTCATGCGAACAAACATGGCTGTGGCATCATACTTTCTATTTAAGAAGAGATACCACACACTAAAAACCGGAGGCCAATGTTAAGTGCATTGTCAACTGTTCATCCTGGAGTTGAACATTAATTCCAAACAAGACAAACAAAATGCTCACCATCTTTCTCCAAGAAACTCAACTGACTGGCTAGAAGCATGTGGTGCAAGAGTGAAAGACTTAACAGTTGAAAAAGTGAAGAACTCTCACCACATTCAAAATATTTGCATACAAGGCTGATGAATGCATCGATGTAAATGGGCATCAAGTATTAAGTCATTGTGTACGTTATCTTGATGTCAGGGGTAGGCCAGTAGATGCATTTCTAAATATTCAAGTTATAGAAGACACATCAGCTACATCTCTGACAACCCACATCTTAGAAGAGTTAAATGCTCGTCAATTGGACCCAAACAGATGGCTGCTTCTGCATTTGATGGAGCTGCAAACTTCTCTGGAAGACATGGTGGAGTACAAGCTTTGCTCAGAGATAAGTGTAACCCTAATCTCTCCTATACACACCGCAGAGGCCATCTACTCCAACTAGCGCTAGTACGAGCTGCAGACTCTTCAAAAGGCATTTAAAAAGCTATAAATGTAATGTCTTCATTATATTCTTTTTTCAGCAAGAGTCCAAAAAGACTGAATATCTTGGAAAATATAGAAGATACACTAGGACTGAAGTTCAAATTAGTCCAACCTGGGAAAACCCCCTGGCTTTCTCATGAGCGATCCTTGGCTGTTATCTTAAAATTACTCCTACCATTGTTACTGTCTTTCGAAAGTATTTACCAAGATGGGATGGATCTAAGTAATGAGGCTGGTGGACTACTTTTGCTACTGCGTTCAGAGAAGACTATTGCCATTCTCTCTCTCGTAAGTCTACTGTTAAAACCACTTGGGTCATTAAACAATGCCATCCAGGCATCTGCTACAACAGTAGTAGATCTTTGTCCAGCAATAGAAGCTACATTTGGATCAATCAGAGAGATATCCATTGAAATAGTACTGGAAGAAGCAAAGACTTCAGTCCAGAAGTTGACTAATGAAAGCATTTATATTGAATCCTTAAGTGAAGAGGACAAGAAGTGTTTGTTAAGACAACTGAAAAAGTACACAGACTTGATTCTTAAAAATCTACAACAGCGACTTCTAGATTCTACTCAACCTCTACGTAGCTTTTACAGATCCCTGTCCTATAAAACACAGACAGTTGAGTGGAGTGAGGCACTACCAGCAATGGGGCTGCCATGTGCGCAGCACAGAATAGAGAATTTGAACACAGAGTGGAATATCATACGACGAATGAATGAAGATTTGACTTCAACTTCTTTTTTATCATCACTGTGGCTCGACCCGATCTTTGTGCTATGTTTCCTGGGCTGAAAGAAGTAGGAATTCATCTCTTGCTACTCCCAATCACAACAGCTACAGTTGAGCGTGCTTTTTCGTCATTGAATAGAATTTTGTGTTCTGAAAGAAGCCGCCTTTTGCCTGATCATGTGAATGAACTAATGAACATATCAATTGAAGGAATGGAAGTATCAGATACACAAGAAGCCACCAAAGATGAATGCATTGCATTCAAGAAGTTCATTAACAAAGTTGTGCAAAATTATAACAAGAAACCAAGAAGGATGTAGATATAGTGCTTAATAGAAGGCTTGAGTAGCCAACTTTAATTTATGTGATGATTTTAAAACATGAGAATATCAGAGATTTAAATGTGTTTACTTCTAAAATAACCTAGAGAATATATTTCCTCCAAGCATGCATAAAGAGAACCAAATGAAACCAGATATATTTTGAAAGAACATAGTTAATTATTGCAATTTTTGCCTTTTCGTTGGCTTTGGCTTTTAGTTTAAAGCTGTGTCACATAATAAAATGGTCATGAAACATTTTTCAGTTTTTACTATGATGCCATACAGCCCACCTTCACCCTCACGGTCTCACCCCTCATCGGCCCTGACACACACCCCTGTAAATTCAAACATCCCCCCCCCTAATTTCAATTCTTGGGGAAAACACTGTCCAGCATGGCTGTACCGCCCCCAAGCCCTGCCCCCAACCCTTCCATGCAGCTGCGTCTCCTGGGGTCTGTGCAGCCCCGCCAGAGGACAGGGCTGGGGGTGGTACTGGTTCAGCTGCATCGGAGGAGCTGCCAGAGCAGGGCGCTGGTTCCTGCAAGCAGCAGCCCCATGCCGGTAGCTCCTCTGGCTTGGCTGTTCCACCCCCACCCCAGCCCTCCAGTGGGGCAGGACACAGATCCCAGGAGACGCAGCTGCGTGGAAGGGCCACTCCCACTCGTTGCCTCTGCCAGGTAGTATTACACTTCCCCTCCCACAATGAAAACCAGGTTTGTTACAGGATGGGGCAGGGGGTGGGCAAGCAGTATTCACCCCTCTGTTTGTACCAGTGTGTTGTCTAACCCTAGCAGGCTGTGACTTTGGTTAGTGCAGATAAGGCCTTCTGATAATGAGCCTAGTTCTAGCCAGCACACTCAGTACGTCATTTAGGATCCACAACTTAAAAAATCACTCATTAAGATATTCTGTTTCTAAATGAATGTAGGTTAAGCAGGATCAATAACACTAGCTCATACTATCCCACTGAGACCTATTACATATCAAGCGTATCTAAAATTGCTGTAACAATAAATAGTGAATGGCTTGGTGCCATTCTTTCTAACCCATCCTTTTAAACTGATTAATAGGCGCATTCATACATTTATTGCTAAGAGGCCAAATTCATTAGTTTCTATGGAAACAGCTAAGTATGTACATTTTTATTATTATTATTATTTTCTTTCTCAGCTGAATTCTTTTTTTCAGATATTTTTCTTTCAGGAATTTAAATGCACTGGGAAAGATTTTCTGATGTAGTCATACACAATATATTTATTTATGCAGATAGTAGGTGATTTAGATTCAATCCTATGCTACAGTAATAAATGATAGTTTATAATGTTTACAAATGTTGCTTTTGAGACCAACTTTAAGAGACAGGCCCAGGAAATAGATCTTATTACAATACACTAAAAACAAACAGTGGCCCAGTGAAGAGAAGCAAAGAAAACAAGTTTTATATCCGGGCACTAGAATTCTCCCAGATGTCAGGGTCCATATGCCATGACTTTGTCTTTGGAGTAAGCTGAGGTCATAACTGCTACAAACCAGCCAATGAGTTTTACCTCTGCATCCCCACACTTTTTTGGTTCATAGGCATGAAAAAAAAAGTAGTGTCTATGGGTCATATTGTCTGTAGGTGTGAATGGTCAAAACTCAATTAACTGTGCCCATTCACAACAGCAGAGAATTTGCCCCATAGATAGCACTGGCATATGCATTAAAAAGACAGAGAAGTCCTTTTTAGCCACAGAACTAGTTCAGCATTGACATCATCAGTGCAACCTTCTCCTTACTGTCCAGGCAGTGGAGTGGTGTCACCTTATTATGAAAGGTGGGGAGTACCAAGAGTGCGAATGCATTAGTACTACATCCTAAGTGAGGGGCACATGTCCCATCATCCCCCAGATATCCTTGCCCCCCTCCCGGTTTCACAGTTTAATGGTAACTCTGAATCCTAATGACTGTATGCAAAAAGCAGATTTTCAAGTAATTTAGCTGCTCAATTTGATGTATACTTTTCACATGGATATACCACAATTATATGTGTAAATCAAAGATTTGCACGTGCAAATAGGCCAATAAATTAAGGACATAAATAACACTGGTAAAATTGCCCTAAGTCATCTTTTCCCCACTGAGTTATGCTGACAGTAAATGTAACTTTAATAATGAAAGTTTATTTATTACATAAAACCTATGTTCTGCACTCTTATCCTATCTTTCTTTGGCATAAACTGCTTGGCAGTTTCCCTTTAGCTACAAAACCCAAAGGAATTATATTAAACTGGGATAAGAAATTAACATGCAGAAAGAATATCAGAGATTTAAATGGGTTTACTTCTAAAATAACCTAGAGAATATATTTCCTCCAAGCATGCATAAAGAGAACCAAATGAAACCAGATATATTTTGAAAGAACATAGTTAATTATTGCTATTTTTGCCTTTTCATTGGCTTTGGCTTTTAGTTTAAAGCTGTGTCACATAATCAACAAAATGATTTTCCCACAGCTGTAATGGAAACACTTGCTGCCATTAGACAAGGATGTGTTAATCAGGGTGAGAAAGATTACATTCATTCAAGGTCTGCTTGGTTTCTGTGGTCATTGTTAGAGATTGGTGCTTCCAATTTACAAAAATCTACAGCTCAGTAAACATCATTATTTTCAAACTATCAGTGTTTCTATAAATTTGAATGGATAGAAAAAAGTGGCAGACAGTGACAAAAGGGGCTGTTGATGTATGTGTATATGTGAAATCATTACTCATACTAAAAGTGACAAGAAGTGGAACACACATTATGTGCCCAGATACAAAGCTATAGTACAAGTAGGCCTGCATTATTGGCACCACTGATTTCTGTGAATCTAATTTAGAGGAGCATAAAAGATCCAGTATCAGCTCTACGACATCTGCAAATGCAGCCAGTTGGTAGTTTGTTGTGTTTTTTTCTCATTACTTATCTAGTACGCTACATAATCTAAGGGCTAGATTCTCTGCTGGTGTTCACAGAATCAGAGAAATGTAGGGCTGGAAGGGACATTGAGAGGTCAGGAAGTCTAGCGCTCTGCGGTGACGGAGAACCAAGTAAGCCTAGACCATCCCTGCCAGGTGTTCATCTAATCTGTTTTAAAAAGTCTTCAATGATGAGGATTCCACAACCTCCCTTGGAAGCCTGTTCCAGAACTTAAATATTCTAATAGTTAGAAAGTTTTTCCTAATATCTAATCTCAATCTCCCTTGCTGCAGATTAAACCCATTACTTCTTGTCCTACCTTCAATAGGCACAGAGAACAAATTGATGACCATTCTCTTTATAACAGCCCTTAACATATTTGAAAACTGTTATCAGGTTCCCCTTCAGCCTTCTTTTCTCAAGACTAAACATGCCCAGTTCTTTAAATCTTTCCACATATTTTTGTTGTTCTGCTCTGGACTCTCCAATTTGTCCACATTGTTCCTGAAGTATGGCACCCAGAATTAGACACAATACTTCAGGTGAGGCCTCACCAGTGTCAAATGGAGTAGGACAGTTACCTCCATGTTTTACATACAACACTCCTATTAGTACACCCCAAAATTATATTAGCCTTTTTTGCAACTGCATCACATTCTTGACTCATATTCAATTAGTGAACCTCTGTAACCCCCTCATCTTTTTCAGCAGTACTACCACCTAGCCAGTTATTCTCCATTTTGTAGTTTTAGTTTTCTTTCCTAAGAGTAATACTTTGCACTTATCTTTATCAACGCGTCTTGTTGATTTTAAACCAATGCTTCAATTTGTCAAGCTCATTTTGAATTTTAACACTGGCCTTCAAACACCAGATTGGGGTTTCATAGAATATCAGGGTTGGAAGGGACCTCCCCTCCCTCAGGAGATCATCTAGTCCAACCCTCTGCTCAAAGCAGGACTAATCCCCAGCTATTTTTATTTTATTTTTTTTGCTGCAGATCCCTAAATGGCCCCCTCAAGTATTGAACTTGCAACCCTGGGTTTAGCAGGCCAATGCTCAAATGACTGAGCTATCCCTCCCAAAGTGCTTGTAATGCCTCCCAACTTGGTGTCATCTGCAAGCTTTATAAGCATACTTGGTATTCCATTATCCAAGTTATTAATGAAAATATTTAATAATACTGGACCCAGTACTGACCCCTGAGAGACTCCAGTAGATACACCCTGTCAAATTGAAAGAGAACCATTGATAATTACTCTGAGTATGGTCTTTCAACTAGTTGTGCACTCACCCAGGGCTGGCTCCAGGCACCAGCCTGACAAGCAGGCTCCGTTGAGGGGCGGCCCGTCCAGGTATTAATAGTGACCAGATACTCAACACAGTCAATATTGCGTTCTTTCCCTCTTGTTGATATTAATTGTGTTGAGTTCCTGGTCACCATTAACATTTTTAGTGAAGACTGAAACAAAATAGGCATCAAATACTTCTGCCTTCATAATGTCATCCATTATTAGCTCTCCTTCCTCGTTAAGGAGCGGACCTACACTTTCCTTCTGCTTTCTCTTGCTCCTAATCAGGGCCGGCTCTGGCTTTTTTGCCGCCCCAGGCAAAAAAGCCTCCGGCCGCCCCCCCCCAGCGTGGCAGGGGAGGGCGGCTGGAGCCCCGGGGGGGAGGGCAGCGAGCCCCGGCTGGGTCTCTGCTTTCCCCGGCAGCCAGAGCACCGGGGGGGGAGGGCAGCGAGTCCCGGTCGGGGCTCCGCTCTCCCCGGCAGCCAGAGCTCCGGGGGGAAGGCGGCGAGTCCCGCCGCAGCTCCGCTGTCCCCGGCAGCCAGAGCGCTGGGGGGAGGGCGGCGAGCCTGCCGCGGCTCTGCTGTCCGGCAGCCAGAGCGCCGCAGGGAAGGCGGCGAGCCCGCCGTGGCTTCGCTGTCCCCGGCGGCCAGGGCGCCGGGGGGGAGGGCGGCGAGCCCCGGCCGTGGTCCCGCTCTCCCCGGCGGCCGGAGCACCACGCCGCCCCCCTTCAGGTGCCGCCCCACGCACAAGCTTGGTGGGCTGGTGCCTGGAGCCGGCCCTGCTCCTAATGTATTTAAAACACGTCTTATCACCATTTATGTCCTTTGCTATGTGTAACTCATTTTGTGCTTTAGTCTTTCTGATTTTATTCCCTACTAACTTGTGCTATTCAAATATTCAAAACTGCTGGAACTAATATTACAGACATCACTGGGCCAAACACTGCCTAGACTTCAGAAAATGATCATGAAATGACAAAAGTTTAATATCCATTAAATAACAGGGGTCAGTGTTCACACTGTCCTGCATGGCTGGTTACAGGAAAACGCAAGCTCCAAAGCTAAAATCTCTTCCCTGAGAATTGTTTGCTGCCAGCCCCCTCCTCTCTATAAACAAGGGCTGTTAACTTGGTGCCATAGACTGTCTCAGATGTAGAGGCACCATGCAGACTGAAGCGGTCTCACAGACGGCTGGGCTCCAAACCCTTTTCCATTTTTATGTTACAGCATTGAGCATTTAGTCTGTTAAAATATTAACTACACTTAACTCAGATACCTCCACGTTCAGCTGTGTAATTATTTATTCTGAGTTTGTCCCATTGGCATGAGTAAGGGGGAGAAAATCTGGTAGAATCAGACACTAAAGAAAATCTCCATTGTTGTACAAATAGTCTAAAATAACTGATTAGAAAGAAGAGCATAATGCTAAATTTAAGATATACATTTTTGTTTTTTGGCAAAAAAATAATAATAGGAAAGGCAATTGCCATCTTGGTACTTGGCAAAGTGAAACAGTTCCCATTGCAATACACTGCAAAGCAGAAGTATGTCAAAGTTGTAAAGTTCTCTGTTTTAAAAAAAAATTAAGGTTTCAGCTCATGCTTTTCAAAACTTATATACTCTAGGTACCATTTTGGGTAGAAAAATGAATAGCTCACAGCAGGGCCAGCTCTAGGCACCAGCAAAACAAGCAGGTGCTTGGGGCAGCATTCACTTCCCAATCCAGGCCTAATTCTGCGCTGTGCAGATATAAAAAAAGTAACAGATATTTCTATATATGGCTTTGCAAATTCATTTTTTATCATAGCACGCACCCAGAAATTCCTGGTTGGAGTTTCTGTGCAGAATCACAGCGAAATAATTAAATTTATTAATGTAAGAAGAAAAAAACCTAATTTTTTTCAGTTTTCCTTTAAGTGCAAATTAATGGCAATTAAGAGTTTGTGCCTAAAGTGCTGAAATAAATAGGAGCCCAGTGAGGCGGGGAAAGGTTGTGATGTGAAAAATCACACCTGCATCTATTTATTTGCACCCAATTTGCTTTGTATATGGGACATATACAGACTCCTGAGCTCTGTCTGTGCTCTGCCACTCGCCGGCTCCTGGTGATACATCTGCTTTTTCTATCTCCATAAAACCCTCATTGTTTCAAATGAGGTATTACTATGCTCTGATAACATTCTGCTTCAACTCATTCACTAAACCCATCTTGATTGGAGGATAATATACACCTTTGGGGGAGTGGCCTTTGGCAGTGGATAGGTTGTGTAAGTTCTTGTCTGTCTTTTAGAAAAGGGCAAAGTGAAATACAGTAACATTGCTAAAAATAATTAAGGAGATGTGGGAAGAGAGGTTTCACAATCGGCAGATGCCTCTGCCTATAAGCTCAAAACTTATATACTCTAGGTACCATTTTGGGTAGAAAAATGAATAGCTCACAGCAGGGCCGGCTCTAGGCACCAGCAAAACAAGCAGGTGCTTGGGGCAGCACATTTGCAGGGGGCGGCATTCTGGTCATCCTTTTTTTTTTTTAAACTCACTTCCTCCCCTCTCGCAACACTGCAGAAGCGGAGAACCCATGGGATCTTGGGAGCTGTAGTTCCTTGCCTAAAGAAGGAATTGGGGGGACTAAAGGGACAGTGCACCTCTCTATCTGAAGCCTAGCAAGGGAGGTACGTGGATCCCACTAGACTTTAAAATGAAAAGTAAGGGAGGGGAGGCTCTGCTAGAGGACCTGGGCAGCTTTAGATACAGTATCAGGCACCTAGGAGGATTTCCACTTCTGAGCCATGGAAACAGAAATTGACTTTTCCTTTCCAGATTTAGCTAATATTCAGAAAGGGAATCTAGCACCTGCCTTTCAGACTTGAACACCTCAAAATTCAGGAGTGCTCAAGCTCAGTTTGGGCAGCTGTTACTTCATTTCCCCCAAATCAAGTATACTGATCCACTGTAACTTGCTGTAGAAAAAGTAGGATAAAATTGAGCAAGCAATGCTTCCCAGTGATTTTTAGGACTGGAATTGCTATTTTCAACAGCCATTGCTTTTTTTTTTTTTTAGTTTTATTTGTTTAAAAGGAAGACAGTGATTGCATTGGCAAATTCCCTATAGAAACAAAGAGTGGAACAAAAGAATAATAAAGGCACCTCAACTTTTCCTCATTTATGTAGGACAGTCTTATAATATGCATCCAGACATCCTCCAATCACACAAGCTGAAAATTGTTCCACTTTACTGCAGTTCTGTAACCATATGGGAACCAATCCTGTCTGTGTTCGGTGCACATCCAAAATTCCTGCTGAATGACCCGCCCTGGGAGCGAGTTACCAGTGACCCAGGGCTGGGACAGCAGGAGGGTGCAGGTTCGGGGGGAGAGCCCAGGGCTGGGGCAGCAAGGAGCGGGGGGGAGCCCAGGGCTGGGGTGGAGGGCAGCCAAAATTTTTTTTGCTTGGGGCAGCAAAAAACCTAGAGCTGGCCCTGGCTCACAGCATCTGTGGCAAGCATGTGTCTCCTGTTCATGTGCTTTAAGTGGAAGGTGATCAAACTCCTACTACTCCACTCCAGTCTAGAAATGTTCAGCATTGGCCTAACTCTGCACCCATCGGCTTATGTAGGAGCAAAGTTAGGCAATGCTGAGCACTTTTGAAAATCCTGACCTAAACAGCTGCATGCCTCACTTTCCCATCTGGAAAATGGGAGTAATATTCCTTTCTCCTACCCTTTGCTGACTGTAAGATCCTTGGGGCAGGTACTAACTTTTATTATGTGCATGTAGAGTGACCAACACAATGAAGCCCTGAATTTTAGTTGGGGCCTCTAGACAATATAATAATAAACTGACCACAGATGGTATTACAGGTGCTCTGCACCACTCAGGATCAGACCCACTGTGGTCCCTTATGAAGCCTACTATCCATTTCAGCAAAGTTTAATTTTCCCTCAAGTTTTTTATGCTGAAATATGTAACAAAGACAGCAGTGCAGGGATGAATGCATTTAGGCTGGAAGGGGTTCAGGATTCTCTTTGTAGTTTATCTTCAATTTAGAAGAGTAAATAGAGCTGTTCTGAAGATGCATAAACACAGCCTTGTTAACCACTGAAATCTAGGTCAGAGTTTCACTTCTGTCAAGGGACCTCATTACATATATTAGGGAGAATGTTTGTCAATTTCAGAAACAGGTGAAAAAATATCTCAGGAGCTGTATAATGCAATAAAATAGGGGTATAGAAAATCAGTGATATTGCACATTTATAGGCCAACTTACAGGTTTAATTAGTTTGCATATGGAATTCTTTTTTGCTCTGAGATTTAAAAAAAAATTATCTATTGCTAATTAATTGCAAACTGTTAAGATATCCTTTAGTAATTGAGATGGAAAGCTTAGTCTTGGTTTTCCAGCAGTTTAATTCTAAGTTTTTGTTCCTAATGGGGCTTGGCAACATTTGGCATCAGTTGCTAAATTGCCCTTCTGTATTTATGCTAAATTATTGAACCATCAGACTCATATCGGCATCAGATTAGCCATTAGTATAGTTGGCAGGTTTAAAAAGGACTAGCAGATCCATGGTAATTTGAATTGGAATCGTATTATATGATTTTGAGAGGTGTGAACCCATTCTATATATGATTCCCCATTTTGAGGCTACCCTTTCAATCTAGAGCAAACATGTGAAAAGGGAATTTTTAAAGAAAAAGCACTCAATTTTCCTTGTAAGTTTCTGTAGGTCTTGTTGTTGCTAATTACACTGGTCTACAATTTTTGAGAAGTCACCTGCTTCAGAGATAAAATGTGCTATTTATTATGTATTTTGATGTGCTGAATTCAAATATGACAATTAAAACAACTGATTGGCTACTGTTTCTAAGATATTTAAGTTTTTACATTTTATGTCTATGTATATTGTGTAGATAGTAGAGTTTTAATCATAAATTGTAAACCTAGGTCTTTTCATGTGTTTATTGTTGCTTTACATGATAATATTTCACCTGTCCTGTTTATGTAACACTTTAAAAATCAGCAAAAGGGTTATATAAATAAAATTTATTAGGAAACAAAAGGCAAAAAACTATTATGTACATAGTTTAGTCCTATTCAGTGTCTACTTGGCGCTTCTTGGCTTGTTTCTTGTATTCATTAAATGGAGCATCTCTTGTCACTGTCCAGCAATAGTCTGCAAGCATTGATGGGCTCCATTTGCCCTGATAGCGTTTCTCCATTGTTGCAATCTCCTGGTGAAATCGCTCGCCATGCTTATCGCTCGCTGCTGCACAGTTCGGTGGAAAAAAATCTAGATGAGAGTGCAAAAAATGTATCTTTAGTGACATGTTGCAACCAAGGCTTTTGTATGCCTTAAGGAGGTTTTCCACCAACAACCTGTAGTTGTCTTCCTTGTTGTTTCCGAGAAAATTTATTGCCACTAACTGGAAGGCTTTCCATGCCGTCTTTTCCTTGCCGCGCAGTGCATGGTCAAATGCATTATCTCGAAGAAGTTCACGAATCTGAGGACCAACAAAGACACCTTCCTTTATCTTAGCTTCACTTAACCTTGGAAATTTTCCACGGAGGTACTTGAAAGCTGCTTGTGTTTTGTCAATGGCCTTGATAAAGTTCTTCATCAGACCCAGCTTGATGTGTAAGGGTGGTAACAAAATCTTCCTTGATTCAACAAATGGTGGATGCTGAACACTTTTCCTCCCAGGCTCCAATGACTGTCAGAGTGGCCAATCTTTCTTGATGTAGTGGGAATCTCTTGCATGACTATCCCATTCACAGAGAAAACAGCAGTACTTTGTGTATCCAGTCTGCAGACCAAGCAAGAGAGCAACAACCTTCAAATCGCCACAAAGCTGCCACTGATGTTGGTCATAGTTTATGCACCTCAAAAGTTGTTTCATGTTGTCATAGGTTTCCTTCATATGGACTGCAAGACCAACTGGAATTGATGGCAAAACATTGCCATTATGCAGTAAAACAGCTTTAAGACTCGTCTTCGATGAATCAATGAACAGTCTCCACTCATCTGGATCGTGAACGATGTTGAGGGCTGCCATCACACCATCGATGTTGTTGCAAGCTACAAGATCACCTTCCATGAAGAAGAATGGGACAAGATCCTTTGACGGTCACGGAACATGGAAACCCTAACATCACCTGCCAGAAGATTCCACTGCTGTAGTCTGGAGCCCAACAGCTCTGCCTTACTCTTGGGTAGTTCCAAATCCCTGACAAGGTTATTCAGTTCTCCTTGTGTTATGAGGTGTGGTTCAGAGGAGGAGGATGGGAGAAAATGTGGGTCCTGGGACATTGATGGTTCAGGACCAGAAGTTTCATCCTCTTCCTCGTCTGACTCAAGTGAGAATGATTCTGGTGCATCAGGAACCGGCAGTCCTTCTCCGTGGGGTACTGGGCGTATAGCTGATGGAATGTTTGGATAATGCACAGTCCACTTTTTCTTCTTTGACACACCTTTCCCAACTGGAGGGGAAGTAACAATTGCTGGTATGGATCTGTTGGCTCTCTCCAAATCATTGGCACTGCAAAAGGCATAGATTTCCTTTTCCTGTTCAACCACTGGCGAAGATTTGTTGCACAAGTGTGGCAGTATATGTGTGGGGCCTACCTCTTGTCCTGATCTCCAATTTTGCAGCCAAAATAAAGGTGATAGGCTTTCTTAACCATAGTGGTTATACTGCGCTTTTGTGATGCAAAAGTCACTTCACCACAAACATAGCAGAAGTTATCTGCACTGTTCACACAAGTATGAGGCATCTCTGCTCACTTTGCCTAAACAGAAATGTGTCCCTTTGCAAAATCAAACACTGACAAATAAGAGAGCACGACACTGTATGATTTCTAGTGCTGATATAGGGCAATTTGTTCAGCAGAGTGATGTAAGCTTTGTTATGATTGCATCATCCATGACTTCTAGGAATAACACGATACAATTCATATCATGTATGACGCAATGCCAGCTTCAGATTGCATCATTCATTGTTTTGCCTAAAAAGCAAGTACTGTCCAAACCCAGTCATAGATTTATTCATAGATCCAGTCAAAGATGTATTTTAGTCATTTCTGGTTTAAATTGAGATCCCTTCCCTTTATAACTCACTTATCCTCCGCCATTCCCAAGTCAAGGGTCGAATATACTGACCCAATAGCATATCTTGAAAACTAGAGCCAATCAACAATTTTAAGCATCATTTTCGTTCTCAGTGACCCAGAATTAGTAAAGTTTGACTACATTTATTTCAGAAGCATTTTGGCTGTAGAGCAGTGTTACTGGAGATTTCTGTGTAAAGCTTTATTGCCAGCAAATCAGCTTCTTGTGTTGTCTACCCACCGATTAATAAATCATCATCTCTTGTACTATTTGTTCCTTTAACTTTTAAAAATTGAGTGTTTGTGAAATGTGCCAGATTGGGAGCCTGAACAACGGGTCTTCCGTTTATCCACAGATCAAATACAGCATAGGCTGTAGTCATTGAAGTATTCATACTGTCCTGCAAATGTGTCTCCTGTAATGTGGAGTAGCCACCTCTAAGGTTGAGTTTAGTTCAGCCTTCATGCCTGTTGAATATTTACTAGATCTATCCTCTAGGCATGGCCGGTGCTACCATTAAGGCAAACTAGGCAGTTGCCTAGAGCGCCAAGATTTGGGGGCGCCAAAAAGCGGTGCCCTCAATTTTTTTTTACAGCGTTCCTGGGCTTGGCTGCCAGCGGCACGCTGACACATGCAGCTCAGACTCCCTCTCCCAGTGCAGCGGCTGCTCCACTTCTCCCGCCTCCAAGGCTTGCGGCGCCAATCAGCGGGGGGAGGGCGCAAGGTGGAAGTTTCGCCTAGGGCACAAGGGCACAAAACTTCCTTGCACTGGCCCTGCCTCTAGGGCTGCCAATAAGCATGCCACTTGTAGTGGCATTTTTGTGATGTGGAGGTTGGTCCACTGTGAATTGGAATGAGGCCAAAAGCTCACTCACATAGGCCACAGAACAGCTGTCAGGTGGTAATTATGTGCAGTCACTACCAAATGGGCTGGATTCAAACTGGCAGGAGCCCCATTGTGCATAGAAACACGGGGTTCTTGTGTGCTCTCTCACGCATAAGGTCACCCTAGTTACTTAAATATGTCCCCTGGTTTGACATAAAATCAAACCTTTGTGTATTGTACAACATACAGTGAGAGCAGAATTCTGATTTCATAGTGCTTTACATCCCCTTTGCACAAAAGTGAAAGACTACACAAGGTGCAAGGCAGTGGAGAATAAGGTTCTCTGTGATATTATTATCCCCATTTTTCAGATGGGAGCTGAGGCACAGAGAGGTTAGGGTTTAAAGTATGCACTAATTTTGAGTGCCCAATTTGAGACACCTAGGATCTGATTTTTCAGAGAAGATAGCATTATACAGGACATGATCAAGGCCGCCGAGAGTGGCGGGAGCCGGTACAAATTACCGGGGCCCGGCGGTCCGGAAGGGGGCCTGTGACCCGGCTTCCCTGGCTTTCCCCCCCCTCATCGGCCCTGTTTAACCAGTCTGCCCTTGCTGAGGGGCCCGAAAAAATTCCGGGCCCGGCTTCCCCCCACGTCTTGTCGGCCTTGTTTAGCCGGTCCGCCCTTGCTGGGGGGCCCGAAAAAACATTTTCACTGGGGCCCAAACCCGCTCTCGGTGGCCCTGGACATGATATGTTCAAAGCACAACTCCCATTCACTTCAGTTGCTACTGTGCGTGCTGAGCACTTCTGCAAATCAGACCCCTGGGTCTGAAAACAGGCACTCAGAAATTACAGAGCACAATACTATTCAAAATAAACTTTCCAAATAAACAACAAATGAACAACATTGCAAAGACTAAATGGAAGACTAAACAGAAGCGGCTGACGCATTTATCTATCAACGCTCGATCTCTACATCCTGCAGCAATGTAACTGATGATATATGTTACACTGGTAAATACCTATGCTCTGAGGTAGCTGTGGTACAAGTTTGAGACTGGAGAATGTGATGAGCCAAACTGACTTCTGTGGAGTTACACCAGGGATTAATTTGACCCATTGAGTGAGGAGAAGACCCCTGGAGAGGGAACTAGACACTTTTAAAAAAATCTGTGCTAACTCTTTCTGAGACTCTTTTTTCTTTCCCTGAAAGACATTGTTTTCATCTCTCAATCTTGCTGCGGGGTTTTCAGTGTTAATTTTTTCTTTCCCCCTTTTGGTGTTACTTTTCTCTGATTTTCTTTTCTCTGATGCCTCTTTTTAGTCTCCCTCACGCTCCGCTCCTCCTTAGTTGCTAGAGCAGAAGATTGGAATAAGAACACCTGGGTTTTAGTCCTAACACAACCAGGGCTTTCAGTTGGACAGTGAGAGAGTCATGAAACCATTCTGATATTTTCCCAGTTTCCTCATCTGTAAAATTGGTATTTACATCACATGGATGTTATGCAGCCTTTGGGCCAAAATCTCAGCTGTACTGTGGAACCTTTATACCGTTCTGTCAGTGCCAAATGGCCATATAAACCCAATAGCTGTGACCAATAAAAGATCCCTCCTGCGTAAGGGAATACTCCGGTAGCACTGGGCTACCCTAGGGATTCCTAGACCTCCTTCCATACTGGCCAGTGGCTTAGGTGTTGTAGCTGTGGGGGAAGCACAGTATGGCTGGGTCACCCCTATTGTATGCACTGGCAATCCCTGGCTGCTGGAATTACTTTTAGGGGAAGGGAAGATTATCATCTGCTAGCAGTTTTCTTTTCTTCCATGTGATCTCCATGGTGAAGGATCATGTGGGCTATGTTCTTTTGAGCACTGTGATGAATGGGAAAAGGTCCTGGCCTTGAGTCAGTAGTAGAGGCATTCCATCCTGTTATACCAAACACAGCTATCTTTAAAAGAGAAACACCCGCAGATTACCTGGTGCTCAATGAAGAAATTTCAGCTGCACCTTGAGGAATGGAGCACGGGCTAGTTAGGTGAAGTTGTGGACTTGAAAGAAGACAGTCTGATGATGTCGAGGCATCCTTGAAAGTCTCTGAAAGGCTTATCAGAAAAACATAATCCAGCCCACAGGACCAAGCCTTCCTCTGAAAGAGCTCTTAAGGACTGGATTGGCTCATCATTTGGTACTGAAAACCGATTGCCTAGATGTTGTGACTCCATGTCCCATTCCCATTTCTGTGAGCTACCCAGGCTTTCTCATAGATTTATGTTTATGATAGAGCAGTATCTCTCTATGGAAATGGCAATGATGTGACATTTCAAATTCATATTGACTTCATTGCAGGATTAGTTAGAAGAAGCTGGGCTGTGAGGGAGAAATTCCTTGCTTACATAGACTTGGTAAACAACTGAAGTAATAAGGCAAACCATGAAAAATACATGAAAAGTAAGTGAATTTCTATGGGCTGGCTCCAGATCACAGAACTAAGGACATGATCTTTTCAGTCTACAACATTAGTAGGAGTGTTGTAAGCAAGACACTCTTGCTTACAACACTGCTCTACTCTGCTCTGATTAGCCTGAACTGGAGTATTGTGTCCAGTTCTGGTTGCCACACTTCAGGAAGGACGTGGACAAACTGGAGAGAGTCCAGAGAAGAGCAACAAAAATGCTGAAAGGTCTAGAAAATATGACCTTTGAGGGAAGACTTAAAACATTGGGTTTGTTTAGTCTGGAAAAGAGAAGACTGAGAGGGGACTTGATACATTTTCTAGTATGTAAAAGGTTGTTACAAGGAGGAGGAAGAAAATTTGTTTTTCATTACCTCTGAGGAGAGGACAAGAAGCAATCGACTTAAATTGAAGCATGGGAGGTTTTAGGTTGGACGTCAGAAAAAACTTCTTAACTGTCAGGTAGGGTGACCAGATGTCCCGATTTTATAGGGACAGTCCCGATTTTTGGTTCTTTTTCTTAAATAGGCTCCTATTACCCCCCACCCCCTGTCCCGATTTTTCACATTTGCTGTCTCGTCACCCTACTGTCAGGGTGGTTAAGCACTGGAATAAATTGTCTAGGGAAGTTGTGGAATCTCCATCATTGGAGATTTTTAAGAGCAGATTAGAGAAACACCTGTCAGGAATGGTCTAGATCAATGCTCTCCAACCTTTTCATGCCCAAGATCACTTTTTGAATTTAAGGGCAACCCAGGATCCACCCTGCCCCTTCCCTGAGGGCCCACCCAACTTACTCCATCCTCCACTCTCTCTGTCACTCACTCTCCCCAACCCCCATTCACTTTCACCGGGCTAGGGTAGGGGATTGGGGTTCAGGAGGGGGTGCAGGCTCTGGGCTGGAGTCAAGGGGTTCACAGTGTGGAATGAGGCTCTGGGCTGAGCCTGGGGTAGGGGGTTGGGGTGCAGGGGGGGGTGAGGGGTGCAAGCTCTGGGAGGGAGTTTGGGTGCAGTAGGGGCCTCTGGGCTGGGGCAGAGTGTTGAGGTGCAGGAGGGGGTGGGGATGCTGGCTCTGGGAGGGGGGTCAGGGCTGGGGCTTGGGGTGCAGGAGGGGGTATGTGGTGCTGCTCCAGGAGGGGGCTCAGGGCTGGTTTAGGGTGCAGGCTCTGAGAGGGGGCTCAGGGTCAGGGCTGGGGCTTGGGGTGCAGGAGGGGGTTTGGGATGCAGGAAAGGGTTTGGGGTGCTTCCGTAGGGGGTTGGGGTGCGGCCTAACACCAGGCAGCACTTACCTCTGGCAGCTCCCAGTCGACAGTGCAGTGTGGCTGCTGCTGAGGCAGGCTCCCTGCCTACCCTGGCCCCATGCTGCTCCCAGAAGAAGGCAATGCGCCCCGCGGCCCCTAGGGGCAGGGGGTGGCACGTGGCTCCACGTGCTGCCCCTTTCTGCAAACACTGCCCCCCCCCCAGCTCCCATTGGCCACAGCTCCCTGTTCCCAGCCAATGGGAGCTGCAGGGGCAGTGCTTGAAGGCAGAAGTAGCATGCGGCAGGAGGACCCCAGGTCCACACTGGCCACTTCCAGGAGCAGTGTGGGGCTGGGGCTGGCAGGCAGACTGTCTTAGTGGCAGCCCCGCTGTGCCACCGGTGTTCGCAATCGACTGGGAGATCCTCTAGTATCTACCAGTCGATCATGATTGACCAGTTGGTGACTACTGCCATAATTAATCCTGCCATGAGTGCAGGGGACTGGACTAGATGATCTCTCGGGGTCCCTTCCAGTTCTATGATTTGCCCAGTGTCTAAAAATTTGCTTTCCTCCCTTGAAGACTGTACATAATCCAGTTCATTATGGCATACAAAAAAATACTTCATTCTACTAAATGATTCGCAAACTTACTGGTAAGAAGCAATTCCATGTTCTTTTTATATGTACTTACTGAAGAAGCAGCCCTGGACTTCAGGAATTAAGAGGGGTGGCCAGATTCTGATTTTAGTTACGCTAGAATAACTCCATTGAAGACAAAAGAGTTACAACACAGTAGTTGAATCTGGCCCAGTATCTTTAGTTACTCATCATTTTGGGTCATGGTCTACTCTTGACGTATGCCCAAACTCTCAATGCTGTCCTTCAGTGATAATCTTCAGGGTTCTGGAAGACCCATTCAGATGAGTGATGGCTGGGATGACTGGCGGAGATTAAAGGCTGGGATAGCTGGGTTTGGATAACATTTTGTTTGTGTTGGAAAGAAGTAAAGCGGGGGGGTCTTTTTCTTCTCTCAGTTTAAGTTCTGTGGTTGTGGACTTGACTAAGTTCTGTAGGTAGATGCACTGATTTTTTTTTTATTTTTTTTTTTTAATTCTCTTAGAGTCCACGTGTGCTCAGTATATATATTTAAATAAGTAAATAAAAAATCTGCATGTGGAATGAGAATAGCATAAGCCTAATGTGTAGGAGGCCACATCATTGCTGTACCTCTGATAGGTGCTTTAAACTGCTAACTGGGCTACCAAGCACATTGATCTAATGCCTAGTAAAATTAATGTTGCTGATATCAAATTGGTTAGGAATAATTGATAATAATTGTACTGATCACAGAAACATCCATTCTTCTTCCTATCCTTCCAAAATAACTAGAACTGACAAAAATCAAACCATGCTGCCAGGGAGATCTTCTGACTCCTGTGGAAATTGGTTTTCATCGTATATGGCTCTTCATTAATTACTGACTGCATAATCAGGTTGAAAACTTAGACTTCTTTGAGGAATATAGCAATCATGTGAAATGTCTGACCCACCCCACCCCATGAATCGCAGGCAACTCATCCTTATTTGAATCAATGAATTTGTGAATTGAACTTGTATTTTTGGAGTGCAGTTAGAGCCTGAGGTATAAAACAAAACTCTCTGTCTGCTACATGTTTCCTTTCATTTTTATGGGTCAAATTCTGACCAGCTATAGAGGCCCCTAACAAAGAATCTGAATGTGTGGGTCTTCTCTTGCCAAAGCCCAGTAAGAGGCCCGATGGTGGGATCCAAGGGCACAATCTATGGGATCAAGAGGCATTTGATGTGCCTTTTTTGTGTGTGCGCACACTTTTGAGATGGTAATGGCACCCGGGCCCTCACCAGCATGCAGATTATTACTGTTCCTGCCTGCAATAATCTGTGCACGGGGTTTCTGTGGTCCAGGATCCAGGCCCATATTGCTGCTACTTTAGCAATGGAGGCATGCACCTGTTTGGAAGCCACTTGTGCTTTTGGCCAGAATCTGCGACCATGTTTCAGCAAGTAAAGGTTTAGTCTGTATATAGATATTTTACTACTTGCTAATTCATTTCTTCCTTTAATTAGCAACCTATTATGAAGAATTGGCTCTAGTATTATTTGTGACAGTTAAATTGATGGTGGTTATTTTCTTGCTTTCTTTTGAATTACCTACTTTTCTCTTTCCTAAATTTGCCTGCCTGGCAAGCATTTTAATGGTTATAAAACTTAGCATATAAAATGTTGCTCTTCCTTATATACCTATTTAATTTTTACTTCACTTTCAGATTACTATCAATATTGACTCTCAAGTATGTTCTCATGTAGGGAGAGACACAGTTCAAGCTACTTTCTATTCAGTATTAACTGAAGCTTCCTAGAATATTATCAACCACATGGCATGCATCAGTCCATCTGCTGCTATTATCATTATTACAAAGTAGGAAGAATTATAAATGCTACGCTGAATATTCTTATTGGATCTGAATGTGGATATGCAATGAAAATACTTGGTTCTGTCCTAAGTCTAGGGCTAGGTTATATTAGGCCTCAGTTTGCCACCTTTATTCATATTTAGTATTCCCTTATTCTGCAATTAGTCCCAGAGAAGTCAATAGGACTCCTCACATAATAAATGAGTATTTGGCAGATCCAGACCCTTGGCAAATACTTTCCACAGGGTGAATATTGTCCGCATCCATTATATACTGTTACCTCCAAAATGTAAGGTAATGATTCTAGTTGCTGGAGAAATATCCAGCTTTCATATGTCCCTGTCTTAATTATTCCTTTATAACTTTCTTTGTATATCCATGCTGATTCTAAAGCTATGCCAGTTTTATCCACTTTTATACTCTAGTGCATTTGTTTCCATTAAACAGTCCCATGATGTGGAAAAAAAATAAACTATCCTATAACAACATGCATAAAACTAAAGTATGAAACTTGTTCGAAGTCTACAGTTCTTACATTAAACAAAAGTGGTGATGCTGATAATCTAGTATTGACTGCTGAACTTATAAAAATATAAGTCACCCTAAAAAAAAAAACAAAATAATTCCTTAAGCTCTTTTTGGTCAGTAAGGCAAAAAAAGACAATGTTACATGGAAACTTTGTCACTTATGCATTTCAACTTTAGTTTATTCAATCATGTATTTTATAGCTCTACTAATTTACACAAATGGAAGCAATATAAAATGCTTCCCTTCATGTTGTGGCACTTATATACACAAGCCTATCTTACCCTAGCAAAATATACAAAGCAATTTAGTTTTGTATTTATTGGATTTCACTAACTTATTTTCCAAGTTTCCAATAAATCTTTCAAGCTTTCTGCTGCTTTATACAAAATCTTCTGCTTTCTTTTGCTAGTATTAACTTGCAAGCCTTTTATTTTTTGGAAATGCTTTTTAAAAATTAAATAATAAAAACCCAGAACTTTAGAATTGCATTTTTCAACCAAGATCTAGGGAAGAAATTACAGTAGGAAGGAATTCTGTACAAAAATGTCTTCAGTTATACAAATTTTAGTTCTCATTTGAGTTGTTGTTCTGAGGGGAGAATGGGAGAGGAACCTCTCGTTTTATAAATGCAGAGAGAGGCTAACTCTATGGCTACTTTTCAAAAACTCTCATGTAGGCCGTGATTCAGCAAAGCATTTTGATGATTGGGGATGGTCTTCAGAATCTGCTTAAAATTAAGCACACGCTTAAGTGTTTTCCTAAATCAGTATTACAGTGTACAGCTTGGTACAGTGTGCCTGTTTCAGAAATCAGCAGATGGTGATGAAGAATAAGTATTTTTAAAAAAAAATCGTTAAGCTATGTCCCTTAATTTCAATCTATTCTATTCTGCTTTATTTGATTATATGATGCTATTAAGCAGTGTACATAGGTCACTGTTTAACCAGCCACTACCTTTTCAATATCCTGCGGTATTTTTACTTTATTTAATCGAAGGGCTTGTGTCATTTTACAAAGCAACAGGGCCGGCGCTTCCACTAGGCGACCCTAGGCAGTCGCCTAGGGCGGCAGGATTTGGGGGGCGGCATTTTGCCGTCCTTGGCAGAAATTCAGCGGCGGGGTGTCCTTCTGCTCCGGGTCTTCAGCGGAAATTCGGAGGCAGGTCCTTCACTCGCTCCGGGACCCACTGCCGAAGTACCCCGAAGATGCGGAGCAGAAGGACCCCCGCCACCGAATGCTCAGAGGAGGAGCGCTGCTGCCTAAGGCGGCAAAAACCCTGGCTCCGCTTCTGCAAAGTAGTATCATATTTGAACATGTTTGAGTTTGATGATGTGATACTGACCACAGTGTAGCCGTCAATGTGGAGCAGAGCAAATTTTGCTCTGCATTATGACAGCTGGTTGTGATTAAACTGGTCGTCCAGAGAATAATCACATTCAGCTGATGAGATGCTAAACACAAATTGCCCTGGTAAGAAGCTGAGCACTAAGGTACAGTCAGCACCATGTCACCAAATTTGATTGTTCACAGCCATGTTGAAACGTAATTAAAATTCTGTGACATGGATAAACCCATAGACAGCCCTTTGTGTACCTATACCATATTCATAAATGCAGTATGAGACAGGTCTCTCACTTCTGGTATATGTGTAAATTCCAGAATGCCCAGCTGGCATAGACCCAGAGTTGTTGGCTCTATGAAGCACTCTACCATACATAGAACATAAGAATGGCCATACTGGGTCAGACCAATGGTCTGTCTAGCCCAGCATCCTGTCTTCCGACAGTGGCTAATGCTAGGTGCTTCAAGGGGAATGAACAGAACAGGGCAATCATCAAGTGATCCATCCTCTGTCATCCAGTCCCAGCATCTGGCAGTCAGCAGCTTAGGGACACCCATAGCATGGTGTTGCATCCCTGACCATCTCGGCTAATAGCCATTGATGGGTCTATCCTCCATGAACTTATTTAATTCTTTTTTTAACCCAGTTATGGTTTTGGCATTCACAACATCCCCTGGCAAAGAGTTCCACAGGTTGACTGTGTGTTGCGAAGAAGTACTTCCTTTAGTTTGTTTGAAACCTACTGCCTATTAATTTCATTGGGTGACCCCTTGTGTTATGTGAAGGGATAAACAACACTTCCTTATTCACTTTCTCCACACCAGTCATGATTTTATAGACCTCTGTCATCTCCACCCTTACTGTTCTCTTTTCCAAGCTGAATAGTCCCAGTCTTTTTAATCTCTCCTCATATGGAAACTATTCCAAACAATTATTTTTGCTGCCCTTCTCTGAACCTTTTCAATTTCTAATATATCTTTTTTGAGATGGGATGATCAGCACTACATGCAGTATGCAAGGTGTGGGCATATAATGGATTTATATAGGGGCATTATGATATTTACTCTCTTATTATCTATCTCTTTCCTAATGGTTTCTAACATTCTGTTAGCTTTTTTGACTGCTGCTACACATTGAGTGGATGTTTTCAGAAAGCTATCCACAATGACTCTAAGATTTCTTTCTTGAATGGTAACCTCTAATTTAGACCCCATCATTTTGTATATATAGTTGGGATTATGTTTCCCAGTATGCATTACTTTGCATTTATTAACATTTTTTGTCTCAAATGTAAAGGGTATACTCAGGGAGGAGAGGATGTGGCTAGATCACGCTATGTTCCAGTGATACCCAGTTTGTATAATGTCCAGGGGACATTGCAACTTAGTACAAGTCAGAGCAGCCATGAGGCTGAACCCAGCATAACTAAGAGCAGTCCTGAGACAGCTCTTAATTACACCAGGGGCCGAACTGACCTTTGGCCACTCTGTTGGATCAGAGAAACATGAAGTTGGCTTAAAACCACCTTTACTTCCTCATCCTTCTCAACCTTAGGCCTTGCACTAAGCACAGCTCAGCCAGACCTGAGCACTGGAGCTCTTTTTAATACATTTATTTGTAAGAACTCAGCCAACCAATGATGGTTTGTTTGGAATACTTGATTTTATTTATTTAAAAAATGTCACTGGTTTGGAGCAGCCATTTGTGCACTAGATATCTATGGAACTAAGTGATTTTATTTTCTTTGTCCTTGTCCTCCTTCCCTCCTTCACTTCTGTTGTTGTTACATGGGCTTGTTGTTTCTTGTTTCAAATTAGACTTCAAACTTTTCCAGGACAGGGACTATGCATTTGGACAGTGCCTAGCACAATGGCGCTCTGATTCTGATGGTGTCTTTTAGTCCTACTGCAATGCAAATAACAGTACAATACTTTCCCACTGGCAAAATAGGTGGTTCTAAGTCATCTTACTCTTTTGTGTATTTGGGTTTTAAACAAGACCTGTGCAGTTCTTGAGGGGTAAATATTTTCCAGAAATTGTTATCTATGCAAGAAGGTGTTTGCTCAAGGAGCTAACATGTCATCAGAAAGGAACAGCCGTGCCTAGGTCGCTTCCACTTGCTCTGTGCAGAATAAACCTTTCAATCAGCATGTGACAGCTATTTGTCACATGAATGTGCAAATGTACTGTATATGTTTTCTGTGTGGAGGTTAAGGAGGGAGTTGGGAGGTGGTGGTAAGATAGGGTTGCTAACTTTCTAATCAAACAAAAAACTGAACACCCCTGCCATGCCCCTCTCTGAGGCTCTGCCCTCACTCATTCCATCCCCCCCCCCATCACTCACTCTTCCCCAACCTCACTCACTTTCACCAGGCTGGGGTAGGGGGTGGAAGTATGGGCTCTGGGCTGGGAGTGCAGGCTCTGGGGTGTGGCCGAGAATGAGGGATTTAGGGTTAATAATAATAAACAGAGATATCCCATCTCCTAGAACTGGAAGGGACCTTGAAAGGTCATCGAGTCCAGCCCCCTGCCTTCACTAGCAGGACCAAGTACTGATTTTTGCCCCAGATCCCCAAGTGGCTCTCTCAAGGATTGAACTCACAACCCTGGATTTAGGAGGCCAATTCTCAAACCACTGAGCTATCCCTCCCCCCAAACCTCAGCAGGCTTCCAGCTGATGGTGTGGTCTCTGGGGTGGGGCTAGGGATAAGCGATTTGGGTGTGGGACGGGACTCCGGGCAGGGGCAAGAGGTTGGACTGGGGAGTGGGGTAAGGGCTCTGGCTGGGGGTGGGGCCAAGGATGAGGCATTTGGGATACAGGAGGGGGCTCCAGGCTGGGGTAGGGGTGTGGAGGGGTGAGGGTTCCGGCTGGGGGTATGGGCTTGGGGTGGGGCCAGGGATGAGGGATTTGGGGTGCAGCAGGGGGCTTCAGGCTGGGCCAGGGGTTGGGGTGCAGGGGTGAGTGTGGGATCCCGGTGGCACTTACTGCGACTCTGAGGAAGCAGCCACCATGTCCCTGTGGCCTTTAGGTGCATGTGCTGCTGGCTCTGTGCAGTGAGCGCTGCCTTCACGCCACAGACACCGCCCCTCCCCCCACAGCTCCCATTGGTCGCAGTTCCCGGCCAATGGGAGCTGAGGAGCCAGTATTTGGGGCTGGAGCAGCATGCGGCACCTCCTAGACCCTGACTGCCCTAGTGCCTAAGGGCCGCAGGGACCTGGCAACCGCTTCCAGGAGCAGTGCGGAGCCAGGGCAGGTAGAGAGCCTGCCTTAGCCCTGGGCCCTTGCTGCACCGCCAGCTGAACTTTTAGCGGCCCAGTCAGCTGTGCTGACCAAAGCTGTCAGAGTCCCTTTTTGACTGGGCGTTCCGGTCGAAAACTGGACGCCTGGCAAGCCTATGGTAAGATGAGAGTTCTGGGGAGTATCAGGGTGGGTAGTACAAGCTGGCAGGGGGAATGGAATGGATTAGTGTGCTGTTTTTATGGAGCTGAGAATATTTGGTAGTCAGGGCTGGCTCCAGCTTTTCTGCTGTCCCAAGCGGCAAAAAAAAAAAAAGAAGACAAGCAGTGGCACTTCGGCGGCAGCTAAATTGTGCCGCTTCTTTGGCGGCAATTCGGCGGCAGCTCAGAGGAAGAGAGGGAATGAGGGACCCGCTGCCGAATTGCAGCCAAAGACCCAGATGTGCCGCCCTGATACCGGACAGAGTGCTGCCCCTTTGAATTGGCCGCCCCTAGCACCTGCTTCCCAGGCTGGTACCTGGAGCCAGCCCTGTTGGTAGTTAGTGGGAAGAAGGGATTGAGTCCTCTAGATTCTGTGTCTGGTGTTGAATATACTGAAAAGATCAGGGTGGATAAAAGCAGCTGGAGCAAGTACCAGGGAAAAGATTAGGGACTCCTTCCAGCTTCCATTTCTCTATCCTGCTCATATGTTTTGCATTCTAAAAGAGTGGTGTTGTTTTTATATTCAGACATACAGTATTTGCTATGGGTTACAGAGTAAACGCTTATTTTTCTGTGAAATGAGGCTTTTCAGACCCCTCCTGGCTCCTCAGTGCTCACTTATGGCTAGATTGTAGCTTTACCTGGAGCCCTGAGTAAGGGGCAGCATGTAACTCCTCCACAGAAAGAGTCACAATCTGTTCCCTGGTTCTCCCTTGCTCCTCTCTTGCTTCTGTGAGAGAGTAATCTGATATTGATATAATCTAATCCATGCCAGCAGTAGATTATTTTCCTTTCCACACTGGCTCAGCTGTCGTGGCTGGTGCTAAGGTTCTGTCTGTTCCCTGACCTTACCTCCTATTCCCCACCCACATGTCTAAAGCTGCTTTTCTTTCCTTTATGCACAGGCTTGTGATACAGGAAAGCGGTTCAGGATAGGTCAGAATCTTGCCCTTCCTCATTATTTACATAATACAGTAAATTTATAGGATGCTGTCCAATAGCTGAGCTTCTCCAAACAGAATTCCAGGCCCTGAAGAGTTTACATACAGTATACATAGAATTCCATATGATCAGATAGGTGGAATGCTGCATGGAATAATACTCATGCATTTACTCTCACTGCAGCGATGTAGTACTGCTCCTTCTACTATAAACACTGATATCTGTTTCTTTCAAATGCAGCACACTTCTAGAAATGCAGCTTTATTTACCACGGTCATGGAAAGTACCTGAGGCTGTGAGCAAAGATCACATAACAGCCACATATTTTCTTTCTAATCTTTCTGCTCCTCTCTTTAGAGTTACTGTTAGCAGATTCTTGCTTGCATATCCTTTCTTGGTTTTGATCTCACCTTTTTTCCCCTTTTTTGTTCTGTTTCCATTGTAGTACCTCTCTGCCCACAGTGCTGTTTCCTTCCTTCGCAAGCACTTAAGGCTGAAAAATGAGATTGCCCCACAGTCAGGCAGGTCACCGTCAAGTGCCCCTAAATCACAGCTGCTGATGGTGTTTACAGTAGCTAACAATGATAAGATTTTTTTACATTAATGATAATGGTGTATCAAGCAGTGAAAGATAAACCTTAAAGCAAGAATATGTTTAATGTTTTCAAAGAGCCTTTTTTTAAATAGTGACATCAAAGAATGCCATTAAAGAGGGAACTTCAAAGTTTTGCAGAACAATCAGATCTGTGGTACATGCATTTTGCTGTCTGCATTTACAGTTACTAATAAAAGCAGGACAATCAGGATAGTCAAAAGCCCTGTTAAGCAGCTAAAACTGGAATAAAGCATTTTCTTAGAGGCTAAAAACCTAAGCAAACATCAAGGCTGCTGTGGAAAATCAAGGGGGTGGGATGGAATTTGACTTCTAACAGACTGAGAAGCTTAGATACCCTGCCTCTTTAAACTAATTCCTGACCTCAACAAGGATGAGAAAGGGAGTCAAGTGCTGATGTGAAAGCTCGCTGCTGGGTCTCCTACACTACTTGCCTTAATTAAATACGTATTTAAATTACTAGGAGCTCAGTAATGAAAGTATCCTATAGCACTATTGTGTATTGTACTCCAGTGCTATAGAAACACCACTGAGAGAAACCCCTGTCCCATAAAATCACATATTCTAGGTAGAGACAGCCCCAGCAAAGACATCCTTTGTGACTCTCCCGTTACAGATTTGTTTGAACTACTTTCTAAAGTCTCTGATGATTGACTGTGAAACAAGGCCCCAGTTGATTAAGGAATCAGACAAACTTGGCAGTAGAATGGAGAGCTTCAGTTTAAATTCAAGCTAGTTTCCGTTTTACTAGTCCTTTCCATGTTTTGCTGCAAAATCCTTCATGGTTTTAACCCATTGCTTTGCTTCGCTAAGTGATTGAGAAGATTTGGGTTTTTGTCAATGACTGTGTGTTTTATTTGTTTGAAACTTCTCATTATAATACTATAATATGCTATTGTGGTGGTGCTATTCCATGGTTCCCCATTCATGCCACTGAAATACACAGTTGTTCCTGTACTGCAGTTGCAATTGTGTCCATTAAAACATTTTGCCAACAGTTACTATAGTTCCCCCCATGCAAGAATACTATAAACATACCAGTAGAATATAATAACAGTTAAAACAGATATCACTATTAGAATATGAAAAAAGGTGAAATCTGAGGTTCTGCCCTGATAACTGTTGGCAAAGACTAACATTTTAACAGTAGCCACTGAGTACAAGAACACAGCTCAAGTAAAAGTCTAGCTAATGTGTAATTGAGTAAGGGCAACCAACACTTTCTATAAACATAATTAAAGAGACATGAGTTGACCTCTAGCATCCTTTCCTGCTGTTCTCAGGCAAAATTCCTATTGACAAAAATGTCCATTTTTCATAGCTCCTCTTAATGCTTCAGGCTGAGCTGTGCTGTGATGGAGGAAAAGGTGCACCCCTGAGGTACAGGTGCCTGGAGGCATTATGCCTGTAGAAAGCATAATTATTCAACTGACATTGGGAGAGCAAAGGGAGAAGTGTCCCTTACTATACCTGCTCAACAGCTATACCCAGAGCTCCCTCAGGCCAGGCATTCTGACATAAAAGGGGAGACAGGGCTGTATCAGGATCTGTGGAACTGGAGTCGGAGGACCCAAGTTCCCTGCAGGGACTGTGATTGAGGAGACACAAGGGAACAAAGGGAATTAGGCTGGAAGCAACAGAGCCACATGGACAGAGCAATGCAGAGGGTTTAATAAAGTACAGTAGCACTTGTTCAACTTAACCTGCATTCAGCTTCACTATTTGTGAGCGAAACATGGTGGCAGCATCTGAGCTGTGAGCTCTCTGAAGTGCAGCAGCTGGCAGCGTGAGCCATGGAACTCAGTCTGATGCCTCTTGGAGCTTGGATGGAGCCCGGTGGAAGGAAGAGTTAGAGTTGTACATAGGCGTGGCCATGCAGGAAGATGACAAGAGCAGGAAAGTAAAATTGTTACTTTACCTTCTTGGGGAGCAAGGCTGAGAGGTCTGCATCACTCTGAAGGTCACCTCTGCCTCAAGCCTCAGTCCTAGGAGACCAATAGAATCCCAAAGCAGAAAGAAACTGTGGAGGAGTGACACAGGTTTTTCACTACAGATCAATCAGAAGGGGAGCGGAGGAGTATAGACCTCTAAGTTACGGCCTTACCCACACTGCCTGCTACCTGCAATTTTGGGGACTTGACAGACACCCTGATTCAGAACAGGATAGTCTGTGGCACCACCACCTGCAGGAGCAACTGTTCTAGGAAAGCGATTTCACATTGGAGAAGATGCGTAGCCATGGGGCATGCAGTGGAAACCTCAAGAAAAAGGATGAAAGCCCTAGGAGGCACCACATCTCCTGAAATACAGGCAGTGAGAGAAAAGAAGAGCATGTGGCCAGGGTTCCCTACCTGGGAGATGCAATTACTGTGGGAGACCGTGTGAGCAGGTAAAGGAGAAGTGCCGCAAGGAATGTAGCAAGTTGAATTATCTTAACAATGTGTACAGGGGACAGCATATCTGACAGCAGTGATCACTCTCTCCTTGAGCTTGAGAGCATATCTGGCTCAAGTTTTCAGGACAGGGGAGCCTGAACAAGGGACAATACCAACCTCCAGGCATGGAACAATGTTAATAGGGAAATGCCCTATGAGATTTCAGCTGAATAGCGGGGCCTCCTGCAATTTGATTCTTGGGGATGAATTGGACTCGAGCCATTACAAAGAGTAATGTAATAACTATAAAAGCATAATGCAGCCTGTAGGTTAATGTGACCTCATAGTGACTAACCCCCCAAAATAACACAGTACCAGCTGAAGTTTGTAGTAGTGGATGGTAAACACTGCAGATTCCTCTTGGGGAATACTGCCATATAAGCCATGGATCTGATCAGGATGCAGTGTCAAAATTTTGTCATTGCCGTGCAAGAAGAAAAAGGGGGCATGGACAATGGACAATGGAGACAATTTCTAAAACATACGCCTGTTTACAAAGGCGACAAGTGCCTCAAAGGAAAGCTGCAGCTGGAAGTAGACCTCGCAGTGGAACCTGTGCTTGTGATTACCACGAAGGAAAATCCCTGGGGCACTGCATAATCCAGTACACAAGGAGCTTGAAAGTCTGCAGAGCAGAAATACCATAGCACCTGTAAGATCAGTACCACCTGGGTAAGCAGCATGGAGGTAATAAAGAAGCCATCAGGCAAATTACGCATCTGCCTAACTCCAAACCAACTGAACGGGGCATTGAAAAGATACCACTATCCCTGCCCATAATTGATGACCTCTTGCCAGACCTTTCCAAAGTCAAAATCTTTATGGTCTGTGATCTGAGGAATGGCTTGTGGAACATAAGCCTTGATTGAAGAGTCCAGTATGCTGATAACCTTTGCAACACCATTTGGTTGCTACAGATGGCTACACGTACCGATAGGCGTAAGCCCAACATGAAAGGCATTTCAGAGAAGACTCACCCAACTGCTGGAAGGACTGCCTGGGGTGAAAATAAGTGCAGACGATATCCTCATTGTAGGTTAAGGGAGCAGTGATACAGAAGCTGAATTAGACAATTACAGAAAACAGCAAGCTTTTCTCCAGTGATGAAGGGACAAGAACATAAAACTCAACCCATAAAAAATGTGACTCATCATGAGGTGACATACATTGGACGTCTGCTCACAGCAGACAGACTGAAAGCAGATCTCAACAAGATGAAGGCAGTCAGAGAGATGCCAGTTCCAGTGTATGGTGAAAGGGGTTCAGCACTTCATAGGCATGATACATTTTTTGTCCAAGTTCTGTCCACAGCTAGCTGCAGCAGCAGAACCCATATGTGAGCTCACAAGGTAGGGTGCTAAGTGTAAGTGGGTAGGTCCCCAACAGCAAGCATTTGACATGCTGAAACAAATGATAATGGATGCCCCGTCCTGAAGTACTGCTAGCCAGGAGAGCCACTGACACTCCAGTGTGATGCATTAGAGAAAGGACTGGGTTTTGCAGGAACAGCCAGTTGCTTATGCCAGCAGAGCCCTGTCAGAGATTGAACACTAGTACTGTGATATTTGGAATGGAGCAATTCCATCAGAACACCTATGGCTACCCTGTACTAGTGGAAACAGACCACAAGCCCCTGGAGACAATCAGGACAAAGCCCATTCTTAGTGCTCCAAAGAGATTGCAGTGCATGTTGATGCACCTCCCGCACTACAAGGTGAAGCTCATATATTGTCCAGGATGATTACATAGCCGCATGAGCAAGTTGAGGGAAGGGGGGAGATCAGGACATAGTGCAGCCTGTTAATGAATTCAGTTTCAACAGTGAAGCCGATGGAAATCCAAGAGGCTATGAAAAAGGACATCCAACTACAGGCAGACAAGACAGCGATACTAGCAGTGTAGCCAAGTGAAAAGCCAAGTATCAGTAGAAGCAGAACCATATTTTCAAATTAATGATGAGGTGAATGTGCAGGATGGAATCATATTTCAAGGAGAGAGCTGTTGTCATAGAAAAAATACATGCCTCAAACTGGGCATTGGCAGCTGGATGGACTTGAGTGCATGTGTTTACTGGCCAGGAATGAGTACACAATTCCACTCTTTGATAGAAGGCTGTAACACTTGCAGGTTGTGTGATAACCATTAGCAGAAAGAGACTCTGTTACCATGTGAGCTGCCCACCCAACTATGGGAAAAGGTGGATGTGGACTTATTTACCCTCAAGGAAAAGCAGTACTTGACTACAGTGGACTACTATTCAAATTTTTGGGATGTATGCCATGTCTGATACAAGAAGCAAGTCAGTGATTGGCAAACTGAGGGCCCACTTTACATGATATGGCGTTCCAGATACTGTATTCACCAACAATACACCCAAATTTGCCTAGGAAGAATTCAAGGAATTTGCACACAAATGGGAGTTACACCGCCACACCTTCTCTCCAGCATACCCACAGAGTAATAGTAAGGTAGAATCAGCTATGAAAACAGCTAAGAGACTTTTAAACAAGGATGTTTCTTCTGATTCAAACCCCCTCTGTTGCAGTTTTTCCACACAGGAATATCCCATTACAGGGGTGCCAAAATAGTCCAGCACAGAAACTGGTGGGACAAGGACCAAAAATCTGTTATGAATGAGGGAAGACCTGTTACAGCCAGAAGAATGGAGACACTGAGAGGAAATGGCCAACAATCAGAGAAAGCAGGCAGTAGAGTATGACAGGTCAGCCAAGGACCTATTGGCCCTGGAAACAGGTACTCCTGTGAGGATCCAGCCATTAGAGAGACACCAGAGGAGTGCACTAAAGGAGTTGCAAGGGGTACAGTAGCACCCAGGTCATACGAGATGACTACACAAGAGAGACAAGTGATCGAAGGAACAGGAGGGACTTACAAGCCAGCAGACAAAACCCTGAGAAATAAGATTTATCTATGTATAAATTAAATCTACCATTAAACTGGTACAGAAATAAGTGGGAAAAGTGTATAGTCAAAAGCTGTTACACATATCACAAAATCATTCCATAAGAGTGTTCCACCTTTGGATAACACTGTTGGAATTGTGTAAGATACTGTTTCACTAAAATGTGCAGTGGCTCCAAGAAAAAGAATCTAAAAAGACTGTCTGTAAATAAAAAAACTACAGGGACTCAGAGAGCTAAGCTTTGACACTTCAAAGAATGTTGATCTACATATGTGACAATGATACAGTGAACTTACTATTAAATCAGTACAGGCAATTGTCATAATTCCTAATTGTATAAAGACTTGAAAGCAGAGCCACTTACATACTCTGACATTAGAGCTAATAATTTATTCAAGAGAGTAAGTGCAAGTGGGTGGCAAATGCAGCTTTAATTGTATCTATAGATAAAAGAGAACATTCAGACTTTCAAGTTGTAGTGTCTGAGTCACCCATGATTCTACCTGGGTTTGCCAACAGTAACGAAACCTACACTTAATGCAGAGAGTCAATATTATGTATGAGAAAGAACTGAACACTGACACTGATAGTACACTTACTTGTCATTATAGTCATGGGCCTTCTTGCCCATCTCCAGATGACTGGGGTCAGGCAGGAAAATCCACCATTATAATGATATTAAATATAATACCATCATGCACCTAGTGGCATTGCAAGACTAAATGGAAAAAGAGCTGAAAATGGAAAAATTACTAGTGATAATGAAAGGGCAGAAACCTACAAAGCTCTTGATCAGCCTGTAAGAGATGAACCAAGACTTTATCTGGACCTCAGACAAAGCAAAGCAATAAGCAATTAGTATTTTCATTTGTCTACTGGCAGCTTGGAGTGGTAGAACTACTAGTCCAAATTCAACTGTGACCAGGGCTGCCGAGAGTGGGTTCGGGCCCCGGTGAAAAAATTTTTTCAGTCCCCCCAGCAAGGGCAGACCGGCTAAACAGGGCCGACGAGCTGGGGGGAAGCTGGGCCCGGGCCCCCTTCCGGACCGCCGGGCCCCGGTAATTTGTACCGGCTTTCTCCCCCACTCGTCGGCCCTGACTGTGACTTCAGTGGAGTTCACTAAAGATTAATTAGGCCCACTGTATTTTCATTTCTCAGTGGAGAAAAGAAAGGTCAAAATATTTTAAATTAAGCTTTCAATCCACCTGGATTTGCCTGGCTATCTCAGGTTGAGAAAATCAAAGCAAAACTATACCACAATGTTGAAAGCTTAGAAAGCATAGTATATAATACTACATTTGTGATATTTTTGTGTGGGGAGCTAACAAACAAATACATGATGCTAGGTTCAGGAGAATAATAATGAGGGGTTGGAACGGAAACCGGAAATTAAATAGAAATAAAATTTAGTCATACATGTTGGCAATTTTAATAGTCTGCAGGATTAGTTAACTTGGCCTTGTAGCATCTTTAAAGATTTTAAGCTCTCTGTACCTACTTAGGTGGCGATTTGTCTAAATTAGTCATTTATTTAATCAAAAATAAATTGTGCCTCAGTTCCCAATCTTCTGCTTTTATGTTGAATTCCCTCCTCCCACCCCTTGTCTGTATTGTCTCTAAAATGTAAGCTCTACAGGGCAGGGATTGTTTCTTACTGTGTTCGTACAGCACTTAGCATAGTGAAACCTCATTGTCTGGGGAAGTACAATAGTACCACTAATAAGGGTTGTCACTAATACATCCATGGAAACTGAACAGATTGCTAGGTGTCTGAGATTCAGAGAACCTCAGCTGAGTATTCTACAAAGAATAGGGAGGTAGCTGTAACACTCCAGGTATACCAAGGGAAACATCGACTGCCAAAGCCAAAAAAGGAGTTAAAAGCAAAGCAGATGCCTTATCAAGAGCATATTTGCAGTTGGAGAAGGTGTGATTAGAGATGTTGTTGTCCTAGTGTATCTCATGATGCCATACTTGTCAATATCAGAAAACATGCTTAATAGCTTTCAGTTAGACACTGCAAATGCTGTTACGTTGCAAGCATTGCCCACTCAGTTGTGGGTGCTAAAGCTGTTTGCACAAATACAATAATTTAAATGGAGGTGAGACGAAAAGTGGGAAGTATCTGATGACACAAAAATGTTATGGTTTCAGTAGCACTCTAACTGGAGTTACTATGAGGAAATAGCAAGGGGAAAATGGCATGCTGCCATTTGCCACTAGATGAGCTGTGCACATGTGAATTCAAACAACAAACTGTAGCACCAGCATCAACTACATGGTATGGAGTACTATGAGCCAATGCTCCAGGGCAAGCCCACCCCTCTCCTTCTCAAGAAACCAGAGGGAATAGTGACAGTGAATTGGGGAGTGTTGGGCATCACATTGCAGCGATGTAATTGTGGGTGTGGTGAGCAAGAACTGAAAGTAGAGTATCTCCATATATATGTTTTCCCCAATTCAACACCCCAGCAGCAACTAGTATACATAAGACAAAGCCCCAAATATCAGTATTGTCCCTAAAAAATCAGGACATCTGATTACCCTATGGTGATGTATAGCAGTTATTGAATCTAAAAAAAGTGGAGTTGTCCCCTCCTTAGCTGTTACCACAGACTGCAAATCAGTCTTCACAGGTTAAGATGCTGTTGTATCTCAGAAAATAAGGACAATAAACCACAGTTTAGCTTGATATTACATCTCTACCCCGATATAACGCGACCCGATATAACATGAATTCGGATATAACGTGGTAAAGCAGCACTCCCGGGGGGCGGGGCTGCGCACTCTGGCAGATCAAAGCAAATTCGATATAACGCGGTTTCACTTATAACACAGTAAGATTTTTGGGCTCCAGAGGACAGCGTTATATCGGGGTAGAGGTGTATTAAATAATTTCCTTCAAGAATGGGATTTAGATCATAAACCATTTAGTACATTATTCTCTCAATCCAATGGATTTAAAAGCAGTTCAGCAATGATAAAAACAAAAAAAGACCCTTATTTGGTCTTTTACACTGAGAGCAATACATCTAATCACTTGCTTAACCCTTGAAGGGCAGAACACTAAGAACCAAATTATCCACATCATTTTAGCTGTTGCATCACAAAGTGGTGCAAGGAGATGTCAAGCTTAACTAGATGCAAGAGAGATCAAGCTAAAACCTTTTTATGAAACAGAAGAAAAGCACATCCCACGCCTGAGAGAAGCTGAGTAACAGAATGCAGGAGAGAATGGAAACCTGGAATGGTATTGTAGCTTCATAAAGCACTCAGATCACATCATGTGGAGACAGTAGAAGGCAAAATATATCAGAGCAATAGAAAAAGAACCCAAATACTCCTAAGCTCTAGAGAAGTCACACAGAACATGACTGAAGAGTTAGACACAGAAGAATGTAGGTTGGCATTTAGTCCCACAATAAAAGGTTTTTTTTTAAGTGAAGAGTCCTATTGAGTAGCAAAGAAAGAAAACAGGTTAGATAAGGGACCTACTGTGCGCTGTAACAATTATGAAGGACAGCATGATAAGCAAAATCTCTTAAAATACAGAAAGGAAAATAAAATGTAATTGACACAAAATATAACATAAAAGGCCTTTGAAGAAACAGCAAACAATAATGACAGGAGATGGAATAATAGGAATTTTACTGTAAGAACTAAGGTTAGCTAATTAGTTGGCATGGAGGAACTGAATGGATTTATAACTGTCATAGAGAAGATGGAGCACCAACAGAAATAGACAGTAGATAGCAATGCTAGTCTAGTTTTGAGTTAACTGATCAATTAAACTCTTATCAAGGAAAAGTGGTCAAGGCTATGTCAGGGTTAGCTAACCTATGTAGGGGTAACATCTGCTGGAGTAAAGCTGAAATAGCCACCTTCAGTGCCAGCTATCACTCCTATCCTGGCATAAGGAGTGTGTACGGGTGGGTGGGTAGGTGGGGGCAGGGTTAGGGGCAGACTAGGGGTATGTAAGGACAAGAGGGGGCATGGTGTAACGGAGCTCCTTTACACCTGGTTCACCACTGGCATAACACCAGTTGTGGACATTAGAGTGTCAGGGGTTCAGGGGACAGCAGCTGGCTTCCTGCAGCCATCACTGGTCACTACATCAGACAGCAGCATGGACCTAATGGAGAATCAAGGCCATAGCATTTATCAAGATATTGGTATTAGTAAATTTGTACTTCAAGGATATTTGATACTGGCTGAGTAACCTGTGTGGTGCTTGGCAAGACATTAACAGCCTGTTTGACCCAAAGAAGAAACTGTTTTAGCAACATAAATGGTCTGGAATCAGAAACACCAACATTTGGTACTCTCTGCATGCCTCTGAAAGGGCAAATTTATTTTAAAGGATTTAATTTTCTTGGACTGAATATTACTGTTTCTTTAGATCTGATCCTTACAGGGTACATAATTCTTGAGAGCTTCAAAAGTCACTCAGACACAAATAGAACACTTCTCATGGCATAACTATCTAGAGGCAGAGCAGCCCAAATCTGAGGGAAATATTAATTTTTGACTTTTTTCATACCAGAAAAATGCAGGAAATATACCAAACTGCTCCACCTCTGCAACTTCCCAATATTCATCATGAGAAAGGCCCATGTGAGGCTTTTTAGTTAACTCTAAACAAAAGAGATGGTTGGGATATGTAAAAAAGATGGGAGACATGCTAAGCAAGCATTGAATTGGTTACTTGAGGAAGAAAAGAAAGCGAGGAAAGCCAAGGAAGAACTGACAGAAGACAATGACAGAGGATATTGAATGCACTGGCATTACCTGGGAAATACCACAACTAGCAAGTGAACGTACTCAGTGAAGGAACTGGACTACCCAATGTCTGACACTGGAGGAGCTAAGGCCTAAGGTAAGGTAAACAAGAGATAATCCAAATATATCACAACAATTAGAGAGATGAGTACAAAATATAGCAAACTCTGTCCATCCAAATTTAAGATGCCTTTACGTGTAAAGCTAATTCTGATGGTAATATAACTACCATGCGAAAAGACAGTGGGGTGCAACATGTTAAATGCTGGTCATATGTGAACATGCAGGTGAACCTGGAAGGATGGCTAATAAGAACATAGTAACTAGCGCTGGTCAAAAAGTATGTTTTGCAAAAAATTGATACAAAAATCAGATCTGAACATTTTCAGATTTTCCCTGCCCCAGTTTTTTTCTTTTTCCATTTGTTTCTAACTATGACTAAAAATAGAGCAGCTCAGGCAGAACAAAGAATCAAGCCTGAGTTTTTTAAAGGATGTGTTGTATAAGTAAGTGAACAACAATCAGTGGCAAAAAGAGTTTGAAATTTTTATCAATAGTTCATCTTGAATAAACTAGCTTATATGTTGTGCACTTTCCTCTTTAAGGACCTAATTCAAACTCCTTCGAAAGGTTTCCCTTGATCCCTTAAGTAGGATCAGGTCCCAAATGATTCACTGGCATTTTTATTTCGCTACACTATCTGGTCCAAATCCAGAGTCCTTGCTCACTGTTTTACTCATTCCTTACTCAGATAAAAATCTCATTGAATTCAAAGGTTTTTTTCCATGGTGTTTCATTTTTCATGTGTTAGAGCACTGTAACGTTCAGGAAGATGAATTCCCAGAACAGCACTGTTTTCATTTGTGTGTCTCAGATTTAATATTCAGTAACATTTTTCCTTTATTGCAGATGTCTTGTATGTCTTTAGGGCAGTGAGTCATTTTAGTAGTGGCACTGAACTAGATTTATTCATTTTAAATGGCAAAAAAATACTTTCCCAAATGTGAAAATATCACTGAGAAGAATTAAGACACAATTGGCTTCAACTGGATGGCTGCCCTAACTTAAATCACATGTGAAAAAGCTTTGTTAAACAGTTTTGTTCTGCTTCTCTTTGTCAGCTATTTTCTTTACTTTCTTTGGTTCTTTTCCTTTATTTGCTCCTTTTCTGTCTCTGTTTTGGACAGAAGGATGGTCTTGCAGTTAAGGCACTACTCTGGGACTCAGAAGATCTGCAGTCTGTTTCCAGCTCTGCTACAGAGTTCCTGTGTAACCTTGGGCAAGTCATTTAACCTCTCTCTAGCTCAGTTCCTCATGGTAAAATGGGAATAATATTGCCTTGCCTCACGAGGGTACAGTAAAGATATATCCATTAATGTTTGTGATGTACACAACTATTAAGGTGATGGGGGTCATATAAATAGAGATACTTACTGTTAAGACATTTAAGGTATTTTACATTAATACTAATGTTGCATTTTTTTCAGCTTTCACGCTGTATGTGTAACTCAGAGCATGTGCCACAGCTGTTTCCTTAAGAGCGATGCAGTGATCATTCGAGCATGCTGTCTTCATGCTGTTCCATTGTTGCTTGCAGTGTAGTTGTAGCCATGTTTGTTCTACGATATTAGAGAGGCAAGGTGGGTGAGGGGACCAATTTCTGTTGGTGAAAAAGACAAGCTTTTTACCCAGAGCTCTTCTTCAGGTCTCTTCTTCATGCTGTTCAGGCAGCTCAGTGCCTAAATTTTCATCTCCTAAATCCTAGTGGAGTGTGTTGTCACTAGGCTACCTAGCTTGGGCAGCTTTTCTTCATTTCACCCTCTGGACTGCTTAGAATTACTCTTTCAGCAGTGAAGTTCATGCCTGGTAAGGCACAGCTCCCCAGTGGATATTGCCATCTCCGGGTTCACCAGAAAGTCTGACCCTTTCTCTTCAACATTATTTATCTTTTTGTCACCTCTAGGCTAAACTATTGCAATTCACTTCTGATTGGATTCCCTTGTAAATGATCACAAAGGGTGGAATAGGTGCAGCATGTGACTGTTTATTTGCTCCTTAGCATGGAGCTGAGAAAATCATAAATGCTCACTTTCTATGGCTTCCACTGGCTGCCAATAAGCCAAAGGATTCAACTCAAGAATTTACAGATCTATGTATAACCCTTAACATAATCTAGGCCTAACATACTATAATGAATATTTTGCCCTATATAATAACACTTAATAATAGTTTGGTGCTTTGATGATGAAATGGTCTAAGCACTAATTATTTTTTGTAATATTCCTATGATATAGTGTGACAGACCCAGACCAGTGGGGTATAGGAGTCTGGTAGAGGGCAAATATACTGGTCACTGGATGAGTAGTTTTCTGTTCCCTGAGTGACCAGAGCAGGGGCTGCACTAGAGTAATCAGGAACCTGCTAGAACCAGTTAAGGCAGGCAGGCTAATTAGGACACCTGGAGCCAATTAAGAAGAAGCTGCTAGAATCAATTAAGGCAGGCTAATCAGGGCACCTGGGTTTTAAAAGGAGCTCAGTTCAGTTTGTGGTGTGAGTGTGAGGAGCTGGGAGCGAGAGGTACAAGAAGCTGAGAGTGAGAGGGTGTGCTGCTGCTGGAGGACAGAAGAGTACAAGCGTTATGAGAAACCAGGAGGAAGGTCTTGTGGTGAGAATAAGGAAGGTGTTTGGAGGAGGCCATGGGGAAGTAGCTCAGGGAGTTGTAGCTGTCATGCAGCAATTACAGGAGGCACTATAGACAGTTGCAGTCCTCAGGGCCCTGGGCTGGAACCCGGAGTGGAGGGTGGGCCTGGGTTCCCCCCAAACCTCCCAATTGACCTGGACTGTGGGTTCTTCCAGAGGGGAAGGTCTCTGGGCTGTTCCCCAACCCACATGGTGAATCTCTGAGGCAGGAAAATCGGCCAATAAGCGCAGGACCCACCAAGATAGAGGAGGAACTTTGTCACAAAATTAGCTCTGGTTGTACAGATGGGGAAGCTGAAACATAAAGAGACTAGGTGGATTGCATGTAGTCAGCCAAGAATTCTGTGGCAGAGCTGGTAGTATAATACAGGAGCTCTTGATTCCTAGTCCTGTACTCAACCTACTAGGTCACTCTGTCTCTTCCCCTGTGTCTGTACAAAGCAGTTGAGATTGGCCAGGCTCCTTTGCTCTCCATCATGTGGTCTGTCTGAAGTGAGCCAGGGACAAGACCTTCTTGCTGTCAGGACTCAAGGCCCAGCTTTTTAAAGCTTATTTAGGCATTGCTCCACCTAGCATTGCAAGGCCTAGGACCCAGATCCTCAAAAGTATTTAGCTGCGTAACTCCATTGATTTTATGAGTATTAGGCACCTAAATACTTTCGAGGATCTGGCCTCAATGACTTAGATGGCTAAGTCCCATTTTCAGGAGTAACTTAGGCATTTAGAAACCTAAATCTCATTGTATGGGATTTAGACCCCTACATTCCAGATCATCAAAGGTATTTAGGCACCTAACTCCCCCAGTTAGACATCTAAATACCATTGGAGGATCTGGGCCTAAGTGCCTGAGTTTCTTTTGATAATGGAACTTAGCCATCTAAGTGCAATGCTGAGCTGCAGCAGCAAATTCACATGGCTATGATGTAGCCATGATGGTGCATAGAATGGACTTCATCTTGAACAGTCCTCGTAAGTCTTTTTCCTTCAGCAAGAGTCAGTGTGGGAGGATTNTTTTTTTTTTGCAGCTCTTCCAGCACTAGCTGTAGTTGGTCAGTAAGGCTATATCATCCATGTACTCAGGATCCTCTAAAGATTAATCTTAACTTTCAGACCTACTTTGGCCTCAATCAGCTTTGTCCTAAGATAGTCTATTAGAACATTAAATAGCACAGGTGAGAAAATGCATCCCTAGTATATTCTTGAGTCTTCTGAAAACCAATCTAATGCAACAATGTTGGTCCTCACACAGCTAAATGTACCATGGTACAGTTCCTCTACTAGCCGCACACTAAGTCCTCCAGCACCTCATACTGGGTAGAAGTATCCACATTACTGAGTCAAAAGCATCTGCAGTCTATAAACGCAATGTTAACTTTCTTTTGTCGGTTTACAGTCACATTCTGCAGAGCCTACATAACATGGATTGTAGATCGACCTGTACAGAAACCACACTGGTTGTTTTTCATTTCTGGGTTGAGATAGTATTTCAGTTGGTTCAATAATAAGATCATAAACCCCTTCCCTGAGTCTCACAGCAGTATTATTCCCCTATAATTTGAGCAATCTGATTCTTCTCCTTTTATTAGAAAAAAGGGATGATGCAGCCCCTTTTCCAGCCTTCTGGAATGTGGCTGCTTTCCCAAACTTTTAAGATAGGGTTACCATACATCTGGATTTTCCCGGACATGTCCGGCTTTTTGGGCCTCAAATCCCCGGCCGGGGGGAAATCCCAAAAAGCCAAACTTGTCCCGGAAAATTGGGACATGCCGGGCCGGCAGTGTGGGGCCGGGGGCCGGCGGTGCTGGGCGGGCCGGCAGTGCTGGGCGGGCCGGCGGTGCTCGGCTGGGGGCTGGCCCAGGGCCGGCACCCCAGGGCCCGAGCCGACCCAGGCTAGAGACGCTGGGGGGGCCAGACTGGGCCGCGCCTCCTCCCCTCACCTCCTGCCCCTTACCTGCTTCCTGCTTCAGGCTTCCCGCGAATCAAATGTTCGCGGGAAGCAGGGGAGGGGGCGGAGTTGGGGCATGGGCGGGGCTGGGGGCGGGGCCGGGGCCCCATGGAGTGTCCTCTTTTTGGACACTCAAAATATGGTAACCCTATTTAAGACAACTCAATGAAGCCAGTGAACTAAATCTGGACCTCCATTCTTTAGCAGTTTTGACGAAATATTGTCAAGACCATTTATCATTTTGTAACTATTTGACCTCAAGCATCATTTCCTGTACTGTCACTGACCAGTTTTCTGCTGGGTTCATTTCTGGATTAAACTGTAGTTTACATCTTGATTGGGGTCTGTTCCATTAATTAATAAAAATGCTCATGCCAACGCTTAAGTTGTGTTTCAATATATTGGCAGTATTTACCATTTTTGTTCTTAACTGGTGGAAGCTGTGAGAATGTATCATAGAACTGAAGGGACCTCGAGAGGTCATCTAGCCCAGTCCCCTGCACTTGTGGTAGGACAAAGTATTTTCTAGACCATTACTGACAGGTGTTGTCTAACCCAGTGATTTTCAAACTGTGAGTTGCAACCTAGTACTGGGTCGAGGAATGTAAGGCACTGGGTCGTGGGCAATGGGAGCTGGGGAGAGGGGCGATGCCAGTGGGTGAGAGACGCGCGAAGCCGCTTGTGCACCTCCACCTAGGAGCCGGATCTGCTGCTGGCTGCTTCCAGGGCGCAGCGCAGTCCACAGTGCCAAGACAGGCAGGAAGCCCGCCTTAGCACCTCCACTGTGCCGCTGACTGGAAGCCGCCTGTGGTAAGCCTGTGCCCCAACCCTGCACCTCAATCCCCTGTCCCAGCCCTGAGCCCCCCAAACCCAGAGCCCCTTCCTGCACTCCAAACCCCTCACCCCTGGCTCCAGCCCAGAGCCTGCACCCCCACCCCAGAGCCCTGACCCCTCCTCCACCCCAACCCCCTGTCCCAGCCCAGAGCCCCCTCCCACACCCGGAACCCCTCATTCCCATTCCTCACCCCCACAGCTCAATGCTCTGTCCAAGCCCTGAGCCTCTCCCACATCCCACACCCTTCATCTCCAGCTCCACTGGGTCGTAGTCATCAACAATTTTCTTCCGATGAGTCACCAAAAAAAAGTTTTTAAATCATTAGTCTAACCTGTTCTTAAAAATTTCTGATGATGGAGATTCCACAACCTTCCTAGGCAATTTACTCAAGTGCTTAACCACTCTGACAGTTAAGAAGTTTTTCCTAATGTCCAACCTAACCTCCCTTGCTGCAGTTTAAGCCCATTGCTTCTTATCTTATCCTCAGAGGTTAAGAAAAACTATTTTTCTTCGTCCTCCTTGTAACAACCTTTTATGTACTTGAAAACTGTTATCATGTCTCCTTTCAGTCTTCTCTTTTCCAGACTAAACAAACCCAATTTTTTCAATCTTCCCTCATAGGTCATGTTTTCTAGACCTCTAATCATTTTTGTGACTCTTCTCTAGACTCTCTCCAATTTGTCATCTTCCTTCCTGAAATGTGGTGCCCAGAACTGGACATAATACTCCAGTTGAGGCCTAATCAGCAAAGAGTAGAGTAGAAGAATTACTTCTCATGTCTTGCTTACAATATTCCTGCTAATACATCCCAGAAGGATGTTCGCTTTTTTTGCAGCAGCGTTACACTGTTGACTCATATTTAGCTTGTGGTCCACTATGACTCCCAGATCCTTTTCTGCAGCACTCCTTCCTAGGCAGTCATTTCCAGGGACGATGAGAGTGGGGGTGTTGCCAGCACAGGTGTGCTTGAGGACAGCAACAGTGGGTTCGTTGCCCGGTGTGCTTCGCGTCAATAAACACACCAGGTGGAGAAGCAAACAAAGTTTATTTGGGATCCCAAAGCGGTGCAAGGAGACTGGCAAGTCTCAAATCAAGCACATTAACAGGAACAGTTTTTCTTCTTTTATACATTTTGCAGTTAAGCCTCACCCCCCACCTTTCCCCTCTAGCCCTCCCTTTCTCCCCCCCATTCCTCCCTCTACCCCTCCCGTCCCTGGTAATAGTTAAGTCATTCTTGGCAGCTATAAGCCTAGCTTGTTAGTAACTTCTTTAAACCGTTATCTTGTCCTTTTTCCCTTCAGCCAGAAACATGCAGGCCTCATTATTACTGCTTGAGCAGGGGGTTGCACACAGATAACTGGTTGCTTACATATTCCAATTGCACCTGGCTTTTGAGGTTGATTAGAGTTTAAACATGGAAGGATAGAGTTTGGTTCACTTAGGCTTAGTGCAGGAAGGCTTCATTGACACTTTGTGGCCTTCCACCCTCCCGAGTTACCTAGGGTTATGCCTAGTGACGTCAACAGGGGGGAAGCCGGTACAAATTACCAGGGCCCGGCGGTCCGGAAGGGGGCCTGGGGCCCAGCTTCCCCCCTCTCGTTGGCCCTGTTTATCTGGTCTGCCCTTGCTGGGGGGCCCAAAAAAATTTTTTCACCAGGGGCCGAACCTGCTCTCGGCGGCCCTGGTCATTTCCCATTTTGTATGTGTGCAACTGATTGTTCCTTTCTAAATGGAGTACTTTGCATTTCTCCTTATTGAATTTCATCCTATTTATTCAGCAGCACACTCCAGTTTGTCCAGATCAATTTGAATTTTAATCCTATCCTCCAAAGCACTTGCAACCCCTCCCAGATTGGTATTGTCCGCAAACTTTATAAGTGTACTCTGTATGCAATTGTCTAAATTACTGATGAAGATATTTAACAGACCCGGACCCAGAACTGATCCCTGCGGGATCCCACTCGTTATGCCCTTCCAGCATGACTGTGAACCACTAATAACTACTCTCAGAATGGTTTTCCAACCAGTTTTGCACCCACCTTATAGTAGCTCCATCTATGTTGCATTTCCCTAGTTTGTTTATGAGAAGGTCATTTAAGACCGTATCAAAAGCTTTACTAAAGTCTAGATATACCACATCTATCGCTTTCTCCCATGCACAAGGCTTGTTACCCTGTCAAAGAAAGCTATCAGGTTGGTTTGACATAATTTGTTTTTGACAAATCCATGCTGACTGTTACTTATCACCTTATTACCTTCTAGATGTCTGCAAATTGATTGCTTAATTATTTGTTCCATTACCTTTCCAGGTACAAAAGTTAAGCTGACTGGTGTGACGGGGTCAGGCCAGACAGCTACAGGAGAGTGCTGTTAAACTGATAAGAACAGATTTTAAAATTTTATTAAAGCTAATGTAAAAAAAATTATATAATACATAGGTTGGGAAAAAAGTGTCTGTACATCTGGGTATAGTGCTTAGATTATCCACAAATATAAAGTTAGTTTTTAAAATTCATATTATACATAGAGTACATAATCAGAAATTACCCAAATTTAGGTGAATAGATTTAACAATACAGTTTAGATATTAGAATGCGAATAATTGGGTACATCGCTCACGAAAAATTGTAAGGAGATTTGGTTGTAGAAAGCAAAATATATCAATGAGAGGAGATTGTCCCGCAGTAATTGAAAATTAGGTTGCTTGTCCATTTAGATAATACAATCCATGAGGAAAGTATTTCAGTTACTTTCCTGACTGCACTTCTCATCGGCACTTCAGCTCATCCCTCCTGGTATTGCCGATGTCCAGTGATGTATTCTATGTAGATGTCCCTCGACCACCTGATGGCATCTGACACCATGAGTTGCTGCATCAGCCGAGCCTAGCGTTGACTGATTCCACATTCTCTCAGCACTCGCTCATTACTGGGGTCCCATGTGCCCAAGGCTCTGACAATCACTGCATGTGTCTGGACCTTACTCTCAAGATTTTGTCCAGAGGGCATATTTCTCCACCTTTCGAGCTCGGGCATTGTGGAAGGCCAGGGTCCTGTTCTTGAATGGCACTGTGATGTCCGTCATGATGATCTTCTTCCTGTCCCCGTTGGTGATGACAATGTCCGGTCGCAGTTGGCTGTTGGTTCCAGGGATGGCGGAGTTTACGGCAACCTTTCCCATGGGTGGCGGGATGGCTTTGGCCAGGAGATCTTGGATGGCATTGTGTCGCAGCTGCCAAGCTCTCAAATGGGGCTTGCAGCTACACAGGATGTGGGGTAGCATCTCATTGGTGTAGCCACACTTCCTGCATTGGGAGGAGGGATAGCTCAGTGATTTGAGCATTGGCCTGCTAAACCCAGGGTTGTGAATTCAGTCCTTAAGGGGTCCACTTAGGCATCTGGGGCAAAATCAGTACTTGGTCCTGCTAGTGAAGGCAGGGGACTGGACTCACTAACCTTTCAGGGTCCCTTCCAGTTCTATGAGATAGGTATATCTCCATATATCATCATTATTGCTTGTCTCGATTCCCAGGGCGGATGGCTCCGTTCAGTGGGACACAGTTGAGCCGGACCCTGTGGATGAACCTCCAGTCGGCAAATCGGGTGAAGCTGCCCCCAGGGAGGAAGTGGTTGCTGGCATCCCACTTGCACGTCACCTCGAACACTTTGCCCTGGTCTGGTTTCCGTTTCAGATTTTCCACATATTGGCAGTGGATGGCATCCTTCAGGGTCCTCTCCAGCATGGTTCTAGCTCTTCGAGTGATGATAGTGCGATCTGTAGTCTTCACCTCTGGCACCAGGACTCCCAGCTCCTAGCATTCCTCGCACCACATCCATTGGCAGCCAATACACTTCTCCAGTCATCACGTAGTATTGCGGGCACAAGTCCAGAGCAAAGCAAAGTCTCCCCCATCTCTTCCAAATTCACCTTCCAGCGAGCCACTCAGGTAGGTGGCGACATCTTGTTGGAAGAGGTCCTGGCGATTCGCTTCTTGACAGCATCCTGCAGAGCACTTTCTCTTGATGTTCCTCACCTTGGTGTCTGGGCACGTCAGAAGTTGGAAGACGTGAGTGATCACAGCAATGTCACACAGATCACCCATTCGAGGGATGTTGGCGCCACCCTGCGTGTGCGAGAGTACACCGGTTCATTGCTGGCCCTCTGGGGAAGAAACATCCACTTCTTTACCAGCTGCCAGCTGGTGCTGTCTGCCTAGTTCAGAGGTACCTTCGCCCTCAGCAGATTCCCTCAGGATGAATGAGATACGGGGGATCAGGAAGGTGTTCAAGGCGTTGATCTTCTGCCATGGTGCCAGTAGGGAGGAGTCGATCCTGGCCACATCTCATAGGATCTCTGTGATGGTATCCTCAAGTGTCTGCTGGATGCGGAAACCCGTCGGCGTGCCGAGATGTTAGTATGCCTGTCCGTCCTCGAGGAAGATCCAGGGTTCACCCTGGATCTGAAAAGATGTCGCCTGGACCGAATCCCTTCTACTGCCATCAATATGAAGGGATGCACACTTCTTGGCACTGAAGCGGAGTCCCATCCATTTGGCAGCCTGGCTCGTGATGTCAAGCATTTGTTGGAGACTCTCAGGGCTGTCTGCAATCAGGACCAGATTGTCTGTATAGGCCGGGATATTCTCTCTGTGGTCATATAGATTGAAACAGCCTAGACCGCTAGAGATCGCTTGAATGAGCGGCTCCATGGCTAAGTTGAAAACGATGGGGCTCAGGGGGCAGCCTTGCTTCATGCCACTATGGATAGGAATTTCAGGTGTCTCTCCTTCCATGGAGCCTACATACAATTCCCAGACCAGTTGGAGAAAATTTTCAGTCATCCTGAACTCTTGCAGCATGGCAAAAATGTGCTGGTGGGGCATCGATCCAAAAGCATTAGCCAGGTCGAGCCATGCTATGGCACATTGCCTCCATGCCCTCCTGACTGTGTGGGTGGCAGACTGAAGGACAAAGTTGTGTTCGTAACAGCCTTCACACAACATGAAGCCTTTCTAGATGGAGCTGATGGCTCCTCTGTTCACCGACCAGTTAAGTGAAGTTAAGAGGGAAGGTACTGTACATCTGGGGTCAGGCTTGAGTTATGACTTTCAAGTACATCCACTCTGCATCGTGCCTCTTTTTTTCTCTCCCATAATCTGTTGGTACCATTTGGAATCCAACATTGTTTTTTCATTCTCCTTAGTCTCAGTTGTTCTCCTAAGGTCCGAGAAGAGTGCTGGAAGGCAGATATATAAGTCCCAGGATAAACAGGTCCCTTTTCTCTTGGTAGCTGAACAGGGGTTACTCTAGGTTAATTAGGACATCTGGGGCCAATCAAGGGCCTGCCAGAATCTGTTAAAAGTCTCCCCTCTGGGCAGATAGGGGCGTGCGATAAGATCTGAGGGAGGAAGGCCAGCTACTGGAGAGCTGGGCAGTGCAGACACTGACAAGCATTAGGAGAGAAGCCACACAGGTACAGAGGTGAAGGGCAGGAGAATCCCTGCCCAACAGGGTGGATGGCCCTTCTGGGCCCCATAGGTCTGAGGGAAGAGACCCTGCCAGAGGGGAGAGACTGAACCAGGTGTCTGGTCTGTTGCCACCATGCCCGGAAGGGCTACCAGAGACTGAGAGGCTCCCCTTCCCTCTCCCCATCAGGGAGGCCAGGAGGAACTCTGCACCAACAAGGTGTGGACAGTAAACGCAGAGGCATGGGGAAAATTCTGAGGGAAAAGAATACCCCAGCCTGCTGCTAAATGGAAGCACAGGAGCCACTGAGGTGGAGAGGAAGCTTTGTCACACTGGTCTATAATTCCCCGGGTTGTCCTCATTTCCCTTTTTTATAGATTGGTACTATATTTGCCCTTTTTCCAGTCTTCTGGAATCTCTTCTGTCTTCCATGACTTTTCAAAGATAATCGCCAATGGCTTAGATAGCTCTTCAGTCAGCTCCTTGAGTATTCTAGGATGCATTTCATCAGGCCCTGGTGATTTGAAGACACCTAATTTGTCCAAGTAATTTTTAATTTGTTCTTTCCCCATTTTAGCCTCTTCTGATGCTACCTCATTTTCACTGGAATTCACTATGTTAGATGACCAATCACCACCAACCTTCTTAGTGAAAACCGAAACAAAGAAGTCATAAAGCACCTGTGCTATTTCCACATTTTCTGATATTATTTCCCCACCCTCATTGAGTAATGGTCCTACCCTGTCCTTTGTCTTCCTCTTGCTTCTAATGTATTTGTAGAATGTTTTCTTGTTATCCTTTACGTCTCTAGCTAGTTTGATATCGTTTTGTGCCTTGGCCTTTCTAATTTTGTCCCTACATACTTGTGTTGTTTGTTTATTTTCATCCTTTGTAATTTGACCGAGTTTCCACTTTTTGTAGGACTCTTTTTTTTTTTTTTTTAGATCATTGAAGATATCTTAGTTAAGCCAGAGTGGTTTCTTGCCATACTTCGTAGCTTTCCTATGCAGTGGGATAGTTTGCTCTTGTGCGCTTAATAATGTCTCTCTGAAAAACTGCCAACTGTCTTCTATTGTTTTTCCCCTTACACTTCCCATAGGATCTTACCTACCAACTCCCTGAGTTTGCTAAAGTATGCCTTCTTGAAATCCATTGTTTTTATTTTGCTGTTCTTCCTCCTACCATTCCTTAGAATCATGAACTCTATTATTTCATGTCTCAAATATACATTTCTGGTCATGTCTTTCATAGGCTTCCTTAATGCAATGAGCCATACTATTCTACCGTTGATTACAATCGTTCTGACAGCCCCTCTTGACTGCTTGTTCAAGACATTTTTTTCCTCTATTGCCCATTTCCTCCTCTCTTCACTGACTTGACTCTGACTTGCAAGTGCATCCATTCTGTACTGTGCCCCTTTTTTTCTCTCCCATAATCTGATGGTACCATTTGGAATCCAACACTGTTTTTTCATTCTCCTTTGTCTCAGTTGTTCTCCATCAACTCTGTGATAGAATCCAGAAACAAACTCCTTTCTACAATAGACAGCTGGTCATCCAATGTGGAATATTTGTTGCAAATCACTACCACATAACTATTATAGATTGCTGTTGAAGTATTTTGATGCAATAAATACCCATCTCTGGAATTAAGGTGGAAGTGGCCTATTCTCAACAGTTGACAAGAAGGGGTGAATACCAAGGGAGGGAAAATTACTTTTGTAGTGCTACCAAGGCCAGTAGGCCACTTCCACTTTAATTGAATTGGCTCGTTAGCACTGACCCCCCCACACTTGGTAAGGCAACTTCCATCTTTTCATGTGCTATAATATATATTCCACTTACTGTATTTTTCACTCCATGCATCTGATGAAGTGGGTTTTAGCCCACGAAAGCTTTTGCCCAAATAAATTTGTTAGTTTCTAAGATGCCACAAGGACTCCTCAGTCTGTATCAGCAAAAACAACAACACGGCTACCACTCTGAAACCTGTCACACAAGATGGACAGTTTCAGGTTTGAAGCAGCGCCTATATCTGATTGAGCCATAAAAATCTTCTGAAAAGGGACTAAGCTTCTTTTAAATGTACCCTCACCTCAATTATATACACATATTCTGCTAATAACCCATTAATGGATCTCAACCTATTTCGGGAAACCACTGTTTAGTAACGGATCTCCTGTTATGCACTGATCCTTGGCTATGCCAAACACAGATGAGACAATTAGCCTTCAAAAAACCTAGGGGATATTGCTCACTCCAGCTTTGTATTGAGTATGAACCCTAAAAAAGCAAAGATTCTTATCTCTGTTAACATAATTCTTATTGCTGTGTTCAGGTGTCCCACACTGGTGTTTTCATTTACAGGACTATTATAACCCATATCACTAATACATTCTAGTTAGATTGCTTCAGATAAATAAGAACTTAGCTGATAAGTGATGTTATCTGATTCCTGTCAATGAGTAAAAGCATAGCAGCTAACAGTCCACTGTGCTTACAGATTAAGAGACAGAGTGGGAAACCTTTAAATCTTATTCTCATCCAAAACTCAGCCAAATGGTTTGGGGTCAAATCCTGGTCTCATGTACTCCAGTGTAAATCAGAGAAACTCCATTCAAGTTAAGGTACCCCATGAGTGATGGATTTGGCCTCAGATTGGATTACTTGGTGTTAGGTTTTATTTATGTTTAAATAGCTGCTGTGTGTATACATATATAGTATATTTTGTCAGTAGTCTGGAATATGTTATTCTCAACCAGTGGTTCATGTCTCTGGGGAGTCATGTAGGCAATTAGGGGGTTGCGAGGTACTGAAAATTTTATTACAGTCTAAAGGAAAGAAAATCTCACTCCCCCACTTCCTGCACACATTCTCTTCAAATTCAAGTATTCTCTATCAATGTCTCAAAACGCACATAAATAAATTAGAGAGGCTTCTCATTATAATCACTGATACTTTTTGACTTTTACTTTTATAGAAAATGCAAGGGGGTTGAAACATTTTTGACTTTGAATAAAGAATTGGCACCTGAAAAGGTTCAGCAACACTGATTTAAACCTTTTATCCTCAGCAGATGGCAGCATTCATAGGTACCAAAAAGTAAGCATTCTCCAAAATTAGGTAGTGGACAGACACTGTCTGTCAAAACTACACCCTATCTGATCAGTTTTAGACTTACTTGTATTTAAATCAGTTTTCCCATATTACTTTGATTTTTTTCTGTTTTGAATTTGATAACATGTCAGATATTTCCATCATGACAAGATATTTTGCTATAAGTGAAATAGAAATTGCTGACATTTTTCTGTAGCCTTATTAGTGTCTGTATGTGACTTTAACCTGTCCCTTCAAAATAGCTTTGTCAGATGAGACCTAATCAAGTATAGCCTTGTAACATATTAGATATGAGTATGAAGTTTTCTTTTATATACATATGTGCACCAAAATTTAATATAAACATAAGTACCTTCATATGAATGAATTCAAATAGTAACAAGCCATATATTCAATTCAGACCTATGTACAAATTCAGGGTGAAATCCCCTCATCCTTACTAAGGCAAAACTTCTGTTGAAGTCACTGGAGTCTTTTGACTAAGTAAGGACCTCAGGATTGGGCTCATTAATTTTAGCCTACATACAAAATCAGTTAGTGCTAATACACAATAACTAACAGTCGTGATGCATGATGTTTTCTTTAGATACCTGCACGTGTTAATAATTTACTTTACTTGACAAGAGGTACAAGTACAATTATAAAAGGCCATTAATTAATTAGAAAAATAGTGATTACTTATCTGGGCTAGAGGTGGCTGCCCTCTTCTACATGATCTTATACTGACAGTGCACCATGGCAACCAGAAAATGGAAGGAAGAAGGCTGCTTTCTGGCAGCATAATTCCAAGGCTTTGCTTACAGTGAGCTGGGAGCTGTGCTACCCAAACTGGGTTTTAAATACAACTGAAAACCATCTCAAGCTAATTTGGTGGAAACACTCTTGGTCATGTCAACATCTGTGTTTAAACTAGAAACAGACCTAGAGTGAAAAATTTGGATTCAGATCCAAACTTTGCCGATATTTAAACCTGGTTTGTCTTCAGAGAGTATGGGGTACTTGCTAGGGATCCACAGCTGGCCAGTCACTTAGTTCTGGTTCCCCCTCCTCCTTATTCCCAAAAGCTAAAACACATTAAAGTGTTACTGAAAATACATTCCTCATATTAGAGTTCCACATAGTTTTCACAGGGATGTTCAGTAATCATGAAAGGAAGGTGAAAGGGTCTGCATGATCACTCATAGAAGGAGCAGAATGCATCCATGAGACTATCTCTATATTAAAATTTGGTCCATATGAAGAAAGAGTTTGAGAATGTCAAACTACTTGAAATGCAAGGGTTTTTGCATTTTCCTCTAAATGGGTCCATTTTTGCAGAAAATGTCACTAAAGTATGCACATTTTGGAGGAGTGAAGAGCATTTCTGAGTGAAAATAAGCAAAAATGGGCTATGTTGGTGGTATTTGTATTGAAAACTTGCAAAAATACTCATTTGGGTTGATACTGCTAATAAAGCAAAACATTATGGAACATTCTGTCCCCAAATCCCAGTCCTTACTGCCTTTCCACTGGTTGCCCCCTCAGTTGTTCAGAGAGGAGCATTTCAGAGAGGAGATTCTCCACAGTGCACACTGATACAGAGATTCTGAGCTGCTCCAGACTGTGGAACAGTCCATAAGCAGCCCTAAGGAGGCTGCGATAAATTAAAGCATCCTCTGGCGGTCCTAGTTTATGCTGGGTTGTATATTGGCTTCCAGAGCAATACAGAAACCCAAGGGCATAAGGATGGTTTAAAGCACCTTTGTTCCTCTCTTGCTGGGCTACATCTCCTTTGCTGTGCCTGTAAAATGAAAAACATTTTAACTTTCAAACAGCTCTAATGTGTAACCATGACTGCTGCACTCCACCAGACTCATACGATGCCTATTTGTTTAGCTTGCAAATGACCCAAGTGGTATTAACAGGGCTGTCAGGATCCTCAGGGCTGTCAGCCAATGTTAAGATTAATGTACATTTCCCAGTATAATACTTCCTCCTTGTCACAGTGCCATAGATGCCATCAAAATGTAAGGGAAGGGCCAAAGCCCCCTCAAACCAGGAAATTAGCCAGATCCAGGCAGTAACAGTAGCACCTGTGACAGAGAACACATGAGACTGAACACACACACCCAGGGTGAGTGTCTTAGCCTGACAAAGTGTATGTGTGAGACAAGGTGACTGAGGTAATATCTTTTATTAGACCAACTTCTGTTGGTGAGAGAGACAAGCTTTGGAGCTTACACAGAGCTCTTCTTCAGGTCTATTTTCAAACTCTGTGCAAACTCAAAAGCTTGTCTCTCTCACCAACTGAAGTTGGTCCAATAAAAAAATATTACCTCACCCACTGTCTCTCTAATAACCTGGGACTGACATGACTACAGCAACTCTGCATACAAAGTGTATGTGTGTTTGCTTTATTCACTGCTGGACGAAAAGTTTTGGGAGGGGAAATGATAATATTACCTGCAAATAAAGTAAGGGAGTTAATAAGACAAGAGGGGAACAGTTGGGAACAAGCCAGGACCGAGGAGGATTCTCTGAGGCTAGAGATGGGGGAATTTAGGACAGGAGTGGAGTGACTGCACACAGGTGTGAGGGGAAGAAGTCTATAGGGTTTCCAGTGCCAGGGCGAGGGGAGTGAGGCACTTGCCTCAGGCGCATAAAGCTGAGGGGCGCACAAAGCGGCGGAGAAAAAAAAAAAAAGCCGTTGGCATGGAGATATTTATAACCCGGGTGATCACCCCCCCCCGCCCCAGCCCCACCTGCTGCCCCCGCGCCTCACCGGATTGTCCCTGGCCGCGACTTGTTCCCCCCCCCCCCCCCCCACCCGCCTTCCCTAGCTGGAGAGCAAAAAGTCGCTGTCTCTCCCCTACAGCTCCATGCTGCCTCCCTGCAGCAACTGCTGCCGCAGGGTCCTAGTGCCCCCCATCTCCACTGCCAGGGCAGACTGACTCTGAGCCTGCCATTCCCCCTCAGACCCTTTCATTTTCCAGTGGGTCCCTCCACCAGCACAGGGGGACCCCCCGCCCGCAGTCACTGCTCCTGCCCCATGCTGGGCAAGGAGTCAGCCTCATCCCCAGTGAGGCTACAGTCAGGGGCAACAGCAGGGGAGGAGGCGCATGCAGCACCCTCCGGCACCCACCATGGGGGAGGTAAGGGAGATTCCTGGACCTGAGAGGGGCCCTAGGAGCACATGCAGTGACAGTGGTGGGGGTGACTGTGCTGCTGGGGGGGGCAGGAAAGGGGGACTCCTCCTCTAGAGGTCACTGCTGCCGGCAGGGAAAGGGCTAGGGGGAGTCCTCCTCTCTGGCCACTATCCTGGAGCAGCCTGCCTGTACCCCAAACTCATCCCCAGCCCTGCCCCACCCCAGACCCCACACCCCCAGTCAGAACTTTCACCCCCCCCACACTGCACCCTCAACCCTCTGCCCGAGCCCTGAGCCCCTTCAGCACCCCAAACACCTTATCCCCAGTCGCAAACAGAGCCCTCACCCCCCACACTCCTACTCTTGCCTTGAGCCACTCCTACACCTCAAACCTCCCATTCCCAGCCCCAGACAGAGCCCTCACCCCTACTCTCACCCTGAGCCCCTCCCACGCTCCAAACCCCTCATCTGCAGCCACAACTCACAGCCCTCACCCCTGCACCCCCATCCCTCTGCACCCCTCCCATCCCCAAACTCCCTCCCAGAACCTGCACCCTCTCCCATCCCCAAACTCCCTCCCAAAGCCTGCACTCCAATCCCCTGCCCCAGCCTAGGGCCTGCACCCCAGAGCTCCTCCCTCACCCAAACTCCCTCCCAGAGCTTGGGCAGGTGGGGGGGGGGGGCAGAGTTTGGATGGGGGCGGGTTCTGGGCACCACCAAAATTTCTACAAACCTGCCACCCCTGATCCTGCCCTGCAAACCTGAACTCCCAGCATTCTCAGGACACATGCTGATATCCAGCACCTCCCTCCCCTGTGAGTCCCTCTCTGGATTGGAACTGGACTGGAACCAAAGACCATCTTGGAAGCAACATTACTAGCCCAAGCACTCAAAAATCATGAGTTAGACCCCCCAAAATCACAGGCTCTACCGCCGCCGCTTCATTCATTCTTCAGCGGCAGGCCCTTCCCTCCGAGAGGGACTGAGGGACCTGCCACCGAATTGCCACCAAAGAGCCGGCCCTGAGGGAGGGTGCAATTTTATATTCTTGCCTCAGGTGCAAAAATACCTAGTTATGGCTCTGAGGGTTTCTCAACCGGGCAAAAGGGGAGAGTATTTTGGGTTGGGGTTCTCCCATGTAGGTGGAGTGGTGAGTCTGAGATAAAGGTGGGTAACCTCTCACACAAGCAAGAAGGTGAAGAATGGAGAGGAGTTTGGAAAAGGTGAGTGGTTGCTTTCTCTGTCTGGTAAGGGTGGGGTATAGCAATGTCATGGGTAGGGAAGGAGAACAGGTTGGGGGCACTAATGAAGATTTTACCTCCTAAAGTTTCTTCATTTTATTAGAGTCTATTTTCAAACTTTTCCTAGCAACTGTAATGTAAGGGATTTTTTGAGTTTTAGTTTACAGAGCTCCCATATTGCCCATGTGCTTCAATCCCTCTGCTCTTTCTTGCTAGGGTTACCAGATGTCCCCTTTTTATAGGGACAGTCCCGATTTTGGGGTCTTTTTCTTATATAGGCAGCTATTACCCCGCACCCTGTCACGATTTTTCACACTTGCTGTCTGATCACCCTACTTCTTGCTCTACTGTAGAACTACAAACATGGGGGAACGGGTAGAGTTTGGAAAAGGGGTGGGCAAGGATATAGGGTTTTATATTCTGAAACCTGCTGCTCTTGGGTGGGTGTGGGTGCTTGCTGGCTGACTCCGCATCATGTTTCTATTTGGGAGATGTGAGCAGGGACCTTCACATTGGGTGTATGGATACCAAGTCCTTCCTCCAGGACAGACTGCAGCCCAGGAGCAGTGGTCAGGTGAGGTCAGACTGCAGCCTCCCCAGACCAGCAGTGATGGTCCCTGCTCCAGCTACCTCAAGCAAGGATTGAAGGTGATGGTATGTGTGTGTGGGGAGGAAGTTGTGGATTATCTTAATATGGCACTGGGAGAGGGGGGAGTTTGGGGCAAGCCACAAGGGGGCAGGCTGTTTCTGGGTGGCAAGGGAGGGTGGGGGAGAGAGTGGAATATGTTTATTGGAAGGGTTGGGGGGTCTCAGAAGTGATGTTTGCGAAGAGAACAGGAGTCAGGATCTGTCTCGGAAAGGAGGAGCCTGGCTCAGACGGGGTGAGGGTAATATGAGGGCCAGGTGTGGACCAGTGGAGACTGGGGGCGCGGTTTCCCTCAGAAGGGGCGGGGCTTGGGTAGGCGGAAGCGTTTCGGTTGGGGCGGGGGTGTCCGGGGAAAGGGGCGGGGTCTGGGCGGAGGGCGGGGTCTCAGTGGGGGTGGGGTCTGGCCGAGAGGGCAGGATTGGGGCGGGGCTCTGCTCGCGCCGCCCGCTCTCACCGGGCGGGCGGGGATAAATCCCAAGCGCGGCAGCGGCGGTGCTCAGTTGCTGAGGGGATTTAAAGGGACCGGAGCCGTCGCGCCGGAGCCTGGTCTGCGCACACCGGGCACTCGCAGCAAGGAGAGTAGGTGAGCGTCCCGCTCGGGGAGCCCCACCCCGGCCCTGGGGCAGCAGAGGCCCCACCCTTGCGTGAGTGCGTGGGCTCCGGACAGTGCCCGCTGCTAGCCTCGGGGCGGGCGCGGTCCTGCGCGGAGAGGCGGTTTTCTCGGTGCCCCGGGGTCGCGCTGAGCATGCTGCGGGGATCGTTACCCGCCTCCTGGCAGCCGGCGCCCCCCGTCCCCCGATTCCTGGGGTCCTGCGTCCCCTGAGCCCGCCGCCCCGGTGCGCGGTCCTGTTCTCCTCTGCCGGATCCCCATGGCCCCGGGAGGGGCTGCCCATCGCCTGCCTCCGGTGGGGGAATCTCTCTCCCCTCTCCCCCACTTCCTATCCCCCGTCACCGCCCCCTGCTGGTGCAAGGTGGCTGGCGCTAGGGTAGCGCCAGTGGGAGCCTTAGTGTAGACGAGGTTCTTACAGTTGCCAGTGCTTTTTGTCACCTCTGTGGCCTCACATGGGGGTGCTGGCACAGTTTTTATAGCGGGGGTGTTGAGAGCCACCATTGAACCAACTGTAAACCCTGTTATTGATGGAACCCACTGCACCCCAGCACCCCTAGTTCCAGCACCTATGGCCTCACAGTGACATAGGGGTAAAAGCACCAGCAGCCGCATGGGAGCTTTGTCTACTTTACACCCACTGTGGCCACTGTCAGTGTTGAAAACAGTGGAAAATTGCTTGTAGAGAGTCTCTGGTAAACACTGCTGAACATCTGTGTTGGTGCTAATATCAGAATAGTGACAGTAAGGAGGCTCATAAAAGACTATGGGCTTGATTCTGTTCTCACTGACTCCCAGTGGAACCCCACTAAAACCAATGGGGTTATATTGGTCTTAAACAGATGTAAGGACGAAGAGAATAGGACCCCTTTAGGAAAGGGCAAGAGAGGGAGCTATTGGATAAACACTTAGTACAAGCCACAATACAAAGCTGCATTGTAAGATTTGTACTGTGTCTTCAGAACACTATCATTGCCATTAAAGAAGCATTACAAAGTTAAAATAGAAAAATGAGAGCAGAGGTGTACTCTGAGGTACAAGCAGGAGGGAAACATATTTTTTTCTGATTATACTTGGAAATAGATGAGAATCTGAGCTGGAGATATGTGGGAAACTGTTCTAGTCTATCCGGATAACACTCTAATAAAATGATGTTTCAGTTAACCTATGGGTATACTGTATATGCCAAATGATACACTGGATAAAAACTGAATGCTCCCAAATGTGAGATTATTCTTTGGTACACTTTTAAAAAATCATTTTTGTCTAAAATATTTATCTGCATCTTCAATAACAATAATAATTTAAAAGCTTTTTTCTTTAAAAAAGAATTTAAAATTGAATCCATACAGCTGAAGTGTTGGGCAGCCACCTCTCTGATGGAGGCCAATAACCAACTGGTGCACAGGGGAAATCTTGGGCCAATAGCACAAGGACAAATCCTTAATCTTATGCAAAATGCCATGTGATCTTTATCCATGCAACAGACAAGACCTTTTATGTGTGTGGTTTTTGTTTTTAAAGATTTCTGACCACCTCTTCTGTATAGAGCTGTCCAAATTCTCCAGAGAAATTTTTGTTCAATTAATGTTTTGGGGAATAGGTGGAACGTCTTCTATTTGGCATATTTATTGATAAATATAAATAGTTTTGATGACTCCCACCCACACCAACTAACGAACTAAACTATATAGGAACAAATATTAACAAATGGGCTTTTAACAAAAGATTGAAGTCTGACTTACACTTTGAAAATATAAAGCACTATGCAAGTTCTAAGTATGTAGTTCAACTGAATAGATTATCCTGGTCTCCAAAGTCTCTTCCGCTGTTTTTAGTGCCACCCACTTGCATACATTGTTACATGTTAAGAAAACTGTAGCATGACTTGGGGTACTTCTTAATGCTTTATTTTTTTAAAAGTAGATGGTGTCTGCTTAGCTTTTGAACCAAACTTCCAGGAATCAGATGCCCTAAAATTAAATCACAAGGCCTAATGCTCTACACTTTCATGTGAGTTTAGTGCCTGATCTCACTCCCTGAACCAGAAGAGGCTACTTGTCCAACCCAGTGATGGACGGATTGGTCCGGATTGGCAGGGATGGTGTCCTTAGCCTCTGTTTACCAGAAGCTGGTAATGAGCAACAGGGAATTGATCACTTGTTGATTACCTGTTCTGTTCATTCCCTCTGGGGCACCTGGCATTGGCCACTATCGGAAGACAGGATACTGGGCTAGATGGACCTTTTGTCTGACCCAGTATGGCCGTTCTTATGGTCTGACTTGCTCAATAGCAACTCCTTCAGCCAATTAAAGAACAGGGTCTACTAGCAGTGAAGGAAGTCCCTTTCAGACCTAGAGATTTAATCATAATCTCAGACATGGGCTGGGGTGTTTTGTGTTGTTTGTTTCGCTAATGAATATTTTGTCAGATATTGTTTCTTTAGTTTTAGTATCATAAGCAGTCATTCAATCACTGACTGTCTTCTACTGTGAGAAAGAGAACACTGGTGGAGAAACTGCAGCACAACCATGAAAGTTACTCTTCTTGAGTAACTTTTCTTTTCCCAAAGGTGGCAATATATTTATGTACAGAGTTAACTTAAGCAGGTAATGAGCAGGTGGGGGTGAAATTTGGGAAGGAAGAAGACAAGAATTTATCTTGGCTGGAATTGGGTAAATAATGCGTGTGTGGTTTTTTTTTTAAATTAAGTACAAAAGAGAGACCCCGAGTGTATATCAGAATAGCAAATTGTAGTTAACTAGTACCTTTATTTTACATCTTTAGAGCCTTGCAAACATGGAGATATCCGCAGACAATGTTTGCGGATCAGATGCGGATACAAATCTTGTATCCACACAGGGCTCTACTTATCTTGATAGATATGGATTATCCTCAACACTTTCATTTTGGTGGAAGTTGTGGATGCTTGATATGTTTCAGGATCAGGCCCTTTGGCTTTTGTTCACAGTAGCCAGTAATGTCTTGAGTAGCAAGTGTGTAAATGCAGAAGGAGCTGTTTTATGTAACTCAATAAGTTAGCAAGCCTAATGGTATCTCTGACATGGTTTTGGAAATAATTTGAGATGATACTCTCAACTTGTTAAAATGGGCCACTTTCAAGTTTGAGGTCCCAAGATGTAATCTCCTCGTAACTGTATGTTTATTGTCATACTGTTCTTTTACCCCTTAAACAGACTTTGTATTCCTGGGCTGCTCTTCAAAAATAAATCCAAGCAATTAATTCCCCTTGTAATCTTGGAGAAAGTAGGTTGATAGCAAAGAAAAACAATGTTCTTATGAGTATTTCTCTGACCCCTCCAAAAAGCTTTCCTGTGAATTTTGTGTAGTGACTACTCACAAGCAGTAAGCAGATGTATATAGCAACACTGTGTGTGATTTGGGGAATGGGAGAATTTGGTGCATATACTGGTGATCAAAATACAGCTGCATACCTGTGGAACTACCAAATGTACTCTGAAGACACAGAAAATAAGGAACAGCCCAAACCGGAGATCAAGATGATTAAATAAATTAATTCCTGCGTGTGTAAAACTTGCAAGTTCCAAGATTTAGCATTTCTGATGGCAAGATAGTGAGAAATAGGGAAAGCAGGTGTTCGGTACATAAGTAAACTTGGGTGTAAAACGAGCATCTGCTAATAAGAGCAGTTGAGATCTTCACAATGGACAGGTTAAAACTGCCGTTTTAAGATGTTACACAAGCTGCCCCCACCAAAATCTATTTTTTTTTTTTCTGTTGGATCCATTACTAAGGTATTCAAGAGCTTTAAAATTGACTTTTCTCACTCAGACTGGTGGAGATTACAGTAATCTGTATGGGTGGTTGCTTACATGTTACACCACATACCTCAGCTAGGTGATGAGGTAAATTCATGCCAGTACAACAAAAGATAATTACATAAGGCTTCAAAATAATGGTCAATCTCGCGTAGGGGCATATGCAGAAATATTGCTGTTCCTACTGTTTGTCAGTAACAACAGGTAAAATAGGTAAAGTCTCAACAATCTACAAAGGTTTTAGCATACATCTGAAGTCCTGAGATATGGTCATGATCAGCAGTTCAACAACTGTTGTAGAACAGGTATATCATGCTTTGCATCTGGTATGTGTATTTGTGGAGAGGGGGAGCCATGTAGAACATACAGTCAGACATAATGCAGACACCAACTAGAATGTGGAAAAGTAATTTATTTGATAAATCTGTAAACTGGCCACGGATAAAGTAAATATGAACCAGATTCCGTTATTTTTTGATGACTTGGATGTCTTGCCTAGCAAGAGACAAGGTGCACAAAGTAATATTTTTTTATTGGACCAACTTCTGAACAGTCCAGTGAAGGTATTACTTCACCCACCTTGTGTCTCTGATATCTTGGGACCAACATGGCTACAACAACATATACAGAGGCTTGCATTCGGGGCTGGCTTAGGTTAGATTTGAACTTGTGTAACTAGAGGTGAAAGGCTCTCAGTATCTTAACAGTTCCATGAGCCATCCAGTCTTTTTAACACTGATAAAATAGTATAAAGCAATTGGATAAAAAGAGAGAGTCCCAGTGGAGGCTTTTTCTTCTAGGGAATCTTATTTAGGGTTGTCTAGACAGCTTTGATTGCTTAATCACAAACATGCATAACATAGGCCCTTTTAGTATTCATTGGGGGAAAACCAAAGGCAACCATCAAAGAATTTTCTGTTAACTTGGTATACTAAACTGAGTAAGTAATAGTAGAATTCAATATCAAAGGTCACATATCCTGGGAAAGAAGAGGATAAAACAGATTAATCATCTCTGTAAGTAGTCTTTAAAGGGTTGCTGTTTTTTGCATTGCATTAGATGTCCCTCACCCCAAACAGTCATAAAACTTTAATTTGAAATAACTTCACAGCAGACATTGCCAGGATACCTACTTTAAAATGACATGTAGATTAGACAGCCTATGTTGACCATAAACCAATTCTGAACAAGTTGAAAAATCTGTAAAATTATTCTACATTTTGCTTTTTTTCTTTTGGCTTTGAGATGGAAGAGTCAACCCTTTTTATGTATTTATTTATTGAAAGCTCTAACATTACAAGATGAGGAGAGAATCTTATTACAGAAATAACTTTCTTGATATTTCTATAAGATAAGTTTGAATGTTTTCAGTGTGTGAAACCTAGCTGGATATATTCAGGTTCCCTTGCCTGTTCAAGCACACCCTCTACAGGTTGAAACTGTTACAAAAATTTTAAAAATCTACTACTAACTTGATTACACACTGAGCTCTGTTGAAAGGCTAACTGAAATGTGGCTTTTTGGGAGGGGGTGGGTGGAGAAGGTAAAGCTATAAATCTCCTGGGTTCTTGAACACAGTCTGTGTAGATTACACACTAAAATTATTGCCGAGATTTGTATATTAGGACTCAGACCTGAAAACACACATGTGAGGAGTCTATTGAATTTTAATAAATTAAGATACATAGATGTTTTCAGGATTGGGACTATTAACTATATCCACATGTTGATTCAATATAAAATATATTTGCCACATGAATTTATCTCTAGTGTGTATGTATGTGCTGGTGTATATATAGGCAAATTTTCATAACCTCAAATTAAGTATGTTGTATAAGAATGGATTACTGTACCGAATAGTAATTCACAGTACTAAAATGCTACATATGTAATAAAGACTATACAGTATATTCTTTAGATATGTTGAAAATATCTTGCTGGACAAATATGGGAAATCTTCTTCTTTGTATATTCTGATTTCTCCAGTTTTTGTGCAAATTATATACAGTAATGCTCATCCCACTAATTACATATTACACACACAAAAACTGTTAACAGAACACCATAATTTCAAAATCAAGAATTCAAAAATTAGGAAATGCCAGAAGTAAGATTGCCCATGCATATGCTTCCACATTCATATGCATTATGACACAATCTTTAATTACCTGATCACATTATTTTTTTTCTACAGGGGGAGTAGGAACTTGAATTTTTTGGCCCTGAGGATATGGAGAGCCCCTGCTATCAAGCATCGGGGCGCCAGAGCATTTAAAAGAAAAGGTTTTTTTGTTTTGTTTTTTTGTTTGTTTGTTTTTTTAAATAACATGGGCCAAACAATGTATTTTTGCTTAGCTTCATTCTTGGAAGTGGCTGAAATAATAATAGTAATTAATAATAAATAAATCCACCTCAGGAAGACTCCAGCATGGAAAATTTCACCTCCAGCTATTAAAGTTAGCAAAGTTTATAAGCAACTGAAAACAGGGGCCTTACAGTGGGAAATATTGGGTAATCTTAATCATTCTTGAAAGAATTAATTTGTACTACATGAGTTGTGGTGTGGTATAAAGAAAGAAATATGCTTTTTGTTGCAAATGAAGTTAGTAGCCTTGTAACCAAGGCAGTAATGTCATAATACAAATAAGTGCCGTGCTAGCATTTCTGTATGAATGCATGCCTGTCCTGCCCTATATTCAGTTATGGATGTTTCAGTAGGGTTACCATACGTCCGGATTTTCCCGGACATGTCCGGCTTTTTGGGCTCCAAATCCCCGTCCGGGGGGAAATCCCAAAAAGCCGGACATGTCCGGGAAAATCGGACATGAGGAGTGGGGCCGGACCCAGCCGGGGGCTCGGGGGACGGGCTGGGGACCAGCAGTGCCGGGGGCTGGGGGGTGGGCCGCGCCTCCTCCCCCCACACCTCCCCTTACCTGCTTCAGGCTTCCCGTGACTCAAATGTTCGCGGGAAGCAGGGGAGGGGGCGGAGACTTTGGGGAGAGGGCGGAGTTGGGGCGGGGTCGGGGCCCCGTGGAGTGTCCTCCTTTCGGAGGAACTAAATATGGTAACCCTATGTTTCAGATGACATTTTCACATAATACAAAAGCAGATTTTTACTTTACAAAGCAGAGGTATAAAAAGTCTTAGTGTACATAGAAAACACTCCTAAATAAAAATAAAGAACCTTCTTATGGTTCTGAACAAGACAAACTTTCATGCTTATACTTCAGGACCTTTTAGAAGCCTTTGATACAGCTGGCCATATGGTGCTGCTGATTGCATGCACGACAGTGCTTCTCTCACAACTGCAGCTCAAAGTTGGTTTTGATTATTTCTTATAGACAGTTTACAACGTTGTGATGAGTAGTTCCTTGCCAAAAGACTTTGAGTGAAGTCTCACACGACTTATACCCATCTCCTGCTCTCCTTAATTTTTGACTGCTTAGAGCAGTTGAGATATCATGTATTCCAGTGCCACCAATATATTGGAGGAGCCTAGCTTTTCAGACACCATGTATTCCTGAGTGTTTGTGCAGTCCTTGGCACAACTGGGTAAACAATACCGATTGGTCCTTTATACAATAATGGTTGGATCTATTACAGAGCACAAATAGCTTGCCTTTTCTTTTCAGCAGCCACAATCAGTGCTGTGGCCCAGCTGTCTGTCGGGGGGGGGGGGGGGGGGGAAGAGAAATCACCTAGAGTGAAAACTATTTGCCTTTCTGTAACCAGTTTAGTTCATATGTCTCAAAGGTTTTAGAACCAGAGCAAAATAGCTGCCTCAGACCTGAACTCCTGCTTTGAGGAACTAGAAGGAACGTCAGCCTTGTCCCCTGAGGGAAGTATACAGTTTGGGGGTCTGATTGGCCTTGTTGCTTTTCCTGTATATACACAATGGTGCTATGAGAGATTTAACTAGTCAGAGGAGCACTTAGCCACTATGGTCATGCTTTTTTACTATTGCTAGATTAGATTACTGCATTTTAATCTAGTTGGGGATGAAGACAAATATGTAGAAACTTCAATTTGAATAATGGTACTTTCTGAGCAAGAGTGTTCCCCCCCACCCCAAGAGTTCATCACATGAATTCTGTGTCCATTCTGGGACTTCCCTATTTTATTGTGGATGTACTTGGTTCCCTTGCTTTAAATACTCCAGTAGTTCTCAAACTTCATTGCACTGCCCCCCCCCCCACCCCCGACAACAAACCTCAGGAGGGGAATCGAAGCCCGAGCCTGCCCAAACCCCGCTAGCTCAGGTGGGGAGGCCAAAACTGAAGCCCAAGGACTTCAGCCCAGGGCGGGGGGCCTGAAGCCTGAGCCCTGCCGCCCAGGACAGTGGGGCTTGCTTGGACTTTGTCCCTGGGCCCCAATAAGTCTAATGCCAGCCCTGATGACCCCATTAAAGTGGTGCTGTGACCCATTTTGGGGCCCCTTCCCACAGTTTGGGAACCACTGAAATACTCCATCTGAATGGGAAGAGAGGGCAGAGCATTCTTAGCAGAGGGCACTTTCCTAAAGAATTCCATTGTAATGGTTGCAAGCCTGACCAGGAGCATGGTGCAGGGCCCACCTTTTTGCAAAACCTTTTACATCCCTGTAATAAAGAATGGCCTCTATAATCCCTCAGGGATAGGTGAGGAGGAATCTCCAGTAGTACCTGAATTGAGGAATGGAGGAGAGAAAGGGTCTTAAAAAATAATTCAATGCATTCTTAATCTTGTGTGTCCTACCTAGAAATTATAGTAGTGTTTCCAAGAATGGACTCTTTTTTGGTACATTTAATATTCTTCCTGCTCACAATAATAAACTAACCACCAAAACCAACTTGCTTGTGGCAAGTTATTTTACTTTTTATTTTCATGAGCAAGTAAGGTACCATTCAGTTTTTGTCACTGGAAGAATGGGTGAGTTTAATTGTACCTGGGTTAATAAATTTTTATGCTGATTTTTTGCAAGACTATGTAGAATTTCAGTAACGGGGTTGGTGGAGACAGCCCCATTATTGGATGTCTTATTTTTTATCACTTAAAAAGCAGATTAATCAGGACTGAACATTGTGGTACTTTGGAGTAAAAATAAACTCTCCAAAAGGAGAGGCATGCAGTCAAGATAATCAAATCATGACTCCAAAATTAACCTTGTATGACCACTTTCATTTATAAACCTGATCATCTATTGAATATTCTGTGTTTTTAAAAAAAACAAGAAATCCTCCCCACCCCCGGTGTGACAATCACTGTGTGTAGTCTGTGTCCAGAGGGATCCTTATTAAGGAAAGTTTGCATGTAACCGGAAAAGGTAGTTTCCAAAATGTGTTCCACTTCTTAAAATTTGCTTCCACATTTTAAAATTTGCTTTTTTTTTTTTTTTTTTTTTTTTGGACTGTTCATAATTCAGGTTAAAAATAACTTGTTTCTACATGATACAGGGTCGTTGAGGTAATACCTTTCATTGGGCCAGCTTCCGTTGGTGAGAGACACACAAGGGTCCAATAAAAGATATTACCTCATCCACCTTATGCTAATATCTGGAACCAACATGGCTACAACACTTGTTTCTGAAGGAACACTCTCTAAAAACTAGTCACAGGATGATTTAACATGTTGGCATGCATCAGTATGTAGTTACTAGAAGCCATTTATGCTTGTATTAGAACTTGTGACTGGTTTAAATGTTACAAGTTAATCCAGTTAGATTAAGCTTTTTATTTATTTATTTTTTTTAAATCCTAGCTTATTTAACTGCAAGCATCTCCACAATATTACTAAATCAACCCGCTGTCTTAGGAAAGAAAGATACTAGCATTTTTTAGTTCTTACTGGAGGAATCGTCACTCCTTGTTTTGTCTTTTTTGGTTTTGTTTTGTTTTAATATAGCGTAAGGGCAGATCTACATAACAACCTTAAGTAAACCTATGTTAGGTTGACTTACAGCCACCTCAGTAATTACTGCGGTGGCTGATGTCCACATTACCCTCCTTCTGTCAGTGATGCATGTCCTCACCAGGAGTGCTTCCACCGACTGATGGGAGCAGTGTGGGGGGCTGAGAGCCAGAGCTTGCAGCTCCCTCTCGGGAGCTCAGCTGCTGCCCAGTGCTTCTCACGTCAGGTGGGGAGATCCGGGCCTGGAGTCCAGTCGGCAGCTGTGCTCCTGGTGAGGAGCCAGGACCCTGGTGGGCAGCAGGGCTGCCAGCGCAGAGCCCAGGGGGCAGCCCCAGCCAGCAGCCTGGGTAGCAGCTCAGCTTGGAGCGGAGACCCGGCAGCAGCCCACCTGTGGAGCTGGCTTTCTTGTCAATTTCAGGGCTCCAGCCAACAGCCGATGTAAGGAACGCAATATTTGCACTGACACTGTGTCTCCCTAACTACACCAACGTAAGCCCTATGCCTCTCATGGAGGTGGAGTTACTATGTCGGTGTTGTAGGGCACTTAGGGTAAGGTCTACACTACGGGGGGAGGGGGGAGGCTCGAGCTAAGATACGCAACTTCAGTTACGTGAATAGCGTAGCTGAAGTTGCGTATGTTAAGTCGACTTACCTGGCTGTGAGGACGGCGGCGAGTCGACCGCTGCCGCTCCGCTTCCACCTCTTGCCGTGGTGGATTTCCGGAGTCGACGGCAGAGCGATCAGGGATCGGTTTTATCGCATCTTCACTAGACGCGATAAGTCGATCCCCAATAGATCGATTGCTACCTGCCAATCTGGCAGGTAGTGAAGACGTGCCCTTACATTGGTGGAAGCAAGGCTGTAGTCTAGATACTGACATAATTAGATCGACATAAGCTGCCTTATGTTGTCCTAATTCTCTAGTGTAGACAAAGCCCCATATATCATCAAGACTGAAACCTGGCCCCACTTGCTCTCAGCATCAGCATCTTCTTGGAATCCCATCAGAGGCAACAGACTGGATAGTTGTGCATTTCTCCTTCACTAGCAGAATCTCCCTCTCCCACACACCTCAATGTGGGTGTGAAATGTGGTAAAGAGAGGTTAGAGAAGATTATCCCCAAAATCTTCATCACTGGCTGTGACACTTACATGAACTTTGTGATTTCCTTCCACACCCCCCCTGCTCTCCCCCCCCCCCCCCCAAAATGTCCTAGAGATTAAGGGGAAAAGATGGAAAATAACAGTTTATTATTTTTGTGATCACTGTGTCAGACTTCCTGACTGAATGAGGTTATGATGCTTCAGTAGTTTGTTCCGTTGTGTATTTAGTTGGGCTCTGTTGACTTTCAAGGGAATGGTGTGGCTGCCAGATTTTTTGATCCTGGCCTGTGCCTGGTCACTACCATGACTATAATCTGGTAAGAGTCAAAATATAGTTAGATTTCAAATGAATAATTTTTCATCAAATCACAAGTATTTCCTAGTGAGCATTCATGTAGTTGCTTCTGGGGTAGGTTAGCCTGACAGACCAATTTACTTTTGAGTCTTTGTTAGGTGGTGCAGAGAGTTGAAATGGGGGTCTTCAGTTCTGGCTGGATTTTGAACCAAGTAACACCTTTTTGGGGGTCTAATTAAAGGGGATCTGCAGAGAAGTGAGGGGAGGTGAGAGAAGACTTGTGCCTCTGGTTTATTATGATGCATATGAAGTCTTGCAAGATGTGAGGTTTTTGTTTACGCTGGAAATTCAGGTCTTGCCTTTCCTAGAGGCTATGGAAAACTGGTAGGATTAAGTCATCAGTGATAACCTACAAGATAGCCTGATTAATTAAAATGGGGCTGTTTACAAGTGCTTTGTGTGGTGCTTTTTAAAATTTTTGTTAACGCAAATATCTTGGAAACATTTGTAAAAAGAGGTGTCTTTCCCTAATCTTTTCAGCAATCCCTAATTGCTGGAGACTGGACACTAAATGGGGAGGGCTCTGAGTTACTACAGAGAATTCTTTTCCAGGTATTTGCCTGGTGGGTCTTGCCCCCATGCTCAGGGTCTAACTGATCACATTTTGGGGATCAGGATGGAATTTTTCCCCCAGGTCAAATTGGCTAAGATCCTGGGGGGAGGGGGGGAGAGGGTTGGTTTTCCTCTGTAGCATAGGGCATGTGCACGTTTAAACTAGTGTAAATGGTGAATTCTCTGTAACTTGAAGTCTTAAAACCATGCTTTGACAACTTCAGTAACTCAGCCAGAGGTTGGTCTATTTCAGGAGTGGGTGAGGTTCTGTGGCCTGCAGTGTGAAGGTGGACAGAGTAGATGATCATATTGGTTTCTTTTGACCTTAAAATCTATGGGTCTGTGAGTGGGTTTATTCAAATAAGGGCTCATAAGCAACATTGCACATCTGAGTAGTTTCAGCAAAACCAGCAAGGACTAGATTTGACTTCTTGGTCCTTCATATTTCTAATGGAGGTTTAAAGGAATATTTCAGGCTGTCTTTGTACATCATAAATAAAAAGAGCACAAGCACAATTTTTTTGTTTGTTTTCCTTGGCATGTCATCTTAAAACACTGAGCTCTCTAGAAGATAGTTAGTTAATCCCTGTGCACATCATGCCAGCGCTGTTTGAGAAAGTTGTAAATCCCATACGGTTGTGTTGGTGGAGTTGATTATATTAGTGAAGATGACAATATAGTTCAGTTGCTGCCAGCATCCCACTAGAGTCCAATGTAAAAGTCCTGCTAGCAGTGAAGTTAGTCTGCATTTCCTCTGGTGTTACTGAGAGCAGAATTTGACACTTGAGTTGTCTGTCAATTCAATATTACAGAAAGTTTTACAGAACATTAATCTGCTAGACTTTCATCTCTGAAGATAAATATTTGAATCCTGGGTTACATCCCAAACAAAGATGAATTATATTCTCAACTCTCAGATAAGGGCTCTAAAAATCCACCAGTGAGAGTTTTGTATGTTGAGTGGTATGATCATAAAGTTGTATAGGTGCAAGTCACCTTTCACTTTGGCAGATCTGCTGTAGCAAGTGAAACAGAAATAAATGGTCAGAACACCCTTCTTGACATACCTGAATGTACAGCGGCTTCTCTTGATCAAGACTCGAAAGGGCATGCCATGTTGTAGCTGCAAATCATTTGTCCTGTTTATCATAGGTCTCAGACACAGATGAGTTCGTACAAAGCTACTGTCAGATCTGCTTGTGCATTAGATCCTGACTAACCAACGCTTTTGCTTATCATTCACAGAATATGCAAGAGTTGTGTCGTCACTGTTATTTAATGATGGAATACAACTTGCAAGGTCACTCTAAAATATGCAACAACACAAGTAATAGCTTTATGCAACTATGCAAAGGTAGCACTGTTTCAAACACAATCTTAAATATTTTAAAAGAACTAGATATCAAGTCAGCAGATCATACTAAATCTTGTGTAACTTGCCCCGTTTTCAGCCAGAGAAATGATGGCTGTCTCTCTTGCGGAATCCTCCTTTATATCTGCCATACCTTTGACTGTTACTGAGTTTGGGCTCCTTTCACTGCAATAGTATTTTGTTCTTATGGTATCTTCCAGACGAGGATCTTAGTTCATTGTACAATTAATTTAGCTTTACATCCTCTTGGGAGTAGGAAAGCTTTTCCATTTTATAAATTAGGAAATTAGTGTGGAGCTTAAGTGACATCACAATGGGAAGCCAGTGACAGAGATGACACTAGAATCCAAGTTTCTGTAACAAGAACAGAAGGTATCTCAGAACCCTAAGATGTAGAATCCTGGAAATACACCTAACATGTTTGTACGGTGTGGTTCATTAGGAAACACACAATTTTTAATTTCTCTGTATATTTAAATATAACTTACATTTCCAAATCTGTTGGGTCAAAAATTGGACAATTACATGTTTTCTAGTATATAATGGGCAGAGCCTCAGCTGGTATAAATTTTCATAGCTCTATTTAAATTAATTGAGCTATGACAACTTAAACCAGGTGCAGATTTGCCACAAATTTCCTTATCGTTTATCATATTTGATGTTCAGTGAAATGGTGCATTCTCCAACTGACCTAATTTTCCAGCCTCCACCCAGTGTTTTAAATAGTCTCTTGCTTTTTTGGGGGGAAGGAGGAAGACAGATGTGTTGAATAAACCCCCATATCCTATTGAGTATTGAAATTGTATCCTCTTCCTTTCACATATAACTGAGTTTTTTGACTCAAGACTGTGATGTAATTCCAAACTGTCTAAACCATCCTCTCAGAAGATTTGTTCCACTTTGTTTTCATTTTTTTTAAATAAACACCATTTTAACCCCTCCTAGGTACTTACATGGCTGCCATTACTATAGTAATGGGAGTCTCACAATCTCTTAATGTATTTATCCTCACAACTCCCCCATGAGGCAGGTAACGTTGTTATCCTCATACTGCCCTGTCTATCCGTATCCATCTGTTGTCGCTTGTCTTATACTTAGGTTGTAAGCTCCTTGGGGCAGGGGCCATCTTCTTTTTCTTTGTACAACACCTAGCACTGTGGGATCCTGGTCCATGACTGTGCCTCCTAGCATACGGTAACACGATACTATTCTTAGTTACTGCATAGTATGTCATGTGGTTTGCTGCACAATAAAAAGTCTGAAGAAGAAATTGTTCAAAGAAAATATATTGATCTGCATGTACTAAACCAATTTATGCAGCCAGCAAGATATTATCCCTGTTAAGATTAATATAGTAGTAAGTGCCATAACTATTTTAAAACATTTTAAAAGCTAGCAATCAACTTTTCTTAGCAACATTTTACACATACTAAATCTTCCAGCTGCTGAGTAGTAAACAGCATAATTTAAGAGATGCAGCAAGACAAATCTACTGCACCTGACTCAGCATTTTTTTTTCAAATCAGGCAAATCTGAAAAGTTAGTGATTGTCATTTGTTAAGCAACAATTTGTTAGGCAACAATAATGTCCTTGGGTGGCATACAAGACCCTATTTTCTCATTCCCTGTCCCAGAGTACTGAATATCTAAAAGACAAAAGGGAGGAAATAACACTGAGAGGACACTGGAAAGTCCCAAAGGAGGATAAATGTTGTCTTATACCTTTGAGGGTTTGGTTGGATTTGCCCACATTTGGTGAGCATTGTGAAAGAAATGAATTTTGAATGCGTAGAGCTGATGAACCATGGTGATAGATGGCATGCCTAGAGACGGAACAGAAATAGAGAAGGAGACTAATGGAGCATGAGACTGGCAACTTTAGTGGGCAAGGAGATGAGATAAGAGCCTGAGAATTTTATGCAATTGAAGAGTTGTGAACAGCTTTTAACTAGCGTGAAGAAGAGCTTGCCAACAGGATATAACTGCTACTAGCAGTCGTGGCAACATATTCCTGATGGATTCATCCTGCTCTGCCTTGCTTCACTATGTAGCTAGATTCTGGTCTTACTGCTTTGAAGGAAAAGTTGTTCAGAACAACTTGTTCTGTGCAGGACAGCCAGTCTCAACCAAGATTTACAAGTTTGGTTGAGCATTTTTCCTGCAGGACTGGACAGAGGGTTAGCAGCAAAAGTAAAACGTCTGTCTTTAGCTTCAGGCATTCGAGCTTTGTAAAAATATCAACGTGAAATAAAATATCTGGTATCCTGGCAAATGTTTGTAGTACAACTGTCATGAGAATTTAAATTGTAAGGTAACAGAATGGTTGGCACTCTGATAAGAAATAAGTAGCATTGTGCTTCAGATTCCCTAAAGAATTCGTTTTTGGGCCTGATCTTGTAATCTTTATTCAAGCAAAACTCCCATAGGCTTTAACTCTGTAGCTCTTCTTGGAAGTATCCAGTCATCCTGTCAGTAGTTCATGTGGATTTAAATGGAGAGTTGGAATTGTTTTCCCTTGTGTTTATAAATTACTACATCATGGCAAGGATACATTAGGATAGAAAAGTCATTCTCTAATGATCTGACCCTTTAATAGTTGCACTTTATGGTTCTTTCAGGAGGATATATTTAGCTTTAAATGGTAGATTTTAACTCTGGGTTTATTTCATCTTAACACAACTGATTTATTATGTTTGCCATCCACTGTTTACCTGTGTCCAGATGATCTGTAGCTGCAATAAAGGCATTGACTAATAAAAAGAAAGAAATAAGGGAGCCCTAATTTGCTTGTGCATTACCGTCCAAAAATACTTGGCTGTCAGACTTGTTCCTTGCTGCTGTGGGGATGGTTTACAGCCTCAGAATCATCATGTGACTCTTCAAAGGGTTGGCATGAGAGACTCAACTGGCCTAGAATGTCCTGCCATCAGAAGAACCTATTGTTGGTCTTGCTCTTACAGCAAGGGTAGTCAATTATTTTTTGTCAAGGTCCAGACTCTAGAGAAAATAATAATAATAAAAATAACAATGATAAGTAAATAAGATTTTGGGGTCCGTTCAAAAGTGTCTGGTGGTGCGGATTTTGCTTGTGGTCTACCTGTTGGCTACCCTGTCTTACGCTCTTCTTGATTCTTGGCCATTTTAGCACTTTCTGAATAGGGAAGCTCTGACTAAACTAAAGAGAATTAAGTTAAGAAATATTTGGGGACTGGAGAGAGCTCTGAATTTGTGCTGTCCCCTGTATAAGGATGAGTGAATTTGACATATTCTCAGGAGATTGAGATAGATTGGTGGCTCCAAAACATTACAATTCCTTTGAACTCTTGTGCCCAAGTGTGTAGTGGGGAAGGGAAATATGTCAGTATAGAAATTTAATGTGAGTGAGAGAGAAGGAACAAGCTCGTGTGCACACAACAAGTGTGGTATTGAATTGGGATGTGAAAACTTAAAAGGAGTATGTCCTGTATCTTTTTAATCAGCTGAAGAGCATACATACCACATCGTTGCTCTTTACATTTAAAAATTAACTGTACAGTACCTTAACTTCCAACTAGAGTTAAATGTGGGTGATACTTTGAATTTGTCTGGACTAATTAAGTAAATCAACATGCCGTCGATCATTCTAAATGATGTTGGTATTCAATAAGGCATTAACATAAAGATGTTCTCTGTAGCATTCCCATGGACAGATGCACCCCCTCATAAAATCACTAGCTTATGGCATTTTAATTGTCTCTTGGTTGAGAGTTGTAGCACAGAGACTAAGATCAGGACCAGCTGTGGCCCCAAAAGACCAGGCCAACCCTCTAAATCAGACCCGACCCACATCCCTCCTCAGTTTGAATCCTACGAACTGGACCAGACCCACATCCTTCCCCAGACCAAGCCCAAACTGAACCAAACCAAACCCAAATCCCTCCCCAGATCAAACTGGACCAGACCCATATCCCTCCCTAGCCCAGGGGTGCTGGTGGGGGAAATGGAGCAGAGGGCACTGAGTCTCCCCCAGGGGTGCTGGTGGGGGGATGGGGCAGGGGACAAACTTGTTTTTCACATGCTCATTACTTTGCAAAACTTTCTTAGTCAGTAGGCACCTGCTAAGCCCAGTCATTTCAGTGCATGTTTCTCTGTCTGTCTTAACAAGGGAGGTTAGGCAGGGATGGTGTTACTTCTGGGGGAGTTTACATGAGAGAGACTGTAAATTATTCACTGAATCACAAAAGCAAAAAACAAATCTGACTTGACTCTGAGAACATGGAAAATCAATACAGTATTAAGGTCTCTCTTCTGTATTTGCTGCAAGCTGCTACATTCATGCTTAAAAACACTATGGAAGAAAAATATTGGTATCATCTTAGACCTGTGTGAGCTATTTATAACAGTTTATCTGAGCTAGTCCATTTTTCGGTTCACAAGCAAATTCTAGCTTTTTTCCATATTTGTGCATTTCTAATTGAATAGTCTATATGAACATATTTTCACATATGGATGTGAACTGTACTTGTGCCATATCTGCCAAGACTAGTCATTTTTGTCACATGGTAGTGTTTCTGTTCCCTGATTGGATGAATGCAGAAAACAGGGATTTCATTACACCCATCCTGGTTTCTTGCTTCTCTCAGGGCTGGTCTACACTGGGGGGTGGGGGGAGGTCGATGTAAGATATACAACTTCAGCTACAGGAATAGCATAGCTGAAGTCGACGTATCTTATTTTGACTTACCTCGGGTCCTCATGGTGCGGGATCGACAGCCGCGGCTTCCTCGTCAACTCCGCTACCGCCACTCACCCTGGTTGAGTTCCGGAGTCGACAGGAGCAGGTTTGAGGTTCGATTACTACCTGCCGATTCGGCGGGTAGTCTGGACGTACCCTTAGAGAGAGGGTCAGGGCAGTTTGTGGAGCTGGAAGGAACTAGGCTGACAAGATTAGGGAATTTTTAGAATATTTTTAATTCTTTCTTTACCAAGCCCCTTGAGTCAGGCCTTGCCTGACACACAATTGTTAAATAAATAAATAAAATTACCTGTTGTATAATTAGTTCTGGGATCCAATTTAAGACTAATTCCATATTGGCATTTAAATGCATGGTCCCAAGCCATGCAGATTGCAGCAATATCCTTATCTGGTTTATTTAATTGCCTCTGATTAGAGTTTTTGCGTAGTCCTGCAAAGGGTAAAATCCGATGTCCTGTTAATATTGTTTAAATGTGTTAATACAAAAGTTTTGGTTTAGGGTTTTCGCAATACTATTCAGTGACAATGTATTGTTCAGACACTTGATCTTGTTCCATTCACATCACTGTTTCACCTATCTACCAAGTGCATTTACTGAGTTCCTGTTTTTTGTCATGTGCCTATTCAGCACAGTCAAAAAGACGCACGTAGGCCAGGAGGCAACCTTAACATGGGCATTATCAGCATAGTTTCATTGTCATAACCTGGCTTGCCTACAAATGGCAGGACATAGTGACTTACCTCAAAGAAACAACACCTTCACCACCACTCCTCCTCCCTCTTACTCTGGACAAACGTTGAAAAGGAAGAAGTCTATTACTTCCTCATCTCGCCAAAACAAAATTTGACACTTAGGTTTGTTTACAAATATATTAGTACAAATAAACCCTACTAGTTAAACGAAATTAATAGTCAACATGACAGATTGAAATTCAGCTTCTAGTTCATCTGAATAATTTTTCCTATAATTGGTTCAGCTCTAGCCTATATCATGGTTTTCAGGGGAGGAAGACAAAGGGAAAAAAATCGTACCTGTACAGGTCAAGGAAACTGTACTAGATTATGGCTATCAACTGTGTTGTAACTAACGTGGTTGTATTGTGATGTGGATAGATAGGATCTCAGTTACCTCTGTAGTTCCCCTTAAAAACTCTGTCAACTGCTACTGTTCAAATCCAGTTTAGTCTACAGTATGCTCAGAGCTCCAACTCGCCTTTTTGCAAACTAATAGTTGCTTATACATCAATCCTTTTAAGAATGGTTAAAAATTTTCAACAAAAAAAGTTAAATTTAAGTTTAAAGGGCCACCACTTTAGGTTGATGGGCAAGAAGTTTAAAATGAACATAGGCAAACAGTTTTCCAAATCCTAAAATAAAAAGCTATCTCCTCTCAAACTAAGGACTGTAACATGCATGCATACAGTAGATATTGAATCTGAATTCCTCTTCTAGATAACTTAATAAACCAAGACCCATGAAGTTCTCTCTGGATAAGTCTACACTAATACAATTGTGCCGGGGGACTAGGTTGGGTCATGACTCTTCTTGGGTGCATTTAAATTATGCCTTGGTTCCGTCTACAGTACAGGAGCAAACCATGATTGAATTATGTCCCTTGAACTATGATATAGCCTTGACAAATACAACATTTCTGGTTTTTCTATTTCCAAGATTTTAGCGGAGTTCAAGTACACTGATAATTCATTGTTCATTGTTGCTTTGCACCTTGTGTGATCATTTACACTCATGCCAGATGGGTGCAAACTTACCATTCTGAGCTTGTAGAGTTTTACACCCACTTTGTAATCCCTTTGCCCTAATGTAAATGACTATACAAATTTCAATACAACGCTGATTTGGGACATTGCCAGAATTGCACTGAAAGTCAGTGTGTATATGAATGACTTGTACAATTAGTGCTTTCTGGAAACTGCAAATGCAACAGCGGTCTGGATCTTCAAAGGGAGAAGGAGTGAAACCATTCCTAGAGCTTGTGCATGTAATATACAAATTATCTGAGGTTTAATTGACCGTATATAAAAACTTATTAGATAATGATTTTTATAACTTGTCTTCAGTAAACCAGGTAACTAGTGACTTTTGTATGTTCAAGGGCTACTGCTTTGGAGCCTTCTAAGTAGTTTTTGGAATACACACGAGTTTGTATTCGTGCAAATAATAAACAAGCCTCCTACTGTGAGGGAAAAGAAGGTTTTACAGTTTGAACAACTAAGACCTCAAAAGAGAGTAAGGGTGATGTAGTAGAGCATTATTAACGTCCGAAAAATCTGAGCCTTTCAAAAATGCAAGTAGGATGATTCATTTCAAATATACAAGAGGAAAAAAGGTGATCAGTTACTCCATAAATTATGCTGGACCAAGTTATCACTATCAAGTTGTAGTCAATGATGCATCTATTTTATAACCTCTGTGCTCCACTCCTACAAATAAAGCTTCGTAGGAAAGCAGTGTTGTCTCATGGATAGAGCTCTGGGTTGGAACTCAGACCTGCTTTTTATTCCTGACTTGCCATTGGCCTGCTTGGTGACCTTGGAGCACTTGCCCTCTTTGTGCCTCCATTTCTAGGGTTACCATTCGTCCGGATTTACCCGGACATGTCCTCCTTTTTGTGCTAAAAATAGCATCCGGGGGGAATTTGTAAATCACTCAAAATGTCCGGGATTTCCCCCCCAGGCAGAGCAGAGCGAGCGGCTGGGAGGGCTGCAGGAAAGTCACGGGCTGGACTCCAGACCAGCTGTAGAGGAGCTCCTCCTCCCCCGCTCCCTCCCTCCCTGCATTCTGAGCCGGCAGCTCCTCCTCCCCTGCAGCCCAGCGCCTGGCTCCGGCAGCACTGTGCGGGCGCAGGGACCGGGTTGTGTGTTGTGCTGGGGAGCGCAGCCACGTGTCCGGCTCTCACAGAGCCCAACACCATGTTCTGAGCAGCAGGGTAAAGGGGCCGGGGGCAGGAGAAGGGGCAGGGAGGTTCTGGAGGGGGCAGTCAAGAGACGGGGAGGGGGGTCGGGAGTTCGGGGGGGGGGGGGCGTTTGGGGGGGGGGGGGGAAGGGTTGGGGGGGGGGGGGGGG
>NC_048306.1:67595982-67677106 GCF_013100865.1 Trachemys scripta elegans | reverse complement strand
GGTTGGATGGGGCGTGGGAGTCCCAGGGGTCTGTCTGGGGGTGGGGGTGTGGATAAGGGTTGGGGCAGTCAGGGGACAAGAGGCAGGGAGGCTTAGATAGGGGGTGGAGTCCTGGGGGGCAGTTAGGGGCAGGGGTCCCAGGAGGGGGCAGTCAGGGGACAAGGAACGGGGGGAGGGTTGGGGGTTCTGGGGGGGGCGGGAAGTGGGAGGGGCAGGGGCGGGGCTAGGGCAGGGCAGGGGCGGGGCTAGAGCGGGGCTCCTCCCGTCCTCTTTTTTGCTTGCTGAAATATGGTAACCCTATTCATTTCTCTGTCTGTAAAGTGGGATTGATGATACTGGTATCCTTTTGTAAACCATTTTGAGATCTACAAATAAAAACTGCTCTATAAAATCTAGGTAATATTTAATACAGAACCATTGAAATGCAGTTATGCTTTACTATAAGCTGTAACTCGGTGACTCTTGGTAGAAAATCATATTTGGAAAAACTAAAAACCCAATTCCAGCTTTTGAGAAGTTAGCAAATATTACTAATCTCTTTTTTCTCTGTGAAAAATGCCAATTATGCCTAAACCAATACAAATTTAAAGTAACTTGGACTACTGTATTTCATAGTTAACTATAGGTGTGAAATCTGTTTTCAAATCACTCCTTCTCCTCCTCCTCCTCCTCATGTGTGCATACATGCATCTCTGCTTTTGATGGATAATTGACTGTTGTGTGCACAAGTGCATCAACTATCCTTGTGAAGATGTTATGGTGTACTCTGGGCCAGCTCCAGGCACCAGCGTAGCAAGCAGGTGCCTGGGGTGGCCAATGAAGGGGGGGGAAGGGGCATGTCCAGTCATTCGGCGGTGGGGCTGTCACTCCCTCTCGGAGCAAAGGACCTGCTGCCGAATTGCCGCCGTAGAATGAAATGGCGGTAGAGCTGCCACCGATTGCGATCGCGGGTTTTTTTTTGTTTTGTTTTTGTGTTTTTGCTGCTTGGGGCGGCAAAAACGCTAGAGCCGGCCCTGGGTGTACTTGCCTTAATCAGAAGTACTGAACTCTAAATCCAATTGTATGAGTGTTGTGATAGTTTGATGTCTTAAAACCGGGTTCAGAGTCAGTTAAGAGGCAAATAACTGAACTTGGACTTAGGTAAAACTCCACTAAGACTTAGACTACATCATAAAATAACCATATATTCAGCACAATTGTCATTCTCTCTGCTTCTGGCAGGAATGGTAGGGGTACTGAACTTGAGGTTTGAGGCTTATTGGCAAAGCTATGGGAAGTTTGCACAAAACATCCACTACATATGCCTGACTTTCTCTAATGTTAGAGAGACAGTTACAACTTCACTGCATTTAGATAATGTTAACGTGTAAGTGTAGCAGAGAATTTTTATGCTCATGAAAGTGGTCTAACTTTTTTTGGTTTATTATTTTTTGTCTCCTTTAGGTTATTTTTGTTTAGAAATCATGAACTGGCACTTCCTTCTCCTTTTTACCGCCGTGACTTTAACATCCGTGTGGTCCCAGTTCAATCCTTTATCTCTTGAGGAACTAGGCTCTGACATTGGAATCCAAGTTTTCAATCAGATAGTCAAAGCTAGACCTCAGGAGAATATTGTGGTTTCTCCACATGGGATTGCATCTGTACTGGGAATACTTCAGCTGGGTGCTGATGGCAAGACAAAGAAGCAGCTGACAACTGTGATGAGATACAGCGTAAATGGTCAGTTTTTATCTGTTATTATGAATCACTTAATAAAAAACCTGCATAAACTTTTAAGGCTGGAAGGACAATATATTTTAATGGGAGGTTTTTCAAATTGTGCTACATTGTTTACTAAAACTGGCTTGTGATGCAAAGTATGGTCAGCACTAAGAGAAGGCCATACGTCATAAAAATGTCCCCTACAATATAGGCTACCAGATAAACATGGACCCAGTTTAGCTAGAAAATTCAAATTTTATCCCTTCTCACTGACATTGGTGCCATTCTTTGAGGTGACCTATAAACTATTTATGTGGAGGGTGTAGAAAGATATAGGGATAATTTGGGTCTCTCGATCTCAGAAAATCAGTTTCTGCCATTCCAAGCACTCCTCCAACAACAATACAATCTACTTGGTCCAGCTACATGGCATTACCTGCAGCTTAAGCATCTCTTGAAAGACACATTTGATCCTGATGTGCTTGGGAGCACCAGAGACTCCAGAATTGGTGATGTGTAGAGAGCTCTCTAGGTTCACCTAAACGTCTGTAGCCTGTTATGACTTCCTGACCCAAAAGATCCTCCCGAATTTAGATTGCCTGTACCAGGACTGGAACTAAGATTGGTGTGTATTATTGACCCCTGACCACTGGGGAAGTGACTGGCAAACCATTTAAAAATTCTACTATTGATCTACAATTACGACTGATCCAGCAGAAAATTATTTCTTCTTAGAGTGCTTGCTCATGTCGATTCCATTCTAGGTGTGTGCGTGCCCACAAGCACAGTTGTCAGAGACTTTTGCCTTAGCAGTATCCATAGGGCCGGCTGTGGTGCCCCCTTGCGTGCCACGCCCATGCATCGGTATATTAAGCAGTGCCAACCCTATGACCTCTTAGTTCCTTCTTACTGCCTGTGAGGTTGGAGTGCCTCGTCTTGCCATTCTCCAGAGTGTTAGCAGTTCTTCATAGACCTTTGTTCTATCTAATCTGTACATCAGTGGTCACCAATTGGTTGATCCTAGAGGATCTCCCAGACGGCCAGATTCCTCAAGGGCCTTGAGCACCTCTACCTGCATGTCAAGGACCCTGTTCCTCTGTGGGACTTGAACCTGGTGCTGTCGTGGCTTACGGGTCCTCCTTTTGAGCCAGTGGCTTCCTGTTCTCTCCATCTCCTGTCCTGGAAGGTTGCATTCCTGGTCACAGTGACTTCAGCCCGTCAAGTCTTGGAGATTCAGGTGCTCACCTCGGAACCACCCTATATGGACTTCTACAAGGACAAGATACAGTTAAGACCGCATCCGGCTTTTCTGCCCAAGGTGGTCTCAGTTTCATTCAAGCCAGGACATTTACTTACCGGTCTTCTTTTCAAAGCCACATAAGTCTGAGGAGGAGCGTAGACTGCATGCCTTGGACGTTAGGAGGGCTCTAGCCTTCTACATCAACAGGACCAAGCCATTCCGTAAGTCTACCCAGTTGTTCGTCGCAGTGGCCGACAGGATGAAAGGACACCCTGTATCCGCCCAAAGAATTTCTTCTTGGATCACCACCTGCATTCGCTTCTGCTATGATCAAGTGAAGGTGCCGCCCCTGGCGATTGTCACTACCCACTTGACCAGGGCGCAGGCCTCTTCGGCAGCTTTTCTGGCCCAGGTGCCTATCCAGAACATCTGCAGGGCGGCCACCTGGTCATCCATCCATATGTTTACTTCCCACTATGCACTTAACCAGCAAGCCTGGGATGATGCTGGCTTCAATAGGGCAGTACTGCAAGTCGTGAAACTGTGAACTCCGAGCCCACCTCCATAGATACTGCTTTTGAGCCACCTAGAATGGAATGGACATGAGCAAGCACTCGAAGGAAAAAAAAAAACTGGTACCTATCTTTCGTAACTATTGTTCTTCGAGATGTGTTCCTTGTGTCCATTCCATTACCTGCCCTCCTACCCCTCTGTCAGAGTTACTGGCAAGAAGGAACCGAGAGGGTGTAGGGTCGGCATGAGGTAATCTCTGCAGCACAAAGTTGAGGTCCAGTGCCAGCATAGTATGGGTAGATTGCAATGTCTCTATTCCTGTTGTACTAAAACAGCCTTTAATTCAAGATTTCAGAAATTATTGGGCAATAAAATATTTTTATATTTAGTTTCTTATAGGTCTCTGACCCCATTTAGTCGGAGGGCTCTCTTTTTTGGATCTTTTGATGCGTTTTTGGCTTTGCTTCAGTTTCCTCTGTCAAGATCCCAGACTCTCTAGCCTTTCCCGGGCCTTTATTCTATTCAAACACCCCTTTTTCAGTCTCTGTTCCTGACGTTGGCATGAATCCCTATTATTCCTCTACCAGTGCCTTTCCTCTAGAGAGTAGGGTGAGAGTACTTGCTGCTTCTTAGCATGCCAGTGAGGCTTAACAGCACAGAATGCTGGCACTTACAGAATCTTAAAGGAACTGTGTTTATGAAATGTGAAACCTTCCAAAAGGTGAGTACATCTTCAGACCTATAAAGAATGAGCGATGTTGATGTTTCCTGTAACACACTGTCCCATCCTTAATTGCTTTGCTGTGCAGTTTTCTGTTTAAGGTGCAGCTAAATGATTTATTTTTGCTTAGTAAAATATCCAAATGTTGAAGATTCAAATCCTTTTATGGGATAATCTTGACTTTAAAAGCATCTGAGTTTTCTAAACATAGCTATCTGCAAGAATTTTGAAGCATTGAAACTAAGTGAATTTATTTGGTTTGAATTAGTTAGTCTAACAATCCTAGACACGAGACAGGTTCTCAAACTTTTCTGTAGTGACCCATATCTTAATATCAAGTTTCTCATGGACCACCACCTTTTTTTATGTTTGCATGGACCTCCTCTTCTCTTGTTCATGATTGCCTAATAACCCTGTGACAGCTACAAAAGTTGCTTACTTGGAAAGGTAACTCTAGGGAAATATTTAAAGCATTTAAAGCTATCCTTTAATGCAATTTAGCAGCTGGAAGCAAGGAGGAGAGCCAGTACCATGTGAGCAGCCAGCTCTCCCTAGACCACCAACAAATGTTCAGTGGAGGACTAGTGGGCCACAGACTAGCTTGAAAACATCTGTTATGGTATGCTCACCAAAAGAATATGCCCATAATATTGAAGACGGTGAACACATGGACATCATGTGATCTATCTTACTAAAGGATTCACAGTAATTTAACCAGGAGGCCCAACTATTGAGGACTTCTCCTACATGGAGCCGAAATGGTCGTTTTTGAATCTTTTGCTTTCTTTTTTTCCCTTCTCAGCTCCTTTTTTGTCTTGTTTAGAAGCATTAATGACAGGGAGAACTGAGGTGTGACCAATGTAGTAGTTTTCCTGTGCTGCTCTAAGGGCATGGCTACCCTTTCATATACTAGAGACTTTTATGGAGCATATTGCAACCTATTAATAGTTGATACCCTTGGATAAGTACTCTACTTCCAATTAGATGCTGGAGTCTAATACTGAATTTCCTTACTAATGTAGCCTAGTCTTCAGATTTGATTTTAGTTTGTTCCAGAAACTTTCCAAAGGTGTCTCTCTCTCTTTTTTGGTTAGCACAGTTTCCAGAAAACTTTTTTATATCCCATCCTATTCCTTACTGAATGGAATGGAGGGATCAAAAATGACAACCTTAGTTTTTCAGTTTATGGTCTTAGTCCCTCCTTCCCCCATGACTTCTGCCTCTTGGGAACTACCCTTATTCCTGTGCCTACAGTCCTTCTACTCTGAGTGGCCAGAATGAATATCCTTATTCAGTTGTAGCTGCTGGGAAGATGAGGACTCACACCCACAAAATAACATTGTAGTATCGTGTTAAGTTGCAGTGCTGTAAACATGTCAACGTAGGGTCAGGATATTACAGCCTAATTTATGTTGTGGCTCTCTAGTATAACTGATGACAGTTTATCTAGATTGTTTGTTTATTCTAGAATAGGTACAAACATTTTAACTATATTGTCCATGCCAGAAAGTTATTGATTAATATACTACACCAGGACTTGGATGTACAGTACAAGGATTAGACAAAGAGCCAAATTCTTCACTGTAAAGTAGTGTCCTTCAGATGAGTCAGAGATCCTGTTGCTCAGATGAGTGTTGAAGAATGTCTGTCAATGCCATTGGTATTCTTTCTTTACCCCCATCACGTTTGTTTGTGTGTGTGTGTGTGTGTGTGTGTGTGTGTTTGGATGTCAGTAATTATTGATACAAGTTAACTCCTTTAAAACGTCTTTCATTTTCCTTTCTAAGTAAATTTGCTGTTATTTCTAACTAGGAGTTGGTAAAGTATTAAAGAAGATAAACAAGGCCATAGTCTCAAAGAAGAATAAAGACATTGTGACAGTTGCTAATGCAGTGTTTGCAAAGAGTGGCTTTAAAATGGAAGTGCCTTTTGTTACAAGAAACAAAGAGGTGTTTCAGTGCAGTGTCAAGACTGTGGATTTCGAGGACCAAAATGCAGCATGCAATTCCATTAACCAGTGGGTGAAAAATGAAACAAGGGGTAGGTATTGTTGATTTTTGTGTGTAACTGAGTTAAACACTTAGACACTAAAGTTGAGAGGGGGTGTAAAGTTTTTAAAAAGTGGTGGGAAGACACTGCATCTCATCTTAAAAAATATATACATACACACAAGGGATAAATTCACTTGGGTGCACCTTGTCTAACTACTTGGAGATGCATGGTATCTATTGTCCTTTAAGAGACACTTCCGTGAAGCTAATTCCAGTGATGTTATTTTCATAAACAAAGAAAAACTGCAAAACCAAACACTCCCACTATTCAAAATTATCCACATATTGCTGAGGCCAGAGTTCAGGTTTTGCATTACAGCATAATTAGCTTGTATTGCATCTTGGTATCTGTTGGGAGATGAAAGTGACATCCTGGCGATGCTCGCAGTGTCATTGATTGTGGTGAAGGCAATGTATGGGTGGCAACAAGTACTGGAGATTTTTCCTTTTAACTTTTCATTTCCAGGCTGTGGCTGATTCAGCCTTAATCGTTTACTAAACTAAACACCACAAATGTTGCTAAATAAGGCCTTGCCTGAACACAACTCTTAGATGGGTGCTAGAGTGTTCCCTCACCAGTGAAGACTAAGGTCCTAATACAGCTGCCACTGTACTCAGTAAAATGACTCCACTGATGTCAGCGGGCCTTGAAATGAGCAGAACCATAATTCTTCAAGCTGGAGTTAGCAGCCATCTTTGCTCCAATTCAGAATGAATGCTACCTAGTGAATTACAAAGTACATTGGCTCTTCTGTTTCATCATGACCAGCTGGCTTACATTGCAACAGAAAAAGCTCAATTTTCCCCCTTCCTTTTTTATTTTATTTTCAGGTATGATTGATAATCTCTTATCTCCAGACATTATTGATGGTGATTTGACCAGGCTAGTGCTGGTAAATGCAGTGTATTTCAAGGGTTTATGGAAATCACGTTTTCAACCTGAAAATACGAAGAAACGCACATTTAATGGAGCTGATGGGAAGACTTACCAAGTACCTATGCTGGCCCAGTTGTCTCTGTTCCGCTGTGGTAAGCTCAAGAGCTAGTTTCTTGTAAATGAAACGCAAAACTTTTTGCACTGTACTCCTTTCAAAGTGTAGGAAAGAAGGTTAATGTGTGTGTTTGGGGGAGGGGGGGATACATAGCATTCCTGTTTATGGGTAGATATTTGTGTTGACAGGTACTGTTAAGTGGGAAAACTTTTCAAACTCGTATCTAATCTGGATGAAACATTGAGAACTGTGAATAGTCAGCACCTCTGGAAATCGGGTGACTTTTATTTAGGAGCATTGTTTTAGATGCTCCTGTTCAAAACCTTTGGCCAAATAGATAAGAAGAAATAAAATGTGTTCTGTCCTTAATCAAAAACCTATCCAAAGCAGAAAAACTTAGAATTACTTTGTTTTTATATTGTATTTTACCCATATATTGTGGGAAGGAATATGCTTTAAAAATCAGCAAATAAAAATTAAAATACAGAGTTTTTTCTTTAATAGCAGGCCATAAGAAGTGTACACAAAGTATGCTTAAATTCACTTTAGATTCTGAAGTAGTAGACTGCTGGAAACAGTTTTGCAGACAATAACCATTGAACCAAGGGACTGAGTAGCTCAGGGTTAGTATACTAGTTGTTTACCTCAGGAGGCCAGCATTTAAATTCTAAATTGAGTTGCAAGTGAAAAGGAGTTCACTGGGTTCAGCCTAATTTCTGTTTGTGCCTGTCACAAAACCAGAACAGACGCCCACATGACTGGCAGCCTCTACTCAAGAGTTCAGTACTGAAATGGGTTTTGCTGGTCAGGCTCACAATGCATTGGCAGCATTTTTATAAGAGTGTGTGCATGTTTTCTGCCTGTGTTCTAAGATTAGACAAGTGCTATTTGTAACTTGCTTTCATATGCACTAAACATGGTTACAAGGAATACATTTAGAAATAAATCTGAAAAAAATGATGTTACTGGTAAAGGAATGTACCACCAGCTAGCCAAGAAGGCAAACATAAATTTATTGCCTCCATTTTTTCTGTTGTAAGTGATCAGTATTAAAAATGTGCTAGTTTAGCCAACATAGGAGCTTACAAATCGATCACTCTGTGGTTTAAAAAATATGAAACTATTTTGTACCTTGGCCATGTCCTGAAAATCTTTACACATTAAAGCAAAAATTAAATGTTTTAGACAGATAAAACTTGAGGGGTGTGAATGAAAATCACGTATTGAAATATTTAGGATCTATACTTCAGCAAAGGACCACACATCATGGTCAGGTCTTGCTTACCATTCTTATATTGCCCTAAAATTCATAGGGTCTGAATCTGGTGTAAATAGGGAGTAACTCTTTTATTACATTGTCATAACTGTGATTAGAACCAAGGCCATTATTTTCAAGGCCTTTAGATGGAAAGTATTAAGTTTCCTGTTGTGGAATTGAAACTCCTATTTCAGGTTAGGTATCTTAATACAGTTGAATGCACAGGTTCTCAGATTTCTTAGTAGTGTGAGAAGCATGTTAGAGCAAAAACATCTTGTAGACACCTCCACTCCCATTTGTAGCTCTGAAGATCACAGCATTCTATGGCAACTACAGCAACTGTTTGCATGGAAACGTAGTATGTGAAAGTAAAGTGTGTGTTGCTGTTTTTAAATGTAATTTAGCCATTGTGAATGAGGGAACCTGGCAACATGTAATCACCAGGCTGTCTGCGCAGCACTAGTTTGAGAACTGCAAGCCTAATGTAAAGGAGCTAATCAGACAGAAAACATTTTCTTTAGTTGAACTGGAAAAGGAGGTGAGCTGGAAAAAGAGGTAAGCTAACAGCTCCCTTCAACCATCTCCGTAATGAGCTGATTTCAGGCAAGCAGTCTTAAGGCTGCAGGGCTCTGCTAACAAGGTTAATTTTCTGGTACAGAAATCCCTCATCAATTTGGGCTGGCAGATGTGGATTTTGATGCAGAGTAGGAAGTGTAGTGAAATGTTGCTGCTGTGTAGTGACTCTGTCCCAAATATCAATCTCTGGCACTTGTGATCTGTGCAGATAGATCAGCTCTTCTCATCTGAGAGACTCCTTTTAAGTCTGGTTTAATCATAGAATATCAGGATTGGAAGGGACCTCAGGAGGTCATCTAATCCAACCCCCTGCTCAAAGCAGGACCAATCCCCAGACAAATTTTTACCCCAGTTCCCTAAATGGCCCCCTCAGGGATTGAATTCACAACCCTGGGTTTAGCAGGCCAATGCTCAAATTAATGCAACTTGTTCTTTTGGCACTTGTCTAAAAAGCCATGATATTAACTGAAAAAAGGGTGGAGTGGGAAGAGGGACCCTATTCAATTAGGGTAGCCAGCTGCCCGGTTTTTGACTGGAAAGTCCAGTTGAAAAAGGGACTTGACTGAGTGTCCAGTCAGCAATACTGCCCGGCCACCCAAAGTCCGGTTACAGAGGGTGGGGGAGGCACTGGGTCATTACCTGTGCCAACCCCTGCTCAGCTGGGGCTGCCTCCTACCTTAGGGTTACCATACGTCCGGATTTTCCTGGACATGTCCGGCTTTTTGGGCCTCAAATCCCCATCCAGGAGGAAATCCCAAAAAGCCGGACAGGTCCGGGAAAACAGGGAGGGAGGGAGGGGCCAGCAGGACCCGGGCCCGAGCCAAGCCAGGCGGGAGACGCTGGGGCCAGAGCCTCTTGGCCTGGGCTGGCCAGCCACTGGAGGGAGCTGCTCGGCCGGGAGGGCCTGGACTGGGCCGCATCTCCTCGCGCCCCCCTGCCCCAGCCCCAGCTTGCCTCTGCCTGCCTGCTTCAGGCTTCCAGTGAATCAAATGTTCGTGGGAAGCAGCGGAATTGGGGCGGGGCCGGGGCCTTGTGGAGTGTCCTCTTTTTGGACACTTAAAATATGGTAATGCTATCCTACCTGCATCGGATGGCTGCAGTTCCCAGCCCCGGCTCTGCGAGTCCCTCCTGATCTAGGGAGAGGGAGCAGGAGGTAAAAGGGGGGAAAGCAGCAAATGATGGGGAGATGTGGGAAGAAGAGTGAATGCGGGGGAGCCTTGGGGAGAAGAGGTGGGGCGGGGGAGGTTCTGCCACTTCTACTGGTGTGTCTGGTTTTTAAATATTACCACGTTAGCAGCCCTATAAAGGGACTGTCCACTCAAGACAATGTTAAAACAGAATCTAAATGCCTAGAGCATAACACTGAGGGAAGAGTTTCCTTCATAGTCTTACAAATAAGTGCTTTTCAGCTAGATATATAGGCAGTATGCTGTCCACCCAGCTGATGATAGTAAGAATTCTAGTTCATAAGGGATTCCCCGTCACAAAAAATAATCTCTTTGATTAGGAAACAAACCTATTAGAGTCTATCAGCCTCCGCTGTGTCTCCAGAAAAGTAAAGAAAATAATTAGCTTTCAAAATAAAATGCTAGTAATTAGACATAAGAGAGACTCTCAGATTGCTAATGGATCTTCAAGTTGCAATGCAATCCTGTGACATGGGACATTGGTAGATAAACTGCTAGCTGAAATTCTCCATGACTGACACCTGGGATGTTTGTTAGAGCACCAATTAGTGCCTTGATAGTTAAAGGGGGCTTTTGAGAATTTTAGCATGAGCTGAGCTGGCTGGAGGCCTATAATGGTGTGTAGTGCTTTACCAGCAATAGGAGCTATCTGTGCAAATCTCTTTACTCTTGAATAAATTTCAGGGTGTCTTTATTGCTTCCTTTTTGTGAGAAGAGACATTATTGTCAAACAAGCTTGTGATTAACTTAATTTGTTAACTTCTTCCTTTTTTCTGTTAACAATAAAATAAATAAGGAAGACTTTAGTCCATTTCCCAGAGAAATGGTGTCCTGGAACATATAAAATGGCTTTCAGCTCCCTTCGCCTTTTTGACCACTTATTTTCTTTTCTTTCTGTCTCCATATATAATTTTTATTGATCAAGATCCATTAAAGTAGCTAGATTTTTTTTTTCTACTTTCTTTTCCAACTGGTAAACAAGCCTGTTGTGCTTTTCATTAGCCCTGTTAGTCTTTTTCCATAGTACTTTCAGTTTCATGTCCTCCTATCCCATAACAGAACAAGCAAGAAGATAGTCTGGTAGGGTTACCATCTTTTAATTTTTAAAAAGGAGGACACTCCATGGGGGCCCGGCCCCACCCCGCCCCAACTCTGCCCCCTCCCCTGAATGCTCCACCCCCTCCTCCCCCTCCCCCCCCCCCCCCCCCCCCCCCCCCGCGAATCAAATGTTCATGGGAAGCCTGAAACAGGGAGGCAGCAGGTAAGCTGGGGCGGGGTGCAGCACGGCCCAGTCCGGCCCCCCTGGCTGAGTGGCTCCCTCCGGCGGCCGGCCGGCCCAGGCCAAGAGGCTCTGGCCCCAGCATCTCTCGCCTGGCTTGGCCCGGCCCCGCGCCCCCAGCTCCTGCCGAGCACCGCCGGCCCCAGCCCCGGCCGAGCACCGCCGAGCCCTCCCTATTTTCCCGGACATGTCCGGCTTTTTGGGATTTCCCTCCGGACGGGGATTTGAGCCCCAAAAAGCCAGACGTGTCCGGGAAAATCCGGACGTATGGTAACCCTATAGTCTGGTTTTGTTTGTTTCCAAGTGGTATGCTACTGATGTAATTATGGTCTTTAACTGGAATAGTTATGGTCCCTGGTTGATTACCAGCAGCAGTTTGAAAACTAGCATAATTTAAATAAAATAAAATCAATAAATAATTTGGATGTAGGTGTTTATGCTGGAAAGTTTTATTCAGTATGGCTGAAATCTATTTTATAGGATGCACCACGGTCACTTGCAGCAGAAGTTTCTACCATTGGATTTATGTCTAGCCACAATAAACTGCTGCTAAAGTAGCATCACATTGGACAAAAAAATCCAATAATCCTTTGAATGTTCTCATACTGAAAACTGTCTTTTAAAACACTGATAGGATTTTGCATCTTTTAAAAATAATGGAAAGACCCCTATTGACTTTAGTGGCCTTTGGATGAGACCCCATGTTTCTTTACCCACTGAATATGGTCCTGCACATTACAGATAGCAAATGGCCTGCTACAATCTGTTGTTCATCATGTGTTTACAACTGCTGGCAGTCCTTTCCAGGGCAGTATCTAAGTTCTTAAGCTCTTCTATTTTGCTGCCCTCTGTTCTTATAGTTGCCTGTCTCCTTTACTTGCCTACCTTACTGTTTCCAGGGGAGTCTCCTCGGTGAACTGTAGCAGTAGGCTCTTTTACTCACAGTTTAGAAGCAGCACAAGATTCAATGGAGTTTAAAGGCAGATGGTGTGGCAGTTTGCAGAGACTGTTAAAGACCATTTCTGATCCCCAGTGTACCATAGTCCTTAAAGGAAAAGAGTCTGTTTTACAAAAGGAATCTCTTGCTCTCTTTTGGACAGTCTTTTATTTCCATCATGTCTCCCACCCCCTACTGTTTCAATAGATGCTGATGACACTCTGAAGCAGTCTGCAGCATGGCTATTTTATATTTTCAAAGGAACTCCAACAACCCACCAAGTAATATTCATGTAACTTGTAGAAACAAATCTGAGATGCCATAGAGTAGATTTTTTTTTTTTTTTTTTTTTTTTTTTGGCGCTATCTGCATTGCATTATCGAAATGTAACATATAGACTCCTGCTCAGGGCCGGCTCCAGGCACCAGCCGACCAAGCACGTGCTTGGGGCAGCATCTTGGGGCAGGGCGGTGCTCAATTTTTTATTTTTATTTATTTATTTACTTTATTGTATTCGGCGGTGTTTGGAGGGGCGGCGTGGTGCTCGGAGGGGAAGTGGGGGCTTCAGGCGGCGTGGTGCTTGGAGGGGAAGTGGGCGGGCTTCGGGCGGCGTGGTGCTTGGAGGGGAAGTGGGGGTTTGCGGGGGCGGGGGCTGGCGTGGCGCTTGGAAGGGGGGGCTTCGGGTTGCATGGTGCTGGGGGCGGGGATTTCGGTGGCACTTGCAGGGGAGGGGGGGTTACGGCGGGGCGGTGCTCTTCTTTTTTGCCTGCGGCGGCAAAAAAGTTAGAGCCGGCCCTGCTCCTGCTTGTTATGTAAGTGAACTCTACTGGAAGATGGCAACCCAACTGTGATATCGAGACTTTACAGTTACAATAGTATAGCTTTGCCAATAGGTTTAACATTTTTACTCACTACTGCTTCTAATATCAGAGGTTGAAGGCTTTTAACTGTTTGAGAATTATGGCTTCTCTTTCTCTCTCCCTCTCCTTAGGCACAACAAGTACCCCAAATGACTTGTGGTATAACATAATTGAATTGCCTTACCATGGCGAAAGCATCAGTATGTTGATTGCTCTGCCTACAGAAAGCACTACCCCTCTCTCTGCCATCATTCCTCACATCAGCACAAAAACAATACAGAGCTGGATGACAACCATGATACAAAAGAGAGTGCAAGTTATTTTACCCAAGTGAGTACTAATATCTTCCAGTCTCTTCTCCCCCTCAACCACCAAAATAAGGAATTCTTCTATAGTCCTTCTCAGCACTTAAAGCAACTTTTAGTCATAATTCCTATGTTTTTTCTATTTTATATGCTTCAATCAGGTTCACAGCAGTAGCAGAAACAGATTTAAAGGAGCCTCTGAAAGTACTTGGCATTACAGATATGTTTGAACAGTCAAAGGCAAACTTTGCAAAAATAACAAGTAGGTGATCTTGTTTAAATTCTTCTTCTGGTTTTTGTTCACATTTTCTAGAACTACTGTTTTACAATTGCAATTATTAAAACAACCTGCTGCTTTGAAACTATTCCATCAAAAGGCAAACTTCTAAATTAACCACAAAAAGTTAACCATATGGTTAACCAATAAAATGTCATGAGGCATTTTCACAGTAACAGTCTTACATATTCTTCAATATTTTTCCTTTTGGCTTACAAAAAAAAATCATGTTGGATGTATAATGGAAGATGTAATTGAGGCACTTTTTCTTTTACAATTTATATGTTTTATAAACTTTACATCAATGGATTTGAGAGAGAGGAAGGATGTCTACCAAATTGATGGTAACGCTGAGTAAAAATGGAACGGTCATTGAACTGCATAATTGATCCATAAACGTTTTCCTCTTTCTGACAATGGAGCACTGACTTCTAAAAGAAAACTGGATGTCTTGTGTCTATGGATTTTATGTCCCCATCAGACTTCTGATTATATGTCCCCATCAGACTTCTGATTATATGTCCCCATCAGACTTCTGATTAGTTACTCCAAAAAAAAAAAACCCATCCAAAACAAAAAGACCTCGCTTGTTAACACAACTCATTTATATCTCATATACACTTCTCCACTTGAAATAAGAGATTAAGTTCCTTTTTAGGGCTATCAAATGATTAAAAAAATTAGTCGTGATTAATTGCAGTTTTAATCACACTGTTTAAACATTAACAGAATACCAATTGAAATTTATTATAAATATTTTTGGATGTTTTGTTACAACACAGAATACAAAGTGTAGAGTGCTCACTTTACATTATTATTTTTATTACAAATATTTGCACTGTAATAAAAGTGCAATCTACAAGTCGAAGCATGAAAGGGCATACAAATGAATAGCATATCTGGCACATAAATACCTTGTAATGCTGGCAACAACAGTGCCATGTGACTGCGTGGTCTCACTTTCAGGTGACGTAAATCAGTAGAATGATTTGAAAATGTAGAAACAAATATTTATAATGTATATTGGTATTGTTTAGCAGTGCAAGTAAAACTGATTAATCACGATTAATTTTTTTAATCAGGTTAATCTGTTTTGAGTTAATCACATGAGTTTACTGAGATTGTCAGCCCTTGTTCCTTTATTTTATTGGAAGCAAGGTGTTCTACTTTAACAGTTTTTAAGACACTCAGGATGAATTTAAATTGCATTCCTGGTTACGTGTTGCTATAATTTCTGTATTTAAGAAAAAATTACTCTCAGATTACAAATTTTCAGTTTTACCTTTAAAACCACCAAATAAGCATAGAATTTAAGGATATCAGTAGTTTTTTAAAATGATTTGTATTGCATCTTCTTTGGGGTAAAATATGTCCCCTAGTCACCTAGACATTTTCTGTCCCGTTTATTTTATTACTGTCATCATAAACATAATGCACTTAAGCAGTGAGTGAATTGTGCCACTGATTCCTGCATCATTAAATAAAGCCAGGGCAATAGATTCTGATTTTGGACATTGTCCATCACCATGTGTTTGTTTTAATATATACACATGCATGTGCAAACACTGAAATGGCATGTATGCACAAATGCCATAGCTGACTTGTTTAGTGTGTTAGGATGCTAATATGAATTTTTTCTGTGCTTTGGCCAACGTTTGTGTTAACTAATAGCAACATTGTGCCTGTGTTAATACTTCTCAATTTAACTGATATACTATGGTGTTATAAGAAACAGTCATGCAGAAGTCCAGCTAATCCATTCTTTACATGCAGCATATTGTTTGCTTTCTCTGCTTGGTGTCATCAGATTCACTGCTTCTGTAGTGGTCAGATCCAGCAACTGCATCTTAACAACAATAGAACAAAGTCCTCTTGCTTCCACAGTGATTTCAATCTTTGCTAGGATTGTCAGCTGTCTGGTTTTTGACCAGAACACCCAGTCGAAAAGGGACCCTGGCTGCTCCGGTCAGCACTGCTGACTGGGCTAATAAAAGTCCAGTGGGCGGTGCAGCGGGGCCAAGGTGTAGTTCTGTGCAGCTCCCGGAAGCAACAGCATGTCACCACTCCAGCCCCTACGTGTAGGGGCAGCCAGGAGGCTCAGCATGCTGTGTCCCCACACTAAGCGCCAGCTCTGCAGCTCCTATTGGCCAGGAACTGCGGTCAATGGGGGCAGCGCCTGCAGACAGGGCAGTGCACAGAGCTGCCTAGCTGCGCCTCCACGTAGGAGCTGGAGGGCAGACATGCTGCTGCTTCCAGGAGCTGATTGAGGTAAATGCCGCTAGGAGCCTGTACCCCTGACCCTCCTACTCACACCCCTGTTCCTCCTCCCACCCTCTGACCGCCTCGGTCCCAGTCAGCTTTACGTACGGTATAACAAATGTATAACTGCATGTTGACACAAGTGCTGTTCTTGTTTTGGTCACGCAGGAACGGAAAGCCTTCATGTATCTCATATTTTACAAAAAGCAAAAATTGAAGTTAGTGAAGATGGAACCAAAGCTTCTGCAGCAACAAGTAAGTAGTGTGTTTTTTCTCTCTCTCCCCCTCCCTCCCTCCCTGGTTTAATTTAATCCTTAATTAAAAGTAACTATACTAAAACAAATTAATTTGATTTTATCAGAAATAGGAAATCTTTTGTGAGCGCTTAAATTGAGATCACGTCAGCAGAAGTGCATACTCAGAAAGGACAGTAAAAAATCAAATGGATTTTACCATTGAGTTTTGGGGGTGGGGGGTTAAGTGAATTTTGGGTCAATACCGAATTAGTTAAACGTAGCCTTCCACAAATTGTAAATACATCTCTTTACTCCACTGGCTACCTATAGAACAGCATCAAGTTTAAAATCTAGTGGCCAAATCCTTGGCTCCTAATACGCCTCCTTGTGCTGTTCCAGAGGCACGCATTTATGCAACACTGCTCTAAGATGGCGGCTGGGTTTTCCTATAGGGGAACAATCTTGAATTTTGATGTTCATTATTAGTTCGTCCCTTTTTTTTATGGATTGTGTGGTTCTGGTGAGCAATATAAGAAGGCTAACTTTGCAATAGATAGCATTGGATAAAATGGCCTCATGTGGCTGACCCAGGCTGCCACTGGTAATATAAAACAATTGATAAACTGGTGCATGTTGGTGAAATGGAGTGCCTAAAGGAGCAAACAAATATCTAATGGAAATCTGTTTGATACTTTATATTTGCACTGTTTATAATGTGATCATGTTTGACTTGTTTAATTTTCCATCCTATTTTTCCTCTTCTTTCACTTTCTTTGGAAGCTGCAATTTTAATAGCCAGGTCCTCCCCTCCTTGGTTTATAGTAGACAGACCATTTGTATTTTTCATCCGGCACAATCCTACAGGTAAGCAATGTTTGTATTATTTTGCATGTAAGTAGAGTTCATACAGTATAATGGCTATGTGCAAACTGTAATTTCTAGGTGGGAAAGCTTGAAGCTGTCCAGTAGGTGTTGCTAAAACAAATACAAAGTACAGTATGCTTCTGTATTGTGCTTTTAACTCCGTTTAAAATAAACCAGAAGAACTGGAAAACCTACTCCACAGGAGATCAGACTAGACTAGATGATTATGATGGTCCCTTCTGACCTTAAAGTGTATGGGAGGGTCCTTGGGAGACTCTATATTCGTATGCACTCCAAACTCACCTAAAAACAAATAGTTTGTTAATCTACAATTCCCCTAACCAAAACAAAGCAAGCTCTTGGAGTGTGAAACAGCCTTCTTACCTAGATTTTATTTGAACACATTCTGTAAATGTTGTATTTTTCAGTGAATACTCTACAATACTTACAAATTGGATATATGTAGTAATATTGGTCTTTATTTTATCCCTCAGGTGCAGTCTTGTTTATGGGACAAATAAACAAACCTTGAGTATGGAAAAGGTTTTCTTTAAGAAGCAAAGTAGAGACTCATTTGATACATCCTTGCTAGTTCCGTTAAATATTTTTGTACACTACTCTTTCACTTCACTCAAGAACTAGTTTTTAGCCAGCTGTGACTAGATTTTGAAAAAGGAGTCAATGTAGTTCTGGTTTTATGGGAAAATACAAATTGAAAACTACAATACCTTTTCAAAATGTCTAAAAGATTCTTTGAAACTACTGAATGGTTGCCTATGCTAACAAACTTACTGAGCTTTTTCTGTCCTAAGAATTGTATGCATAGCTTTTGTGGGAGGGTTTTAACAAGAGCATGACTAAACAAACCATTTCTGCTAGCATTGATTTTTTTTTTTTTTTTTTTTTCCTGTGGAAAATGTCTTTGGGTTTGTAGATGTCCCTTCAATAATATTTTTGCCCCTGAATGGCTTGATGATTGGGTATCTTTTGTGGAACTAGATGAAAAGCTCTAGCAGTTTATTTTATATAATGCATGTACCACTGAGGTAAAGTTTTAAAGAACTAATGTCTTGATAGATAACACAGTTGCATTGACGTCCTATTTTACTGTAATGTAAACTTGTCATTGCTAGTATTCACTTTGTATTGGATTTAAATTTTATATTTGTTTTTTGTACAAAGGAAAAAATAAAGTGCATTATGAACAGTCATATTCCAAGGTATCACAGCGATGTGCTGGTCAGTATTTGTGGGCAGGACTCCTGGGAGCCACTTGTTAAAATTCTACCACCAACTGAAAGGACAGTTTTTTCTTGATTTTTTTTTTTTTTTTTTTTTTTTTTTTCCCCTCCCCCTAGCCTGATGGAGCTAAGTGTCTCTGCAATCTGCTAAACCAGTCCTGCTGTGGATGACTTATCCCTAAGGCTTCAAAAATATGTTTGAAGAGCAAATATTTTGTCTTTGCAGTGCCCCAAATTGCACCTAGTGGCAGGTGTTTTCAAAAATGCACCTGAGGAGGAGATCTCCGCCGCCCCCCCCCCCCCCCCCGTCCTTTCCCACACTTCAAAGGATGCAAGTTAACCAGTATTATTATCAACACCCGGAGGATATCGTTTAGGAACAGAGTGTATCAGCAAAGTTTTCTAAGGAAGAGCACTTGATGGGTTTGCTTATCACTGAGTTGCCTTCCTACTTGTTTGAGAGCATTTTTGTGTAATTAGTCGGGGGTGGGGCTGGAGGTATGGAAAGAGCAGATTCTTGAGTCCCTCATATCACCTCTCTGAGCAAATGTATCTCTGTGACATGGGGTCTGCTCTGGTTAGGGTGACCAGACAGCAAGTGTGAAAAATCGGGACGGGGATGGGGGGTAATAGGAGCCTATATAAGAAAAAGACCCAAAAATCGGGACTGTCCCTATAAAATCAGGACATCTGGTCACCCTAGCTCTGGTGCAAGGCAACAGAGACTTAGTGTGGATAAAATGCTCCCATTCTCTGAGTCCTACATACATTGTGCATTGGCATAACTGTCTGTCTGCATAAGATGCAGAGTGATGGAGAATTGAGCCCATTGTGTTTATCACAAGCCTAAGAGCATTTAAAATGTATGTGAACTAGTATGTTAACTTAACAGTAGAAGAAAATGACAGTTCTACATAACAAGCACATCTGCATCTGTCCAGGATTTAAATTATCACCAGTATGAGATAATCAGGACTGGTTCTCATTAAAATAAGCTGTCAACATTGATACCCTCTTATTTGCAATAGCAGGAATAAAGGAAATCTGATCATTTATGTCTAGAAAATGGTGGTGATTTTCAGGAGATCTTATGCGGAAGAGTCATACCTATGTAGGGAAGTAGCACTACATGCTCTGATGCTGTGTTGCAGACAATGGATAATAAAGCTTGTAACTTCTGAGAGCCCCCTTAAAGAAGAACACAAGAAATTTAATAAAGCACTGCTGGCATAGTCAGTAGCATTTGTAACCCTTCTGCCAACATGCGCCATGTTCTCTCCCACACCAAGATATGTTCAGCACAGGAGGTAAGAAGGGGCCATCAGAGAACCATTGTAGCTCCCTGACTCTGAAGCTGTTACTAGTCTCATTCTTTGGCAGGGACCTGTGTTTCTGGGGTGGAGAGAGGGGGCAAGGAGTGCTCTGAAATTTTAGTCCCTATATACTGCAGTGAGGCAGACCTGTTTTCAAACCTGTATGTCAGTACAGCTTTCAAAGCAGCTAAGTAGGCTTAGCCCCAAGTGCCACTGCACCTTGACTCCCGTGTGGTTCTTTTTGTGTACATTAAGGGCAATAAACCAGAGGGCCTAAATGAAGCTGAGCTGCCTCTTAAGAGAGTGCCCTTCCCTTGCTCACCTCTTAATTCACCACAGATATTGGGAGGAGGAAGATCTTGCCACTGCTTGCCCTGTGATGGTAGATAACTCTTGGAAGAAGCCAGATCTCCTTGCCTACAACCCCCAAAAAAGTTGAGGGGGAAGTCAGTAGGAACCAGATCCTCTTTCCTATTATTATTTTAATATCAGGGTTGGAAGGGACCTCAGAAGGTCATCTAGTCCAAACTCTTGCTCAAAGCAGGACCAATTCCCAGGCAGACTTTTACCACAGTTCCCTAAATGGCCCCCTCAAGGATTGAACTGACAACCCTGGGTTTAACAGGCTAATACTCAAACCACTGAGCTATCCCTCCCCCCTCTCTGTCCATGATGCACTGAATTACAGGAGCTGGGTCTAGCTACTCCAGATGCCTAGTTGTGTAACTGATCCTCTGTTGTTGCATTGGTGAACCTTCCTGGCCAGCAAGTCTCTCCTCCATTAGACTCAGCCTAAAGGTAAGGATGGAAATAGGGAGCCTGGGCACAGAGGGAAGCCAGATGAGGCTCACGTATGTTAGCTGCTTACATGGAAAAATTGAATTCTAAGCCCTTTTAATACCCACAAATGTAAGTTAGCTCTGCTCTTACTGGTGAGACTTTCCAATTTTTCCAGGATCTGACTAGAACAGGGGTAGCCAACCTGTGGCTCCGGAGCCACATGCAGCTCTTCAGAAGTCAATCTGCGGCTCCTTGTATAGGCACCGCCTCTGGGACTGGAGCTACAGGCATCAACTTTCCAATGTGCCAGCAAGTGCTCACTGCTCAACCCCTGATTCTGCCACAGGCCCTGTTCCCACTCCACCCCTTCCCGCCCCCTCCCCTGAGCCTGCTATAACCTCATCCCTCCCCCTCTGAGCCTCCTGCATGCCACAAAACAGCTGATTGGGAGGTGCAGGGAGGGAGGGGGAGGTGCTGATCAGCGGGGCTACCGGTGGACGGGAGGAGACGAGGGTGAGGGAGGGTGGCTGCTGACATATTACTGTGGCTCTTTTGCAATGTACATTGGTAAATTTTGGCTCAGTCTCAGAGTGGCCACCTCTGGACTAGAAAATAAAGGGTTGGTCAAAAATTTCCATCAAAACAGTTTATCTGAAAACCCCATTTATAGCTGAAAAACATTTTTTCTTTTATTTTTTTTCAAAATGTCTGCTTACTGGTGAAAACTTAAATTTTTTGGTTCAAAAAAACTAGAGGCCTGAAATCCAAACTGAAATATTTTGGTTATGTCCCATGTCTCTGTTCTCCTCTATGGACTGGGCTCCCTGGCTGGACTGCATCTTCCATGATGAATTGCTTCCCTTCCCATAAAGGATCATGGTGCATTGTGAGAGAGGTAGTCCAGCCTGGGAATCTGGCCTGTAAAGGAAAATGGAATCATGACACACCCATTCTAAAACTCCCTTTAGCGATTGCAGCAGCATTTCTGAATTTAAATATTTGCATTTTAGATATTACTTTTCGAGTGATTGCTCATGTGCATTCCACAATAGGGGTGTGTGCTCGCCATATGCACCACTGCCGGAAGTTTTTCCCCTAGCAATAGCCGGAGGGGGACTCTAAGACCCACCAGGAACTGTTGAAAAGGGTGGCATCAAGCCTCAACCTTCAAGCCGAGGAGGTGGAGGAACCCTCAGACTCCCTCTTCAACATCCTCTCGGCACTGGGCAGAGTGGCTCTCCTATCCATGAAGAGGTGGCAAAGATTTTGAACGCCTTACGGTAAACCCAGGCTTCCTTGCCCCCCATCTCTAAGAGGGTGGAACAGAAGTACTTCGTCCCCACCAAGAGGCATGAATACCTGTATACCCATCCTGCCCCCAACTCTCTAGTGGTTGAGTTGGTCAACCACAGGGGGAGGCAGGGCCCTACTCTGAAAAATAAAGACTCAAGGAAGCTGGACCTAGTTGGGAGAGAGGTTTATTCATTCTCAAGTTTCCAGTTAAGGGTGGCGAACCACCAAGCCTCCTGGGGAGGTCTGAGTTCAATTTGTGGGGCTCTCTGCCCAAATGCGAGGGCTCCCTCTAAGACCATGACAAGAAGCAGTTCAAGGCTCTGGGGGAGGAGGGCACAGTGGCTGCTAGGGCAACCCTTCAGCCACTGTCAAATGCTGTGGATATGGCTACATGATCTATATAGGGATTATGGCTCCTGCTGTTTGGGCTGGATCTTCTGTTCAATGGCAAGGCCCCGTTTGCAGAACAGAGGGACTTGAAATTGCACGGCCTGAAAGATTCCCGCACAATGCTGAAGACTCTTGGCCTCTATGTCCCAGCTCCGGCCAAGACCAAGTTTAAGCCGCAACAGGCTCCCACGCAGGACATCCTCTCTAAATATGAGCCCCCTTATAAAAAGTTGTGGTACTATAGGAAACACCTGCAGAGGCTGTCCCGGTCTACCCCCCAACCTGGACTTTCCAAGGGCAAAGAGGTAGTTCTGACGGGAGGCCCGGGAGCAACTTACCAGTTCATACCAGGGATCAATCCACAATGAAGCTTCCCTTCTCCAACTGGTTATGTGCTTTTCTACCTGAGTAGTCGCAGCTGACCTCGGACTGCTGGGTCCTCAACACCCTCTCCTGGGGCTACATCCTCCAGTTTACCTCTACCCCCACCCAACCACCCTCTGCCCCCATCCCTCCTGAGGGACCTCTCTCACAAAGCTCTGCTCAAGCAGGAGATAGGGTGGCTCCTTGGCCTAGGAGCAGTGGAATTGGTGCCAACGGAGTTCAGACACAAAGGTTTCTACTCCTACTACTTCCTTATCCCGAAGGCCAAAGGGGGGCTCAGGCCCATCCTGGACCTGCGAGGCCTGAACCAGTACATGGTAAAGCTCAAGTTTCGCATAGTCTCTCTGGCCTCCATCATCCCCTCCCTGAATTCTGGGGACTGGTACGCCGCCCTCGATCTGCAGGACGCGTACTTCCACATTCATATATTCAAGGGGGCCAGACATTTCCTCCATTTCACGGTTGGGCAGGAACAGTACCAATTTACAATCCTCCCAATTAACCTGTCCACTGTTCCCGGGGTATTCACAAAGTGCATGTCTGTGGTGGCAGCGTACCTCAGATGTCATGGAGTTCAGATCTTCTATCTCGACGACTGGCTGGTCAAGGGCAGCTCCAAGTCACAGGTGCGGGATCACGTGGTGCGCCTCCTGTCTACGTGCGCCACTCTGGCCTGTTAGTAAACGACACTGAGTCCACGTTAGTCCTGGTGTAGTGCATAGAGTTCATCGGGACAGTCCTGGATGCGACAGCCAGGATCTCCCTTCCACCGGACAAATTCAAGACCCTAGAAGGGCTCATCGACACAGTCACAAGGTTCCCCATGACCACAGCCAGAGCGTGCCTCCAGCTCCTGGGTCACATGTCAGTGTGCACATATGTGGTTCTCTATGCCAGACTCAGGATGAGGCCCCTCCAGCTCTGGTTGGCCTCGGTCTTCTCCCAGGCCAGAGACAGGATGGACAAAGTCCTCACTGTGCCTGAACCAGTGATCATGTCCCTACAATGGTGATCCTCCCCGGAGAACATGCTCCATGGGGTCCCATCCAGGGGCAGAGCCCCATTACTGGAGCTGGTGTCCGATCCATTGGACCTGGGATGGGGAGCCCATGTTGGGAACATTCAGACCCAAGGTCTGTGGTCCACGCAGGACCTTGTCCTGCATATAAATGTCAAGGAGCTCAGGACGGTTCATCTGGCATGTGTGGCCTTCTGCTCACACCTGGAAGGCAGAGTGGTCAGGGTTCTCGCGGACAACACGGCCTCAGTGTTTTACATCAACAGGCAAGGTGGGGCCTGCTCCTTTGTCAGGAAGCCCTCAGGCTGTGGGACTTCTGTATAGCCCACGATATTTGCCTACAAGCCCACCACGTACCAGGTGCCCGGAACTCACGGGCAGATCATCTGAGCTGAAATTTCTCCTCTCAGCACGAGTGGTCACTACACCCAGAGGTGGTGCACAGGATTTTCCAAAGCTGGGGCACTCCCCCGGTGGACCTGTTCGCAACACGGCAGAACCACTGGTGTCCCCGCTTCTGCTCTGGGGGGGGAGGGGTTGGGCGCGGGCGCCATCTCCAATGCCTTCCTCCTATTCTGGTCAGGCCAGCTTCTCTATGCCTTCCCCCCAATCCCACTGATCGGCAAGGTCTTGGAGAAGATAAAAATGGACAGGGCCTGGCTTCTCCTGATCGCCCCGGCATGGCGCAGGCAACATTGGTACAGGATTCTCATGAGCCTGGCAGTCACCCCACCATGACCATTACCATCCTACCCAGACCTGCTCTCCCAGGACCAGGGCTGCCTCCACCCCAAACTAGCAGCATTCCACCTCATGGCGTGGCTGCTCAATGGGTTCAGCGCGTCCTCCACACGTCGGGCCTACCTTGCAAAGTGGTCTCGATTTTCCTGGTGGGCAGCTGATCGGGGCGTGTTGCCCGTGTCTGTTCCAATCCAGCTCGTTTTAGACTACCTCCTTCATCTTAGAGCCCAGGGCCTAGCGCCCTCGTCTGTCAAGGTGCACTTGGCGGCCATATCAGCCTTCCACCTGCCGGTGCAGGGGCACATGATATTCTCCCATGCTATGACTGGCCAATTCCTCAAGGGATTGGATCGTCTTTTCCTGTATGTTAGGCCCCCAGTCCCGCAGTGGGACCTGGACTTGGTGCTGGCCCGATTGACAGGTCCCGTTTGAGCCGCTAGCCACATGCTCCTGGTAGCATCTCTCATGGAAGATAGCCTTCCTGGTCACAATCACGTCAGCTAGATGGGCCTCAGAACTCAGGGCCCTGACCCCCAAGCCGCATACACGGTGTTCCACGAGGATAAGGTCCGATTCCGACTGCATCCTTTGTTCCTCCCTAAGGTGGTCTCCACCTACCACGTGGGTCAGGACATCTTCCTGCTGGTGCTCTGTTCCAAACCCCATGTGTCCAGTGAGGAGCGCTGGAAAGTACTAAGCCGTTCAGGAAGTCCTCGCAGCTGTTCATCGCCTCGTCCGAACACATGAGAGGTCGGCCGATCTCCACTCAGCGGCTCTCCAATTGGATCACCTTGTGTATTTGTACCTGTTATGACTTGGCGGGAGTCCCTCTGCTGCTGATTGTGAGGGCACACTCGACTAGGGTGTGTGGAAGCAGAGAAGGAACTGACAGGAAGGGGATTGCAATGCGTGACAGTTTGTTAGCAAGAGTCAGGCTAACTGTAACCCTAATAACGTGAGATTTGTAGAAGCGAGGAATGTATGAGGCGAGTGGGAAAGAACTGTGTGAGAAGTTGTTGCAACCTTGTGTAGATAATATGGAATGTAGACTAAGAGTCTACATTAGTGAGCAAAACAAGATATAAGAATGACCTATGTATAAACAAAATGCAGCTGTTGCTCATTATTGTCTGTAACAAAAGGTATAAATGCTTGCTGTAATTGTTTACCTGTTGAGAGACCTGTTTAGCTCTCTCCCTCTATGCAATTGATAGAGAGAAAATAAAGTATCTGACTTGCTGTACCTAAACAAAAAGTGAGAACTCTGTTATTTTCCGACAGGTGCAAGCATCGTCGGCTGCCTTTTTAGCCCATGTTCCCATTCAGGACATTTGTAGGCCTGCCACATGGTCTTTAATTCACATGTTCACCTTGCATTATGCGATCGTCTCCCAAACCAGGGAGGACGCTGGGTTCGGCAGGGCTGTACACCATCCTGAGAGTCTGTGAACTCCTACCCACCTCCAACAGATATAACTTGGAATCACCTATTGTGAATGCACATGAGCAATCACTCGAAGAAGAAAAGACAGTTACCTGTTCCATAACTGGCGTTCTTCGAGATGTGTTGCTCATGTCCATTCCACATCCCGCCCTCCTTCCCCTCTGTCAGAGTTGTCTGGCAAGAAGGAACTGAGGATGGGGGGAGCGTGCAGTGCCCCTTATACTGCTCCATAGAGGCGCCACTCCAGGGGTCGCTAGGCTACTGCTAGGGGAAAAACTTCCGGCACTGGTGCATGTGGCAAGCTCGCATGCCTATTGTGGAATGGGCATGAGCGACACATCTTACGGAAAAGGTAACTGTCTTTTTTGTGAAAAAGACAAAATGGGTGGGTGGGGGGCGCAGGAATCTGTTTTCCACTCAGCTCTAGTTAAAACCTCACTAAGAAATCTGACGTAGCCAATATTAAGGAATCGGCAATTACAACTTTTTAATTTAGAATGTAAGCTTTGTCAAACGAGACTTGGGCAGGAGCTATCAGTGAGAATGAACAGTGTGAATTCTGTACGGTAAGTAGGCTTTGAATTAAGGTGGGACCAAAAAAGTGTTCATGTCTCTGGAAATGAAAAACACCAACTTTACTTTGTGTCCTAACTGAGCCCTCTTCTCCCCTTAAATAACTACTTTACCCTTCCCTTCCAACACTGCAAAAAAGCAAATGAACAAAAAACTCTTCTCTTGGCATGGGATGAAGTATTTGAATCATCAGGCACACCGGAAGGCTTCCTTTGAAAATCAGATGATGGGTCAAAACTGGATTTTCAACAAAAACATTTTCATCTTTAGTTGTGGAGTCTGTGACCTCTTTGTTCATAATTTAGTGGCATGTCATTTATTGAATCTGACTGGGAGCAGTGAACAATTTTCCAAGTAAAAGCTGCAGCACACAGCTAAACAAAGACAGTGTCAGTGAAATCTACCCATCCGCCTACAAATTCTAGGCGCAGTCAAAATATTTAGTATCTAGGACTTGTTTTGTGAATTCCACAATTCTTGATGCTCCCTGTTGTAGAATTGGTTCAGTATTAACACAAGGCTGAAAAGTTGATTGAAATGTCTAACAAAGGTGATAATAAGCAAAATGAGTCTGAACACGATATCTTCTGACTTTCCCCAAAACCTTAGTTTAAAAGAGGGATAAGCAGAAGGTCTGGGAAAAGGGAGAGAAATATGTATCTAAAAAGTTAGTGGCAGGATTGGCCACTGTAAAGATTGCAGATCACTGCAGAGTCAGGGGTGTTTTTGTGATAAACCCCTGACAGCAACGATACTGTTCCCACAAACACAGCCTTTTGAGTTCAGCGAGTTATTTCATATAAAATATCCAAATGGCCACTGATAGTGTGATGCTTTAGCATGGGCCTGTGCTTGGGCTTTGTGCTGTGTTTTTCTCATAAATTCTTATTGCACCATAGTCTCTTCCGTCTACTGGCTGCTTCCCCAGTTCTTTGTTAAGGCTTTTTGGGTATCCACCCAAGACCTTCTGGAAATTGGAATTTTGATGCCTTAATTAATGTTTCTCTATTTCCATCTTAAATTCACTATTTGTTCCATAGCCCATCTACTTCTCTATCTCTACCCCACAAAAGATCCAAAGGATTCTGTGCCCTATTTTATTTTCTTCCAGGGGAACTACACTGTCTGTAGCCCTGTAGATGTAGGCAATCCCACAATAACTATCCCTGTAGTGGTAGAAAAAGAATTCTGCCTTAGTATTCAAAACAGAGGTTGGAAACCAAGTGACCATATGGAAGATAAATTGCGCTTTTAATTACAACCTACCTCTTACTGGCATCCTTTCGGAAGGAAACTATTTTCCCTAAAGAGGTAGTGTGTCGTAATAGATTGATCACTGGCATAGGACTCGGGAAACGTGGCTTCTATTCCCAGTGCTGCTGCTAGGTGACCTTGTGCAAATCATTTCACCTCCATTTCCCCATCTCTAAAATGCAGATGATACAGAGTTCCTTTATAAAGCACGTTCATATCTACTGATGAAAAGTGCTTTATAAGAGATAGGTATTATTAAAATGTGGGTGGCGCACTGGGCAGGGAATGAACATGGGCAAATAATTTTATCTGCATTTTTTGGGGTGAGATTCTGAGGGGCAAGAAGAAGAAAAGAAACAGAGGGAGAACAGTCAGTGACTATTTCCTACAAGGACTACAATCAAGAAACTCTGGATATGAAAGTACATCCTCTTTATAAAGCAATTAAAGGTGGTGAGGCTGGGCGGATACATGGGATTTCTCATAGTTAAATGTGTCTACTAGAAATGAACTCTTATTTTTTTCTGAAAAGGAAATGTCATTCATCTGGTGGATCATGTAAAGTTTTTCATAATTTCAGAGGCTTAAAATATTTTGTCTTTCATGCTTTTCTTAAATCTTATTACATTTTTGAAATGTTCTTGAGGTCTTGCATGCTGCATACACCATCAGCCTGGCCCACTTAAGCCTAGTTCTATTTTTATTTTTTAAGTCTTGGCCATTAATGGGGAAAAAAGCAAAATTCTCAACCGTGTAAACCTGATATAGCTCCATTGATTTCAATGAAGCTATGCTGATTTACATATGCTGAGGATGTGCGCCGGAGATTTCAACCACGTCAACCAATTTCAGAAAGTTACTTCTCTTAAAATGCTGTTTGTCACCTGGCAATACAGTATTGTAGTAGTCCAAAGCTAATAAAGGTTAAAAAGAATAAGAAATTCAGATCTACATCTAGGAACAGAGCTGCAGTCTCTACGAAGGAGTGGGTACAGAATAACTATTTTTCCATCTTATCACATTTTAAAAAATGGAAAGTGATTTAGCTATAAACTTGTAATCAAAAAATGTTTTATAATGCAGGTTCTAACTTTAGGCCTCTAATTTGAAGTATGGCTAATTTATGGTTTGAGGCAGAGGTTGCAGCTTATCTGGTGGTGATTATTTGCATTATCATAGTGGCGGGAATCCCATTACTCTAGGTGCTGTACAAACATAATGCAAGACAGTCTCTGTTCTGAAGAGCTTACAGTCTAAATAGACACACCTAGGCAGAGACAAGAGGCACAGACAGGTGAAATCACCCAAGTCACATAGCAGATCAGAGATACAACTGGTAGAATCTAGTTGTCAGTCCCAGGGCAGTGCGCTATCTACCGGTGACATTATGGAGATGATCAGACTGCATGTGCATGACACCACCACTTCTGGTCTACACTGCTGAATTGGTATGTTTGCTGATTATGATTCTCTGTGCATTGTTGATATGGGTTTATGGGCTGAGTGAGGTGTTTTTAGCTCCTAGAGTAATAAAAGTATCTCAACATTGTGTTCATTCCAAACCCATGTGCCCTTGCTACATTCAGATCCCTCTGGAAATCTCATTGGTGCCATGTTAGCTCCTTAGTGAAAGAGAGGCTGGGAATCCTCCCATACACTTTTTTTCCACCTGCCAGGACTTCAGGACCCTCCTGAACTTTCATGTCCATTCCTATTGCTCAGTGCCCCTGAAATGCAGTCACCAAATCCAAGTGTACTAGCTACCAAAAGAATGTTTATGCAATAGGATGAGACCATCATATTTTTTTTATGAAGCACTTAACATATTTTGGGGTACACCAAAAGCAAATAATGAGCCAGATTATTTCCTGTCCCAAGATTCACTTGGTTCTAAAGAGAGGAGGTACCCACTAAGGAGCTGGTTTTGGTACCTTGATTTACAAGCCATATTTGCTTCAGCACTGATATAATTTGCACCAGCTGGCTATGACCCCTAATGTACCGTGCAATAGCTGAGGGTTGCTGAAATGCAGCTCTGCTCTGTACCTGACATGCTCCACTAGCATTATGCCACCTGATCTCCCCTTGTTCCAGGGGAATTCTTAGCTGGGAAGTTAGTCAGTTTCTGGCATCCGAGAAACACAAAGATCACCAGAATGAGGGGAAAGACATTGTCGTCTTAGCATGCTGACGTATTTACTTATCTTATTTAACACAAACATGGTTTTCAACCTCATAATTTATTTCCTCCCCTAATCCTATCTTCCAAAAGATGAGGCCTCCCTCGATGTGTTAATCACTCATGTCAGGCCAGGCCTCATTACAACGTCCCTGTTCCAACCCTACCTGGCTGTAACTGTCAGACATGATCCAATTCCTGTCAGACAACCACTTGTAGAGGGCTTTACAGTAACAGAACTGCCTCCAGCCCCAGATTTCCACTCTTCCCATATATCTGCAGTGCTGCTGTTTTTGGCCTTTTCCTTTCAGTTATTAACTTGACAATTAATAGTCTACACATTTTGTCATCTTTGGTCCCCATCACCATAGGATGGGATCATCCTCCTAGGGACTGAGCTCTGTTAAAACAGAACTTAATTCAAACCTGTGCTTAAGGGCTCTGCTGGATTAGGATCATAGTTCCTTATAGATTTACCGTAATCCCTATCTGAGCAGCATCTTTCATAGCAAAGTGTCTACTCATGTCTAGCACACATAAGGAGCTAGGGAAGTTGAAGAATTTGCTCTGTGTTTTCAGTAACATCTCAATTGTTCTTTTTAAAAGGAAACTTTTATTTTTAAATCATCCTACAAGAATCAAGTTCAACAAGCCAATAATGTTGGTGAATTTCCTGGCCTTTGATGGCTTTGTCACATGTGGTAGTATTTAAACATCCACTTCGGTATTTAATATTATCTTCTTTTATTAACACCTCTTCACGGAGATAATACAATATGCCATCTGTAAAGTGTATTGAGACATACCCTTTATAAGATTTGGTATTTATAATGAACAAGGCATGATTATAACACCCTCTTGTGGCCAAAGTATGAACTTGCCTTTGTATTTAACTACTGCAAAGAAAGCCTGTACTTAAAATGAAATGGTTGCATCCTATAGAGCCCTAACCACACATTAAAGCTGCTGTGCACTAACCATGAGTGGAGAAGGGAAAAAGATCTCCTAAGAAAATTCAACCACAACGATTTCTAGATTTCTCTTTGAGATTAGTACCATAAGGAATGAGACAGCACAAGGTCAAAACAATAGTGACAATTTTCCAAATATTTGTTTTATTTTTTGCCAAAATCCCATTTTTGTTAGCATTGCAACTGCTATAATGTAAGATAGTGGTGCAGCTGTTCTAGTATCCGGTCTCTGACCGAGTGGACAGTACCAGGCCAGTTGTCTCAGAGGAAGAAGCTCTGCAGCAAGTAGTTCTGGGGTAACCTGTCTCCAGGAAAAGCTTCCTCCTAACCCCCAATAGCTAGTAGCTGACTTTTACCCTGAAGGGTGATATCGCTTTCAAAGCTCTTATCTGTTGTTGTCATGGAGCCATAGGATCAGTGCTATGCCCCCAGCTTTGGAGAACAGTCTCTAGGAGGAATCTCTTCAGGGAGCCGGTGAGGCCTCACTGCCTCCTTAAACTGAACCTCGGGGGCTCCAGCACTCCTGTTTCATACTATGAGCTCTGTTCAGCAAGACCAACTGAGATAGACTCCTGATAGAGACTTGTACACTCTTGGGGGATTAATGCACCTCACCAAGCATTTGCGGCAACACTCAGTGTTGTCAAAACAGTAGTGCTTATTAGTCAATTGGAGTGCAGGATAGAAAATCCTTAGGTTGGCATAGAGAAAGGAAGGTTAGAGCATAGCCCAAGTTTCTTTCTAGTCTGCCCAGAGCCCAGCCAAGCTCTGTCTCTGTTTGACTTCCTTCCTCAGATCCCAGGTGAGAGCCTAGCCTCCCTCTAATAGCCAACTCCTATCCCCCAACCTCACACCTCTCCAGGTGGGGGATATTGCTCAGCTTCCTTTCTGAGAAGTGGGGAAATCCATATCCCTCTGGGTCATTGGTCGCTCTCCTAGGCTAGTTGACACCGCCCTGTGCCAACTTGGGTGAATCCAGCTCTCTGGATTTTGTGCAATTACCAGGTCAAAATAGACCAATGTGTTACTGTCATTCTTTGCCGGGTATGTGTCATGGTTTTAGTGAAATATCTACAATAGGGGTCTCCAACACGCAGCCCGCAGGGTTATTTTCTGCGCCCCGCGAGCTCCTAAAAAGCGCCTGTGCTTTGGTTTCTCCCAGAGCACCGGCCAGTGTATTGCTCATAGTTACAAGTTAACTTTCAGCTCCTTCTAAGCAAGCACTTTTATTCTTAGGATAAAAGCATTATAGAAAAACGTGTGTGTGTCTGTGTGTGTGTATATGTGAATGAACTTGTATATTAGAGCCGTTGATAATTGCAGTTAACTCACGCAATTAACTCAAAAATCGTGATTAATTGCACTGTTAAACAATAGAAAACCAATTGAAATTTAATAAATATTTTGGATGATTTTCTACATTTTCAAATATCAATTTTGATTACAACACAGAATACAAAGTATACAGTTTTCACTTTATATTAGACGAGATTACAAATATTTGCACTGTAAAAATGATAAAAGAAATAGTATTTTTCAATTAACTTCTTACAAGTACTGTAGTGCAATTTCTTTACATTTGTAAGTTGCACTTTCATAATAGTTTTTTTTTTTACATAACTGCACCCAAAAACAAAACAATGTAAAACTTTAGCGCCTACAAATCCACTCAGTCCTACTTCTTGTTCAGCCAATTTCTAAGAGAAACAAGTTTGTTTACATTGACGGGAGATAATGCTGCACACTTCTTAACTACAATGTCACCTGAACGTGAGAAAAAGTGTTCACATGGCACTGTTAGATATTTACATGCCAGATGTACTAAAAATTCATATGCCTCTTCATGCTTTGGCCACTGTTTCAGAGGACATGCTTCCATGCTGATGACGCTCATTTAAAAAAAATGTGTTAATTTAATTTGTGACTGAGCTCCTTGAGGGAGAATTGTATGTCTCCGGCTCTGTTTTACCCGCATTCTGTCATGTATTGCATGTTATAGCAGTCTCGGATGATGACCCAGCACATGTTGTTTGTTTTAAGAACACTTTCACTGCAAATTTGACAAAAGGCAAAGAAGATACCAATGTGAAATTTCTAAAGATAGCTACAGCATTCGAACCAAGATTTAAGAATCTGAAGTTCCTTCCAAAATCTGAGAGGATGAGGTGTGGAGCATGCTTTCAGGAGTCTTAAAAGAGCAAAACTCTGATGCGGAAACTACAGAACCCGAATCACCAAAAAGGAAAATCAACCTTCTGCTGGTGGCAGCTGACTCAGATGATGAAAATGAACATGCATTGGTATCCACTGCTTTGGATCGTTATTGAGCAGAAACTCATCAGCATGGATGCATGTATTCTGGAATGGTGGTTGAAGCATCAAGGGACATATGAATCTTTAGGGCATCTGGCATGTAAACATCTTGCGATGCAGCTACAACAGTGCCATGTAAACGCTTTCAAGTGACACTGTAAACAAGAAGCAGGCATCATTATCTTCTGCAAATGTAAACAAACTTGTTTGTCTGATCAAATGGCTGAACAAGAAGTAGGTTTGATTAGACTTATAGGCTCTAAAGTTTACATTGTTTTATTTTAGAATTTGGGGGTTTTTTGTACATAATTCTACATTTGTAAGTTCAATTTTCATGATAAAGAAAGAATGAATCTAAATTAAGATAAAGAGATTGCACTACAGTACTTGTATTTGGTGAATTGAAAAATATTTCTCCTGTTTTTTACAGTGCAAATATTTGTAATAAAAATATAAAATGAGCACTGTACACTTTGTATCCTGTGCTGTAATTGAAATCATTATATTTGAAAATGTAGAAAACATCCAAAATATTTAAATAAATGGTATTCAATTATTGTATAACAGCACGATTAATCATGCAATTAATTTTTTTAATCGCGTGACAGCCTTTATATAAGTTCATTCACATATGCCAAAATATTTACCAGAGGTCACCCCCAGCTCCAACCTAGGGCTTTGGTAGATTTTTAGTCCTTCAAAATGCACAGCTGTTTTTCCCCCGTGGTTACAAGTTCATATCCATCTTAGACCCAGAACTGAGACTGGGCAGATCAGCTATTTCTTTATGCAGCTTGATCCTTTGATCTTGGTTCAATCAGTAGCACAAACTGGATTCAGTCCATGCTCCATTGGGATTAAAGGCCAACAGTTTGTCCAAAAACCCACTATGACTTTTTAAGAAGCTCCTGGGAAAGTTTAGAACCATATCAGAAACTGGTTATGGCTGTTGTTCTTTTACAAATGCACTTATGTGCAGTCATCTCTCCTGTAGTACACTAGGCTAAGCTATTATTTCTGGAATTTGGTTCATTAATCAGCTTCCAAAACAGATATTTAGTTGCTAAAGTATTGAAAACAATTTCCTGTAAAGTGCAGCAGAGAAAGGGCTCTGCACGCTTGAGGTGTATACAGGGCTTTTATGACTGAATTAAGATTCTAGTTAGATGAATAGCTCAACTCACCTCACCGAAGATAATTTCATCAATGTTTGTAAAGCACTCAAGTAATATGATGACAGTACCACAGAAAAGCCCCTGGGGAAATGAATAATTCTGAATTCAGGATGGTGTGTACTAAATAATGCATAGGGCCACACCTTGAATCTTAATCCTTCCTGTGCTGCCAGAAATGGTAGGGTTACCATATTTCCACTAGCAAAAAAGAGGACATGGGGAGGGGGAGGAGCCCCGCTCTAGCCCCGCCCCTGCCCTGCCCCGCCCCCATCCACTCCCTCCCACTTCCCACCCCCTGACTGCCCCCCTCAGAACTCCCAACCTCCCCCCCGCTCCTTGTTCCCTGACTGCCCCCTCCTGGGACCCCTGCCACTAACTGCACACTAAGACTCCACCCCCTATCTAAGCCGCCCTGCTTCTTGTCCCCTGACTGCCCTCTCCTGAGAACCTCCCACCCTAACTGCCCCCCTAGGATCCTACCTGTCCCCTGACTGCCCTCACGCTTATCCACACCCCCACCCCATATTCACACACCCGCCCCCAGACAGACCCCCGGAACTCCCATGCCCTATCCAACTGCTCCCCGCCCCTGACAGGACCCCCAGAACTCCCGACCCATCCAACCCCCTCTGTTCCCTGCCTGCCTCAACCCCTCTCGACACCCCTGTCCCCCTGACAGCCCCCCCAGAACCCCTGACCTGTCTAACTCCTCCCCCTCCCCGCTCCCTGTCCCTGACTGTCCCAACCCCTCTACATCCTGGACATTTTTCGATTTTTAAAAATCCCTCCCGGACGGCTATTTATAGACTGAAAAGCCGGACATGTCCGGGGAAATCCGAGCATATGGTAGCCCTAGAAATGGCGAAGGGCAGGAACCTTGTTGTGTTCTATAACTTAACTTTTTTACGACAACGGGTTCTTGGCCTATCCCTCAACCCCAATGTAGAGATCCCAGTACACTGCCTTTCATCTGGTCCTTGTCCTTTGCCTAGTGTGGCTTGGGTGGCTCTACTAGGAGTTAGGTCTTCCACCAGCGTAGTGCTCAGGATCACTGGACTACACAGGCCTCTCCACCATGTCAAGGTACAGCCCCAGGGAAGGACACATTGAATGAGAAATACAAAAGAAATATTGAATAGCTGCTCATTCAATGATCACCATCCATCCTGTGCTCTGAATGAGGCAGGGGTCCTGGGGAAAAAAATAGTATGTAATTAGAGACGGCATCTTAATGCACATGCTCCCTCGGGCAGAATTAAAGTTCTGGCATTAATTCTGGCATTCCCTAAAGCCTAACTTTGCAGACTTAACATTCTTTTAATGTAGACTTTTAAAATTAAGAGTTATTTAGACTAAATTGGCTTCAAAGGATGCAGTATCTGTGTAACCTGCAGACCTGAGCTGCTGCTTTTTGCTGTCTTTGTCTGTAAATAACCTCTGGTGAATGAAAATTTGGCAGCTCTGAAGCACACAGCTGCTTCCAGATTTGTGTTTTGTAATGTAACTGAAGTTCAGAGATTTCTTTTACTTTGTGCTTACCTCTGCTCCTGCACAAAATGGACAAAGTTAAGTCTCCAGTGCCCCTTCCGCCCGAGGACCTGCCCCTTCCTCCCCCCACAGGAGCCCAGAGCCCCCTCACTGTGATCGTTAGCCCCCCCCAGCTCCAGAAGGGAGGGTGGGCGGCATGACCACAGCCGCCCCCCACCCAGTCCCAGAGCACCAGGAGGGAGGGGGAACGGCGTGGTTGCAGCCCCTGGAGGGGAGGGAGGGAGGGAGGGCGGCGCAGCTGCAGCACCCCAGACCCGGGAAGGCGGGTGGTACGGCCCCAGCCCCTGGAGCCGGGTTGTAGCTGTAGAGTGGAAGGAGGAGGCCTGGGGGCGGAGCGTGGGCGGAGCCATGCCCGGCTGTTTCGGGAGGCAGAGCCTCCCCTAGCCTATGGTACCCATTGCCCATAGTCATCTCTTTTCCAAGATGAACAGTTCCAGTCTCTTTAATCTCTCCTTATATGAAAGCTGTTCCATACCCTTAATCATTTTTGTTGTCCTTCTCTGTACCTTTTCCAATTCTAAAATCTCTTTTTTGAGATGAGGTGACCAGAAATGCATGCAGTATTCAAGTTGTGGGCATGCCTTGCATTTATATAGTGGCATTATTATATTTTCTGTCTTATTATTTATCGCTTTTCTAATGGTTCCTAACATTGTTAGCTTTTTTTACTGCTGCTGTACACGGAGCAGATGTTTTCAGAGAACTATCCACAGTGACTCGAAGATCTCTTTCCTGAGTGGTAACAGCTAACTTAGATTCCATCATTTTGCATGTACACTTGGGATTATGTTTTCCAATGTGCATTACTTTGCATTTATCAGCACTGAATTTCATCTGCCATTTTGTTGCCCAGTCACCCAGTTTTGTGAGATAGCTTTGTAACTCTTGTTTTGGACTTAACTATCTTGAATAATTTTGTATCATCTGCAAATTTTACCATGTGACTGCTTACCCCCTTTTCCAGATCATTTATGAATATATTGAACAGCACTGGTCCCAGTACAGACCCCTGGGGGACACACTATTTACCTCTCTCCGTTCTGAAAACTGATCGTTTATTTCCACCCTTTGTTTCCTATCTTTTAACCAGTTACCAAACCATGAGAGGACCTTCCCTCTTATCCCATGACAACTTACTTTGCTGAGGAGCCTTTGGTGTGAGGGATCTTGTCAAAGGCTTTCTGAAAGTCCAAGTGCATTACGTCCACTGGATCACCCTTAGTCACATGTTTGTTGACCCCCTCAAAGAATTCTAATAGAGTGCTGAGGCATGATTTCTCTTTACAAAAACCATTTTGACTCTTCTCCAACAGCTCGTGTTGATAATTCTGTTCTTTACTATAATTTCAACCAATTTGCCTGGTACTGAATTTAGGCTTATCGGCCTGTAATTGCCAGGATTGCCTCTGGAGCCTTTATAAAAATATTGGTGTTACATTAGCTCAAGTCACCTGGCACAGAAGCTGATGTAAGCCATAAATTACTTACCACAGTTAGTAGTTCTGCAATTCTGCTGGTGAGAGAGACAAGCTTTTGAGCTTACACAGAGCTCTTCTGCAGGCCTGGGAAACTAATCTGTGATCATCTCAGATTTCACAAGCTAAACAGAGTCAGACTGGGCCAGTCCTTGCATTTCCCTTTGAGGACTGAGCTAACACCTAAATCTGAAGTTAGGGAGCACTGGGCTGCTGGGAGTGATGTCATTAAGAGGAGAGATTTTCACCATGCTTGGTCATAAAAGAACCCATGAAAGAGTTAGGGGTATTAGGTCTGAGGAAGACAGAATCAGGAAATATGAATTTGATGTCTAACACTGCTACTAACTCTTTGTTGAGTTTGGCCAAAAATGTAGGGTTAGCTTTTCAAATCCTTTTAGCTCACTGTGTTGGGTGCTGGCCATAAGTGTCAAAGCAGGAGCTGCTGGGGGCCGAGCACTTTTAACACTGTGGCCCTAGTTACAGATGCTGAAAACAACTTGAAAATCTGGCCCCACAGCCTCAGCTTCCTCACTGATAATAAAGGGAATCAACCATGCTTATTCATCTTTGCAAAATGCTGTAGGCGCTATGGATGAAAAGACCTATAAATAAATAGTACAATATTTTTACACTACTTTTGGAAATCTATTAGGTTCACTCTGCTATTTCAGGGGATTGCATATTGCACACCCTCTGCACCAAACTTTGCAGCCCCCAGGGAAGACAGGTTGTAGTTTGATCAAATGGAACCTGGATCCAGAGTAAAATTTGACTGACAAAATTCTGAAAACCGTACTCAATGTTGGCAATTACTGACCACTCTGCCACTGACAATCTGAAACTAAGTTGGCTCTACAGTTTTGTTGTCCCAAACAAGAATAATCCTCCCTCTTCTCTGTTGACTTCTTTCTCCTCATCCTCTGCTTACCCTTTCCCCTAGTTACCTGTGGTGGAAGACTGAACAGCCTTACTGCCCTGTAGTTTCTGGAAGCTATATGCAGAAATTGGCTTCAAACACTGTTTTTATTTGTTTAAACTCAGGAAAATGGTATATGACATCCCAACTGGATTGTGGGTGAATGCATGCACATTGCTGTGGTCTCCTGAATGGAATGAAAACTGCTCAGCTGTGACTCTGGTTACTGGCTCTGTTAGAATCATAGAATATCAGGGTTGGAAGGGACTTCAGGAGGTCATCTAGTCCAACCCCCTGCTCAGAGCAGGACCAATTCCCAGCTAAATCATCCCAGCCAGGGCTTTGCCAAGCCTGACCTTAAAAACCTCTAAGGAAGGCGATTCCACCACCTCCCTAGGCAACCCATTCCAGTGCTTCACCACCCTCCTAGTGAAAAAGTTTTTCCTAATATCCAACCTAAACTTCCCCAACTGCAACTTGAGACCATTGCTTCTTGTTCTGTCATCTGGTACCACTGAGAACAGTCTAGATCCATCCTCTTTGGAACCCCCTTTCAGGTAGTTGAAAGCAGCTATTAAATCCCCCCTCATTCTTCTCTTCTGCAGACTAAACAATCCCAGTTCCCTCGGCCTCTCCTCATAAGTCATGTGCTCCAGCCCCCTAATCATTTTTGTTGCCCTCCACTGGACTCTTTCCAATTTTTCCACATCCTTCTTGTAGTGTGGGGCCCAAAACTGGACACAGTACTCCAGATGAGGCCTCATCAATATCGAATAGAGGGGAACGATCACGTCCCTTGATCTGCTGGCAATGCCGCTACTTATACAGCCCAAAATGCCATTAGCCTTCTTGGCAACAAGGGCACACTGTTGACTCATATCCAGCTTCTTGTCCACTGTAACCCATAGGTCCTTTTCTGCAGAACTGCTTCCTAACCATTCGGTCCCTAGTCTGTAACAGTGCATGGGATTCTTCCGTCCTAAGTGCAGGACTCTGCACTTATCCTTGTTGAACCTCATCAGGTTTCTTTTGGCCCAATCCTCTAATTTCTCTAGGTTCCTCTGTATCCTATCCCTACCCTCCATCTTATCTACCACTCCTCCCAGTTTAGTGTCATCTGCAAACTTGCTGAGGGTGCAGTCCACACCATCCTCCAGATCATTAATGAAGATATTGAACAAAACCGGCCCCAGGACCAATCCTTGGGGCACTCCGCTTGATACCGGCTGTCAACTAGACATGGAGCCATTGATCACCACCCGTTGAGCCCGACGATCTAGCCAGCTTTCTATCCACCTTATAGTCCATTCATCCAGCCCATACTTCTTTAACTTGACGGCAAGAATACTATGGGAGACTGTACCAAAAACTTTGCTAAAGTCAAGGACTAACACATCCACTGCTTTCCCCTCATCCACAGACCCAGTTATCTCCTCATAGAAGGCAATTAGGTTAGTCAGGCATGACTTGCCCTTGGTGAATCCATGCTGACTGTTCCTGATCACTTTCCTCTCCTCTAAGTGCTTCAGAATTGATTCCTTGAGGATCTGCTCCATGATTTTTCCAGGGACTGAGGTGAGGCTGACTGGCCTGTAGTTCCCCTCGATTCTCCTTCTTCCTTTTTTAAAGATGGGGACTATATTAGCCTTTTTCCAGTCATCCAGGACCTCCCCCGATCGCCATGAGTTTTCAAAGATAATGGCCAACAAGTATGATAATTGTCCTTCAGAGGCCTTTTCTTTTGGAACACAAAGGTCTGAGTTCTATTCCCACTGCCACTGTGGTGTTCCAAATAGCCACGGCAAGTAGCATGGTGACAACCATGAAGCATTAGCGAACATGGAATTGTTATAACAGATCTTCTACCTTAATCGCATATGGTCAGTTGAGGCTCACTAATTCAAGGAGTGTCTTTCCTGCAGCCTAACTAAACCGGACCCATCTCTCAGTTTCTCCTCTATTCAGTTCAAAGTTACTTTTGAAATTGTGGCAGCTATAACTCTGGTGCTGTAGGAAGTCCTGACATTCTGCAGGCTGTCCAAGGGTCTGTGAAATCCTTCAAAAGTCTGAGGTCAGGCTGGTCTCTTTGGGTACATTTTATTTGGGAAATTCCTAAGGAGGGCTGGGGCGTGGGGTGGAGAGGAAGCATGGAAAGGCCTCAGAGCTCCAGGCAAACTCTGCATGGTGGTGATGCATTGATAATGCAGAACACAGACAAATGTCTAAAGGAGGAGAATATAGCTGGCACGTTATTGAATATTTAGAGACAGCATGGAATGGGTAGGCTAAAGGGGCGGAGGTTGGCTTTGTGTCTGTGTCAGATCATATGTGTGAGTGGTGTCAGGCTCACACAGTGTTACCAGATTTGCCCGTTACTTTGGGGTATGCTGATTTATTAGGGTTACTCTTCGGGGAGGAATTCTGTAATTCTATCAATGTACTGCTTGTATATGGAGCTCTACTCCTCCCTTCTGCAAGTCCCCTCCCAATGGAGCTATCCTGCAGGACCTAGGTTCCCCAGGGCTGGGTTCCTCCAACTCCAGAACCAGATGAACACACACACATTAACAGAGCAAGTCTGAGCGGACCGGGTCAATCAGCACTTTCAAACTGACCCCTTATATGTCCCTGGACTCAGTGGGCTGGGCCAAGCAGCACTTTCAAGCTTCCACCCTTACGTGCCAAAGGTTCCGCACCGGAGTAGAGTAAGCCTGAGCAGGCTGGGTCGAACAGCACTTCCAGGCTGCCACCCTTATATGCCCCTGTACTCAGCGGACTGGGTCAAGCAGCACTTTCAAGCTGCCACCCTTATATGCCCCTGGACTCAGTAGTCTGGGTCGAGCAGGCTTCTAAGCTGCCACCCTCCTATGTCACAGGTTCAGCACGTCCCTAACCCCACTTTTATGTCACAATTGTACTGGTAGTGACCCACTTGATGAGCAAACCCCAGCATACTTTTGGGCGCTACAGGGATCTTTAGCTTAGGTAAAAGAAGCGTTGCTGCAGAGTAAATGGGGAAGCTAAAAACACCAAAGAGTTGTTAGGTATAAAAAAAACATTTTGGTGTTTTTTAATGTGTTCAATTAGGTATGTCAATAATGTGTTTTTTAAGTAACGTTAAGTAAATCACTGGCTTCAATAGAATTTAATATGGAGTATATGAACTATGACCCTTGGACTCCATCTTTGTAAGCAAACTTGTTTACAACTTAGACACTGGAGTCCTCTTGTTCAAACCGGACTGAACCAGCTTTTCCCGCCTTAGAGATTATATAAGATCTTGCTCAGAGCCTGCACAGGGCTGTCCATTCCAGCGGCAGCACGTGCACGGTCGCGTCTTCCTAACGCTCCAGAGCTAGAGAGTAGAGTACCATCTATCCCGCAGTGAGGTTGAGGAAGGAGAGGCCTATCATCACTATCCCCATCACAGCGAACCGAATCCATCTTACCTGTGGAGGGTCCTGCTTTCCCGGTGTCCATCATCCCAGAGGGTCTCCCCACCTGCGACGAAGTCGGGACTCCCAAGTAGTCCTCCTCGAAGGCTCTAAATCAGCCGGAGAGTAGAAGGTCCTGGGCTTTGCATCTGTACGCTGTGTCCACTGCGCCTAAATTGTAGGAAGGGTTTCTTTATTGTCTTCTGAATACCAAGGGAGGTTTTCAAGGTCCTAAAGCCAGTCACTGAATCACTGTATGTTTATGTCCCCGCCCCCGCCATTTTCCCCAGTTTTCTGTGCCTTTACCTTTAATACACTTACCTTTGTTTGCACCATAGTACCTAGTCTTTTCTTCATTTTTATTATATCACACAGGGAGGGAGGGACACCCTTATTGTAAGTTAAATCTACCGGTGACAGATACAGAAGGGAGTCAAGTCTGTTCTTCTGGGAAAAGGGGCTTTCCTTTTATCTCCCCTCTACCATTTCTAAAGTTTTCCTTTCTGAAGCGTTGCCTTATTCCCCTTGAGGCAACGGAGTAAAGTTGAGAGAGAAGCAACCAGATTAACCATAAAAGTTACTTATTGAATAATAATAACTACCTAAGGAGAGCCTAAACCAACATAACAGTTACCTTATTAAAGGTTAATACTTGAGGTAGAAAGGAAAACAGAGAGAAAGAGAAGCATCTCACCGCTCCACGAAGCTTGAACTGGTCAGGGTTTCCAGGTGATGGTGGTAGTTCAGGGTCCTGAGTGCTGGAGACAGGCAGAACCCCCTGCACGATCAGTCCGGAGAAGGTGAAATCCCAGTAGAACTGATGCAGAATTTTAGTCCTTTTATCAGAATGCTTACTGGAGTGTGAGTAGGGGTTTTTGTAGGGAAAATACAATGGTTCAAGGGAGAACACTAGATTTGTTTATGGGTAAACTGACAACTCAAGGGTTTTCTTTAGGCTAGACAATAGGAGCTGATCACGCCGGCCTAGGTATGTGTGATGTTTCTTTCAGGGAGCTCACAATGCAATTAAGCTGCTTCAGTATTTTGGATATCAATCAAGGATTCATTACTAGAATTGGTCTGATAACTGCTGAGCTGGGTGTGTGCAGGCATAGGTTCATTAACATCTGGAGCAGAGATCCCCATGATGCAGGGCTTCCCTGATTTTCTGGTCCCAAAGTTCAGTACGGTTCTTGTGCTGGAATCTCTGTTCTCCATTCTGTATGCTAATGGAGATGCCTCCCTGTCCCATCTTTGATGCAGATGAGGCTAGGGGAGTTGCCTTTGTTCTTGTCACCCTTGTCAGGAGGGGTCTAGGTGTGTCTCTAATCCGCCCTTCATTGCTCTCTGCAAGTCTTTTCTCTGACCCGTTTTGGTTTAAGCAGAGGCGGGGAGGGAGGGGTGTCTTTCATGAGTGAGACAGGCTGGATACTGCGCCCTGCTTCCCCAAGAACATAGAGCTGACTGGTATCAACAGGGAAGATAAGAGATCTGCTACTGCTGGCAGTAAAGTGAGCTCTCCTTTATCTTAGGAGATAGAGGCCTGTGTTTAGAACCAAAGGACAAGGGCCTAGTGCTCCCGTGGCACCTGCGACTCTTGCTCCCATTCTGGCAGTGTCTGATGGATGGGTAGCTCTCAGAGAGGTACTGCCCTGTGCACAAAAAACCCTGCTGGGAGACCCTGCCCTGGAGAGCTCCCAGCCCTATGGGGAAAGCACTAGGTTGGGCTAGGTTGGCTACTCAGAGTTAGGATTCCCAGCTTTGGCTGGATGAATTCTGGAGGTTTCATCAAATAACATTATCTTTATTTAAAGATTAATCCTTAATTCTTGGAGACTCCAGGACAATCCTGGAGGGTTGGCAACCCTGCTCACGGTCCTTCACTGCTGCTGCCATTGGGGGCCTGTGGGAGGCTAATGCTCAGGCAGGGCCGGCTCCAGGGTTTTGTCCGCCCCAAGCAGCCAAAAAAAAAAAAAAAAAAGCCGCGATCGCAATCTGCGGCGCCAATTCGGTGGGATGTCCTTCGCTCCGAGCGGGAGTGAGGGACCGTCCGCCGAATTGCCGCCGAATAGCTGGACGTGCCGCCCCTTTCCGAAGTGCCCGCCCCAAGCACCTGCTTGCCAAGCTGGTGCCTGGAGCCGGCCCTGTGCTCAGGGCCCTGTGCCAGCACCACTGTCATCTCAAGTTCCCTGGATCACCCAGGAGGTGACTTCACCCTTAAACACACATAACCCCCAAAAGTAATTTCCCTGCTTTTCTATGAAATACTATCCCTAGTCTGTCTTTTAGAGGCCCTGCTTCGCTGGAGACTACGTAGCCCATCCTCGGCGTCAGGACTTTTCAGAGGCTCCTCTACTTCAGAGTATACGGGAGCCTCCGCCTGGCACTGGGGCCTTCCGGTCTGCGCCGCTAGTCTGATACTAGGGACGCTCCACTCCTTCCTGAGGCGTTACTACTCGTGATATTACGGGATCCTCCGGAGTCCTGTCCTTCCTGTGGCGCCGCTACACCTGATATTACGGGCGCCCGTCGCCTCTTTACCCCCCCTCCATCGAGCGGCGCCCTCACCTCTGCCCGTCACTCAGCGGAGGGGCCGCCCCCGGCGGAGACTCCGCACCGAGATGGCGGCCGAGATCCACGCCAGGCCGCAGAGCAGCCGGCCCGTCCTGCTCAGCAAGGTCGAGGGGCACCAGGACGCGGTGAGCGCCGCCCTCCTCATCCCCAAGGAGGACGGGCTCATCACCGCCAGCGAGGACAGGTGGGCGCCGGGCCGCCCGCTCCCCGGGGCACGGGCAGAGCCTCCCCCATCCCCGCGGGAAGGGGCGGGCGGAGCCCTCAGTCCCCCGGTTCAAGGCTCTGGCTCTCTCCGGGGAAGCCCCCTCGGCTCACTGCCCCGGGCTGGCAGGGGGCGGAGGCTGCCGGCCGCTGGGTCTCAGCCCCCCCCCCCCGGCTAACCCGAGCAGCCCGCCCGTCGCGGTGCCCCTGGAGGAGCAGCTCGTGGGGGCTCCCTGCCAGCCGCGCTCCGACCCCTCCCGGCTCGAGCCGCGCCGTGCCCGGGAGCAGCCGGGGCGCGGGGGCCGTTGGCTGGGCTGCCCTTCGTGCCGTGCTGTGCCGTTCCGGGTGGCAGGGCTGCGGGTCAGAGCCTGCCCGGAGGGGCCCTGCCTTCCCCAGACAGGGCGGGGCGGGGAGGGGTCTGTAGGAAAAGCGTGTTAGTTCCAGGGGGACCCCACCCCTCCAGAGGCTTCGTTGAAGAAGAAAGCTAGTGGGTCAGTGAGAGCGGGGAAGACGTGAACTGAGGGCAGAGTAAGGAGTCAGGGCTCGTCAGTAAGCCCTGGGCTTCTCTAGGATGTGCTACTGACTCGGATGCAAGTTGCCGACTACTGGAACAATCCGTTAGACCCCTCAGTCCTGAGAAGTGCCTTTGTCAAAGGCCGAGTGCTGCTCTGAGGAAGAGGTGCAGGCACCATATTTAAACACCACATTTTAAACACCACCGAAGAGTCCGATTCTGGTCGCTGGTACACTACTGTGAAATCAGAGTAACTTGGCTCAGACTTCTCTAGCACTGAGAGTAACTTCTGTAAACAGGAGTAGAATTTGGCTCTCATTATTTTAAATTTGGTCCTGGGATTGGCAAGAGGCAGCAGTGTTGTGGGAGTCCAGGTGGATGTGAGAGATGCAGGATTGAGAGTCACAGTGTAAAAAGGCAAATTCTCTTTAGGCATGAATTTTGCCAGAAGGCACAAAATAGTGACTCTTGCCACTAGCCATAAAGAAACAGTGGATTGCAACACTGACTAGGGAAAATGAACCACTTGTTACACTGGGAGTGGTGAATTGTGAAACTGAGCAAGAGTTGGCTAGCATGCTGCCATTTGGGGTTGGTTATGAATGAGATGGGCTTCTAAATATTAGAACTAACATACTTCATACAACCTGTTTTGAGGATCTTGATGCACTTTGTAAAGATAAATTAAGCTTCCCAATTCTCTTCTGAGGTAGGCAGGCAGCTATATTACCTCTTTTACAGATGGGTAAATGGAAGCATGTGGAAAGGTTAGATGGCTTCCCTGAATTAATATTGAGCCTATGGCAGAGCTAGGATTCGATCAGGCTTTCTTTTAATCACTAGATCACATTGCTTCTAATTGAGCATTGGCCTGCAAAACCCAGGGTTGTGAGTTCAATCCTTGAGGGGGCCACTTGGGGATCTGGGGCAAAATCAGTACTTGGTCCTGCTAGTGAAGGCAGGGGGCTGGACTCGATGACCTTTCAAGGTCCCTTCCAGTTCTAGGAGATGGGATATCTCCATTAATTATAATTGGGAGGGAAAGCAGCAAAACTTGGAAAAATCAGTGTCCTCTGTTGCCTTCTGTTGTGAAAAATACCTATCTAGTGGCAGAGAAGAACAGAGCCACTGAGGATTGTTGGGCTGGAAGGGAAGTGCAGCTATCAAGGTTGTTGCAAGATGCTGTTATGAAGTGGTGGTAGCTGGTGGAATTTTCCAGCAGGTGGGAACGAAGCAGAAGAAATGGGAGCTGTGTGTTTTTTTTGTTTTTTTTTTTTCTTCCCAGTTCAAAACATTTCAGTGTTGTCTGCTCTAGAGAAAAGTTATAGTCTGAACTGGATAAGGGCAGGAGTAATTATGAGACTGGAAAATATCCTCACACCAAAGCAGCAGCTCTCAACTGGGGGTGTGGGTGTGTGTGAGTGTGTGTGTTGGGGGGAGTGGGGGGGAAGTTACAGATAAGGACCATTATTTGTTATAAACATTGACTCAGTTTAAAACAACAAACAACCCTGCATGATATATATTTGTAGGTGTACTTGTTTGTAGAACCAGTCCTAAGGGAAAGTGAGCAAAGCCCAGGAAATCCCTATAAACTAGGTATATTGTAACAGGTGTTAGGAATCGGTTTAGTAACTTAACACTAGTAAACACTAAATGGGTTTAGTAACATAACACTAGTAAAGGAGTGACCAGCATTTCTCAGGGGAGAAGAAGACAGAAAATGCTAATCCATATTCACTCTTTCTGTTCTGTGGAGGGATAGCATGAATTTTTTTTTCTGCTTAGCCTATCAAGAACTGCTTTACATTCTGGAAAGAACTCCGATTCTAACATGTATTTTGTTGTGAGGAAGAAGTTTACAAGACTCCCTTATGCAGTCTTCAACAGGTAGTCTCTGCTTATTGTTTTGATTAACGTGTGCAGACTAGAGACAGAATTGCCTTTTCAGAGGTAGTTGGGAAACCCACTTCCATTTGACAAAGTAGATTAGAATCTTTAGATTTTAGAATAATGTTTTAGTCTTAGGCACGTTTAGTCTTTAGCCCAGTCCTCATGATCATGGAGAAAGGTTCAAAAATGTGCACCTTGAAGGCTCAAATCAGAAAGCAAATGCAAATTTATCCAAAGCTGTTATTTCAAAATCATGATTTGGGGGAACTGACTCTGATTTTTGAACACTTAGGATTGGCATTGCTGGATTTAGGAGCTGAACAATGGGATGTGTGCAGTTACTTGAGTGGTTTTGAAAATACCATCCATAAACAGCTAAACATGGATTTAGGAGTTCTGGGGTGGGGCTGTGGATGAGGGGTTTGGGATGTAGGAGGGTGCTCTGGGCTGGGACCAAAGGGTTTGGAGGGCAGAAGGGGGATCAGGGCTGGGGCAGTGGTGTGGTGTGGGGGGGGTGGGGTGTAGGCTCCATGCAGCACTTGCCGGAAACAGCAGCATGTCTCCGGCTCCTACATGGAGGCTTGGCCAGGCGGCTCTGTGCACTGCCTTGTCCACAGGCACTGCCCCTGCAGCTCCTATTCACCGAGATTCCTGGCCAATGGGCTGGGAGCTGCAGAGTCAGTGCTTGGGGGTGGGGACGGAGGCAGTGTGCAGAGCTGCCTGGCCATGCCTCCACCAGCAAAGGGGACTGGGAGGCCCACATGGCCAGGCATCTCTGCAGGCATGCTGCCTCCATCTCCAAGTGCCACCCCCGTAGCTCGCATTGGCTGAGGCTTGGAGCCGCGGAGTCAGCGCTCGGGGAGCGGGGATGGAGGCAGCATGCCTGCAGAGGTGCCTGGCTGTGCCTGCACCAGAAACAGCAGGGATGGGAAGCTGCCCAAGGTGAGCTCCCACACAGACCTCAAAATTTTTACTACGGACACATAGCTGGCACGGCACCTGACACTGGCACTATGTACTGGGTCTGGGATGTGATCAGAGCAAGCCTGGGCCAGTTTCCTTAGCCCTATTCCATGGAGATGGGGAAATCTTGTCCCATGTAGTACCTGTGAGGGAGATTGGCTGCTGGGGCCATATTCTGGATCTTTGGTGGAGCCTGGCCAGCTCAACTTCCTCTTCCCCCTGCTCACTACAGCTGCTCTGGCACTATAGTCTCTTCTGCTGCTGCTTGGATGGCAGTGTGGAGCCAGCATTAGCATGGTGTTCATTTATTTGGATATGCTTCCATGCAAAGGACATAAGGGGAACAGTGATTTTTCAACATGTTATCTCTGCCAAACCTGAAAAGCATTTTATGGCACTCTGTCTCTAGCCCCAGAGCTGCCAAAGGCCTGTTGCAAACATGGTGGTGGTGGAACTTCACACACACAAGTTTAAACTACTTTTTGTGATGGTGTTAGGATAAATACTGGGGTTGCTGCTTGCTCTCCCTATAATAATATGCTGCATTTATAAATCTCCTATACTAAAGCTTGCTCAGATACATACTGTACTGTATCCCCAGTTCATACCTAAACATTGCACCTTTTTTAAAGTCCAAAATGTCTTTTAAAAAGTGACACACCAAAGATGGTAAGGAACTGTATGCAGCTCAAGACGGAGAGTCTATAAACAATCCTATAATCTGTTTCATTAGTCCAGGGAGTTATTGTTGTTTTGGTTCTTGGAATCTCAGATTTCAGCATTTGTTGCATTAGATAATTTGTAAGAGAGTGCTTGCTCTCTTGAGAATAGGGGGAATATAAGATTGTCATGCATCTTTGAGCCACAGCTTAATATGGTATCAAACTGTTTATTTAACTTCAAACTTCATGCTTTTCTGCTTTTACTTCAGAACAGTGCTTGAACTGTGGGACGTAAGAGTTGTACAGCATAGGTGCCTATTCCATACATTAACTTCTCATATCTGCTGGCACCAAAGAACGGGGATAACAATTGGCGCATTCTATCCCTCTATCTCTCCCAGTTTAAGCAGCATGCCTCTTGAGTAGATTGTGGTGTAGTGGATAGTAAAACTCGATACAGCTAACATTAACATCAAGTTGGCTATGAATTGGTACAGGGATCGGCAACCTTTCAGAAGTGTGTCAGAGTGGTAGCCGTGTTAGTCTGTATCCTCAAAAAAAATGAGGAGTACTTGTGGCACCTTAGAGGCTAACACATTTATTTGAGCATAAGCTTTCGTGGGCTAAAACCCACTGCATCGGATGCATGCAGTGGAAGACCCAGTAGGAAAATATACACAGAGAACATGGGGGGGGAAAAGGGTTTTGCCATAGCAAGTGTAACAAAGGTAATTCATTAAGGTGAGCTATTAGCAGAAGAAAAAAAAATTAGTGATAATCAGGATGGCCTGTTTCTAACGGTTGATAAGAAGGTGTGAGTAACAGTAACAGGGGGGAAAATTAGCATGGGAAAATAGTTTTACTTTGTGTAATGACCCATCCACTCCCAGTCTTGATTCAAGCCTAATTTAATGGTGTCTAGTTTGCAAATTAATTCCAGTTCTGCAAATCTTGTGTGGGTGGTGGAATCTTGCTATTGAAAATGCTCTGTTAAGAGGGAGGTAGGGATCCTAGAAGAGTGAGCATTTGATCATTGTTCCATCATTGCTCCTATTAGGATTTCACTAATTGCTTGGGGGTTTTGTCTTGTCTTGAAATGAAAACCCCCAAATAAGAACACTGGCACTTATGATGTACAACACCACTAACATGAAACATCCCTCCCCAAAACCAAAAACACTCGCGTTATGGAACTTGCTCAAAGTTAGAGAGTCAATGACAGAACCAGAACTCAGGAATCCTCGCCCTCCCATGCTCTGAACACTTATCATGCTAACTCTCCAGCCTTTCACAATGGCATAAGGCATACACTAGTAACTTTAGAGTAGCTGAAATATTTAAATCCTGGAGGTTTTAAGAGTGAACTAATATAGCTTAGCTATTCATAAGAAAATATAACGTTTCAATATTATCTTGTTACACCATGGTTATGTATTTTCCTTGTGTTATGGAGGGTGTTCATGGAGGCAATGGCCTTGTCAAAACTAGCTTTTTCAAGTAATGCTCTAAATGCAACAGCCTGAAGAAAGCTGCTTGGGATGAAACTTCGGCTTTGCTTATGGCTGAAATTATTAAATACACTTGAATTTTTATGCAAGTTGCAACTTCCCAATAGTGATGGTTTCTTGAACATGATACTATATTCTCAGTGCTAAACTTTTGTTTCAGCTACAGTATTTATTTGGTCATTCTCTTCAGAAAATTTGCCACGGGCTTTTCAGTAGCAGCTGTGATGAGTGAGTCAAACGTATCAGTATGTTGACTCACTCTGTATCTTTTTTACATCAAAGATCCACCTCCTTAAACTGATGGGTTCAGCTTGCACTTCCTAAATAAGGAATAAAATATAAAATTAAACTTTCGGTGTGGCTTTTATTTTTTAAACCTTGGTTGGGAACTTGCAGGATATCACTTCTCAACATTGTGAAGATAGCTAAAAGACCCTCAATGCAGATCTCACTAATAGGGGTGAAGACCATCCTTATGTGCTATAGTACAACCTTTGAGTTACCGCTATGCGCAGGAACTTGGGTGCAGAAAGAGAACAGTTCCCTAGTATTCTGTTCCTGTGGGGATAAGGAGATATTTGTTATGATGATCATCTGTTTCAAATCAGTTTTTCAGCAGATGGAGGAGGTTGAGTGCTACTCTTGGTTACTCTGTAGGTCATAGTGTAACTCTGAACTTGTGTTGATGCAAATGAGAACAGAATCCAACCCTGAAACTAACAGTGCAGTTGGATCATCTTTATCTATTTATCCAAGCACCCGTGGCTTCTACCACAAGACTGATAAATCTTGAGCAAAGAAAACTATTTGTAATATGAAAGTTTCCAAGGGAATTGAAGAATACTCAACAATCTCTTGCTAGTTCTTGTTTCTGTAGGCATTTGTCTGAGCTTTTGTATTTACACTAAAGTAGTCTTGCAATTCTTTTATAGTTTGTATGTAAATACAAGGGGCCAACTCCGGGACCATTAGAATTCATTGGCACATTTTTCAGTGGCTTAGTTGGGACCAGGATTTGGCCCTGGGGAAATAGTTCACACAGTGGAAGAAGTGTTGCTTTTGTAGCCTATATAAATGCAGCTCTAAATTAAGGTTGCATCTATGATGTATCCATAACTTCTGAAAGTAGTGTGTGGTGGCTGAAGGCTTCTGTCTTACAGGATTAACTTTGAAAAAAGCAATATTGATTGTAAGGTTTTGAAATAGGGACTGCATCTATGTACAGAAGAAAGACTGGCCCACTTGTTGGATGCTAGCCTGTGACTTGGGAGATTGGAGTTCAGTTATTTGCCTTGCCTCAGCCTTCTTGTGTGATCTTGAGCAAGTCACTTAATCTGTCTGTGCCTCCGTTCCCCATCTGTAAAATGGGGATAATATGTTTCTATCTCACAGATGTAGAGGATGGATAAATTCATTAAACTGAGGCACTCAGATACCGTAGTGATGGAAGCTATGTAAGTACAGTAACTCCTCACTTAACGTCCTCCCACTTAAAGTTGTTTCGAAGTTACGTCGCTGCTCCATTAGGGAACATGCTCGTTTAAAGTTGTGCAATGCTCTCTTATAATGTCGTTTGGCTGACTTTAAAAGGAAGCATTGCACAAGATCCTCTTCTCTGCCTCTTCCCCCTCCCTCCCAGAACTTCTCCTGCCGCCAAACAGCTGTTTGGCAGTGCTTAGGACTTTCTGTGAGGGAGGGAGCGAGTGGGGAAGTGCGCTTTCCCCCTTCCCGCCCCCAGCAGCGGGCAGGGCCGCCGGAGAGAAGCGGCGCTTTCCCCTTCAAAGCGTCGTTTCTCTCCGGCCGCTGGCTGCCCCTGCTCCTCCTGAGTCCTCCGATCCGCGCTCACAGGGCCGCATTCCAAAAAGGGCTTTAGGGCTGCAGGCCAGGGCCCTGCAGCCCCTAAAGCCCCTGTGTTCCACATGGCCCTGCCTGCCGGGGGGAGGGAGGGAAGGGAGTTCCCAGAATCGTGGCCATGGGGGCGGGGCCACGCTGCGCAGAGCCACCTGCACATCCCCTGCATCAAAGAGGAGCTGCCCCAGGTAAGTGCCCTGTGCGTCCTCCTGCACCCTAGCTCCCTCCCAAACCCCACACCCCAACCCTGAGTGCCCTCCCACATCCTAACTCCTTCCCAGACCCTGCACCCCCAGCCCTGAGCCCCAGGGGTAAGCCGGGGGGCACCTCCCCACCGCAGTACAGTACTGTACAGTATATAATGCCTTTTGTCTGCCCCCCCAAATGTCCTTGTAACCTACCCTGCCATTTACATTAAATCTTATGGAAAAATTGAATTTGTTTAACATTGTTTCACTTAAAGTCTCATTTTTCAGGAACATAACTACAACATTAAGTGAGGAGTTGCTGTACCATCAATTCATGTTTACAGAGAACCTAGCACAATTCGGTCTCAATATTTATTCGATCTTCTCAAGGCTCCTCCAACTCAAATATGAAAATAATCACATTTTAATATCTAATGTGAACTTTAATTCAGTTCAGATGTGCTAATACTGACCAGTAATTAACATTTCCTGACAAATAGCTTGTTGCAACTTTTCATTTCACATTTAGGCTGCAAACTTCGCTGTGCAAGCTCAAGGACACTGGTTGAATTAGGTCTTTTTAATACTCTGTTTTGGAAACATGTTGATGGTAGTGTTCCATCTGCCAGAAAACTGTGCCAGCCTTGAAATCTTTGTTAGCCTATCAGAATTATTTAGTATTTAAAGCAAAAGTCATTAAGTGCCATCTCTTTTAAAGCAGAGGATGGTGTTTGTGGTTGTACCAATATTTGCATGCTGAGACTTGCTAATAGCACAAATGCAGACTTACATTCAGGTTGGTTCCCCCTCCCCAAAGACTTTTGGCCTTTGCATTTTTTCCTAAATAATAGGCCTAATTTATTCAAAGAGGGGGTTTAAAAAATAAGTTGGAGTTTAGCTGAACTGAATGCGTTGATGGAGTTCTGCAGAATTCCAGAACTTTTCCGAGGTCTTAATGCCCTCATAAGGTTATCTCAAGTGACAAAATGTTCAACCAATGAAATACCAAGTAAGAAACTTCCATTGATCAAATATTGAGGATACAATAAATATGGCTTGTAAGAGCTTCTGAAAAATACTTTATTTTAAATTAACTTTTCACACAATGAGACAAACTGAAATTTACATTTGGATGTAGCTATGATTTGTAATATTATCCCTAGCCTGGAGGGAGGACTACTTTAGCTTAGTCACTTTTCATTTTATATTTCTTCCCAGAAGAGTATCCTTTAATGATTGTTTGAAATAAACAATGTATAAACTGAATATTTTGCACTTCTGTAGTATCCACGTTAATGGATCTCTAAGTTTAGCCTCACAACATCCATGTAAAATAGGTCTGTATTACCTCTGTGTTTCATAAGGGAATTTGAGGTTACAGAGAAGTTGAGTAATGTTATCTGCAGTTACAGAAGTCTATGGAAGGATAAGCAAGAACCAAATTCCCCGAAGTTCTAGTTCTGTGTATTAAGCACTGGACCATTTGTTAAATTAAAATGGGATTGAGAATGGATTGATCATGAAAGAGCTAGGGTTCATGAGTGATTTTTGACTCTGTTGTATAATTCCTGAAATGAATAGTGTACATAAGAGAGGGGTGTGGAAAGATCATTATTTGCTATAGGAGCACTTCATTCTAGTCTCTTCTTGTATTAGAATTGGCATCACCTACCAAGAAGTTCACTCTATTGTTCAGGAAGAGGAAGAGCACTGCAGCTGCAGACATCTAAGAGGCAAAGAAAAGAGAAGTGGAGAAATCAGTGTTGGCTGTATAATTAGTCATTATTGACAAGGGTCTCTTCAAAATTTGCTATGCTTCATAACATTATACATTTACAGTACTAACAGAGGGACTGGAGCAATAATAGTCTCATCAGTCTTGAATGATTGCAAAATGCAAACCTGATATTGGTGATTTAATTCTTATCTGGATTTTCTTTTAAATCAACACGAAAAGAAACTTTCTAAGAGATTTTGTTTGGCTGACCTTTGTCTCCAGCTATGTGGCCTTCAAACTGCAACGAGAGGAACTGTATCTCTGTAACAGATACTATATGCACTACATATTTTCTTGAGTATCTGACTAGCAACAAGCTGGGAATGTTATGCCATCATGGTACTGTTTTCAAGAACATTGAAATGTACACGAGACTTAAGAGGAAACACAGGCTATATGCTTGCAAAACTTGTAATGCATTTTTCCAATTGCTATGATTACTGCAGTTCACTCTTCTGTCAGAAGGATCTGTTGGGTTGAGAACAAAGATAATTGAAGGGCTTTGGTCAAAAGTGAAAGATGCTTGAATTAGTGCATCTGAAAGCTGCACTGGGAAATTCTTCAAACCGTTTTGGTGAGTGACATGAAGCTGCATTAAAAAGCAGCAGGTAAAATGATCCAAACTTTCTAAAAGCTATGGAAAAAATAACGGTGGTTATTGGTGTGTGTGTGTGTGTGTGTGTGTGTGTGTGTTTAAATAGCAGTGCCCAAATGGAAGGAGCATGTGGACTTTTTGGGAACAGTATTATGAATGGTTCACATCTGTTTTATTAAATGAAGGAAAACAACCCCTGCTTCTGTAAAGCATAATTTCTGGATCTTGCTGCAGGCTGTGGATGGTGGTAGGGGAACCATGTCACCTTCTCCAAATAAGACACATTTGTGACAGATAACATATATATATATATATATATGTTAACTGAGGGGCTTGGCTGGAGTGCAGTGTGTGGAGCATGGGATGACATGTTGAATAAAAATTGAACAGCAGGCTTGATGTCCAGCCTTCCTGGGGGAAATTGGGTATGTTGTCACATATGACATAACTTTTTAATAATGCATATGCAAAATAGCCTGAGTTAGGGGATGCACTGGCAACTCTAACTTTGCCATGTCAAAACTTTGGCATTTGTACCAGTATGAACTGCAAACCGAATAGCCTTTTTTATGTAAAATTTTTGGTTGGAATTCTAATATAATACACTGTAGTCCAGCCTTGAAAATACACCAATCCAAATGCCATATCTATTTGCCCTCTTTTCGTCTTCTATTGTAGTTGTCTAGCAGTCCTGTGTGGGTAAGCAGAAAATGTAAGCTTGCTGTAACTTGTGACAGGACATAACTCTTCTAAAAAGCAATATAATTGCCAATCCCCCTGCCACCCAAAACAATCAACCAACTCCATCCAACCGTTTGTGAAAACAGTGCCCTGTCTTTTAAATATATCACATTTCAGTGGTAGTATCTTGTGACTGTGATTTCCTCATTCCCTCAGGGTGTAATCTGTAACTGTCTTCAAGATAATAGTATAAATGGAGGCCCAAATTACTCTCAGCCACAAAAGGGGAGACTAGCTAGTAAAGCCTTGGGAAAGGGGAAGTTAAAACTAGACTGGAAAAAAAAAATCTTAGTGACGCTGTCTACTTGAATCTTTTTTAATTTTTTATTTTTTAAAAGAGACTTCAGCAGAAGATTAAATGTCATGTCTCAAATATTTATCATATAAAAATACAGGTTTTCTGCTGCTAGCTGTTCTTCCTCATCTTCTTCCCACTCACCTCCAAAAAGCCTTCAGGCAGGCACAGGAGCAACAATACTAAATTTTCAGAAGATCACTTTTCCAGCCCTTTCCCTTCTTTTATGGACCTGCATCATTGGCTTCAATGGGAGCAGGCCTTACATGTGCAAACCTGCATATTGTCTCCATTTCTGTTCTGGTTTTGTTGCTAATTTAAACAGATCAACACTTTTTTTTATTTACATTTTATGTACAAGGGAGCTCCCCTCAGCAGCAGATGGTCTCGTGCTTGTGCATGAGGCCAAGTGCAACTAACAACAAAACAGGGAAATTGGTCATACAAGAAAGAGGAGGAAGGGGGGAGATTGGGGGAAATTTTTTTTTTTGGGGTAATCTTTGCCATGTTTTAGGTCACTTGTAGCAGTAGTAAATATAACTTTTTTTTTGTAAGTTGAGCATTTTGTGCAGTGAAATGGACTACAAAAGGAAGGGGTTGAGCCACCATCACTGCTACTGTTTGATACCAGGGTAGATAAAACAGGAGCAGCCCTGAAAAATGCAGAGAATCAGAATGGGTGACCCAACTGATTTTTGTGACCTACTATCTGTTAGTTTGAATGTAATTATGTAGTATAAACATACATTTGATGTTTATATATAAAATGTGGTCTGGTTTGACAGTAGGATGAGGCTTAAATCCTGGATCAGGTTTAAATCTCGTTTCTTTGATGCTGTCTGACAAAGAATATATAATGGATGTAATGAACTATACTCTGACAGAAGGACTGGAGTAGTCTTCCTCAAAGTCTCCTATACCTACTCAGATAACATTACAACTGCTGTGGAGGAAGCTGTTCAGAGTCCTCTCTGAAGGCATTATCCAGTGCCATATTAAAATGGGGTAGTAGAAAAGCAGAGGGGTTACTTGAGTCTTAAAAAAAAAAAAAAAAAAAAAAAACCACCAGTATAGGTGTAATGATTGATACACAAGCTTACAACTTTTCTATTTTTCTTCCTCCTTTCCCCTAAATCCTGCAGAACAATTCGAGTATGGCTGAAAAGAGACAGTGGCCAGTACTGGCCCAGCATTTACCACACAATGTCATGTAAGTAACACTATACATAAATGTAATGTTATGATGTATTAGTGTTGATTACTAGGTTCAGCCGAACATAGAATCCATTCTGTGGATCTGTTAAATTGTTAATGTTAAAGAAAAGTAATAGTAATTTGTTTATGATTGGGCTATGCAAAATCCCTTTTGAATTACAATAATTTAACACTAATTGTAGATAACTCAGAAACAGAAATATTTGCTGGGTTTTTAACTTTTCAGCATAAATGTACTAATTTTTTGTCAAAATAGTTCTTCACTCTTACGTGGTGTTTTAAAGGACATTGTGCCAATTCATATAATGGGGAGCATCTTTAGTAATGTCTCATAGTTTGGTAACATTACACTTACACGCACTTTTTAAAGGAACACTCTCAAATTTTGTCTGAATTTGACTTAATGTTTCTAGGGTGGGTGTGTGTGTGTGGGCTGGATTCTGAATGTGTAGTCTTGAAACTCTTAATGAGAAATTAAAAACTGAAAGAACATCTTGTTTATCTATGTAATATTATTTGAATCAAAAGTTGCTATTGCACATGGTCCTGCTAGTGTATTTAAATATTTAGGAGTTGATCACAGGGGGAAATACTTACTGTTAGTTGTGATGCATCACTTCTTAGAACCTGAACATACTGCCCATAAAATCTCTTCTGCTTTAATCTTTCTGCCTAAATAATCACTACTTAAATGTAGAGCGGCTACCTAGATGCTTTACATAAATGGTATTAAACCATGACCATGTAGGATATACACAAACAGGGCCAAACCCTGCAGTATAATCAAAGCTACCGTTGAAGACAGTGTGAGCTTTGACTGAGGACTGCAGGGTTTGGCCCTTAATGTTCTGCTCTGTTTTCTCTGGTACAGCTGCATGCCAATTTACAAATCTTAATTCTAGGCTAAGCTGAACTAACCACTGAACTTGTGCATCAGCATCATTTTTTCTCAACCATTAAATCTTTAAAACAAATTTTGGGGCAGTCACAAAGGTCGAGAGGACTAGAAAAAGCTAATGTTTGAAAGAAATTAGGTTGTAAATTGGGACCTAGGAAACTGTAGGATAGTTAGCCTGACATCAATCCCAGGCAAAATCCCAGCCTTGGAAAAGCTGATCTGGGATGCAGTCAGAAAGAATTACAGGATTGTAGCATGATTAAGCTAATCAGTATGGCTTTACAGAAAATACATCTTGTCAAATTTACTATTTAGTTTTTTAGATGAGTTTGCTTGATAAAGGTGGAAACATAGTATACTTAGACTTTTGTAAGGCATTTAATGTATTCCCACGTAACATTCGGTTTTGAGGAGAAATCTCTTGAAGATCAATGCAGCCCATATTAAATGGATGAATAACTGATAGCTCACAAAAAGTAATTGTAAACAGGGAATAGTGGTCCAGTGTTTCTAGTGGGGCCTGTCTGGGATCTGTTCTTGGCCCAGTGCTATTCAATATCTTTGTCAGTGATGTAGAAGAAAATATAAGATCATTGCTGGTAAAATTTGCAGATGACACAAATTAGTGGAATGGTAAATAATTGGAACAGGTTAGTTATAAGACCTGAATCATTTGGTGGGCTTATTTGAGCATGCATTTTAATGTTGCCAAATGCAAGGTCATACATCTAGGAACAAAGAATGTAGGTTACACTTGTAAGACTGGGGACTGTATCCTAAAAGCAGTGACTCTCTCTAAAAGCTTTAGGGGTTATAGAACACAACCAGTTGAATATGAGCTTCCAATACGATGGTGTAGCTAAGAGGGTGAATGTGATCCTAGGATGTATAAGAGGGATAATATCAAGAAGGATTCAGGAGGTGGCATTATTTCTGCATATGGCATTAGTGAGACCATTGCTGGAATTCTGTGTCCAGTTCTGGTGTCCACCTTTTAAAAAAAAAAAAAAAAAAAAGTTGAAAAATCAGGTTCAGCAAAGAGCTATAAGAATAATTCAGGCAAGGTGGATTTGATTTAAATCACTAATCAGGAAGACTCAACTTAATCATGGATTTCTACATAAAAGTGCATTCTTGTTGGTTGTTATGATCTTAATGCATATTATTCACAACTCTTGAGATAGATGTAGGTTTAATTTTTAGACTATACATTTTTAAAGTGATTTATTTTGAAAACTTTTCAGATTAGTTTTACAGATATATCAGAAAATGAATGAGTGTTTGGTTATTTCATTTACCAAAGGTAATTGAAGCAGATAGTTCACCTCCCAATGATTTAATAAATATCTCCAATTCAACAGTTTAATCATTAATATTTGGAGGATTTTCTTGCCAGGCTGTATTAGGAGGAGAACATCACCAGATAGACATTTAAATTGTTTTATTTAAGTAAAACAACAACATTATGTATTGAACAAAAAAATCCAGAACAGTAAACATATAACTTTTTAAAAAACAAGCATATGATTTTTTAAAAATTTCATTAAACATTCAAGTTTTTTAAAATCAGGTTTGTTTTTGTTAAAATTGTTTAAAATAGTTTAAAAAAAATTAAATCGACTGTCAGTCAGGTCAACATGAGAAACTTTAAAATATTGGCTTCTGCAGTTAATTCAGTCGTCTTCACCATCATTTTCCTGTTTGTTCATAATCTGGAAAAGAAAAACAAGCTTTCCTGCTTTTTCAGGTCCCAATTGATTTCTCAATTTGGAATGAATTAGTCCAAAGGAAGAAAATCTTCTTTCTACACGGGCAGAAGAAGCTACTGCTGTTAAAAGTGAGATTATCACTTCAACAGTCTCTGAATCCAAGTGCTTAATTGACTTCAACCAGTTCACTGGTGTGACTTTCTTTAAAACATCATCAGCAAACATATTTCTAGAATGGTTCTTATTCCCAAACTAGATCTTTTACGGCCTGCTGCCATTATAGGTTTTCCCTTCTAGTGAGAGAATGACATGGTAGATCTCAAATCAATGAAGGCTACACTCAGAAAGACCTCAAGACTTCTGGAATATGCTGCTCAAACAGTTTCACTTTTGTTTCTACTGCCTGTCCCTCCCTTCTCACGTTTATCTCCAGACTTCTTCTCTTTGTCCAGATCTATTCTGCCCCCAACAATCCACCCTGGATTCAGGGTCTGGAAAACAAACCTTCAAATAAGATGCTAAAAAAGCTCTATCGATGTAGTTTATTCAAGAGAAGTTTAAGGAGGTGATGTAATCAGTCTACAAGTGCCTGTGTGCGAAAGAGATTTAATGTCTTTTTTTTTTTTTTTTTTATCTAGCAGAAAGACAGGAGATCCAGTGGATTGGAAGCTGAATCTAAACAAATTCAGATTAGAAATAAGGCCCTCATTTCACAGTGAGGGTAACTAACCAATGGAACAGTTTGCCTAGCAATGATGTGGATTCCCCATCTCTTGAAATCAAGACTAGATATTCAAAGACCTACTATAGCTCAAACAGAAGTTATAGGCTTGATACAGAAATTACTGGGTGAGGTTCTTTGTCCTGTGTTACGCAGGAGATCCGATTAGATTATTGGAGTGGTCTTGTCTAGCATTATGTATCAAAGGAAACAGGAAAGAATCGTTAACTTTAAGTTGCATTAGATGTACAAAGAAATATCTGCCAAGGTATTAGAGCAAAAACAGTAAATCAGAGCCTCCCTCCACAAAAAGAAGTGTCTAGTGTTGCAAATGATTTACCATTATAATGATGTAGAAATTGTGATGAAATAGATTTGTCACCCTTATTTATTTTTGCATTAAATTTTTTAATTCCTTTTTCATTCTGTCTTGTAGCTCTGTTCACCACATTCTCACTAAATTCGTCTAAAGACATTCTTCCCTTTTTGAGGTTTCTTCTAGTTTTGTAATGGGCCCTCAGAATAGCCTGCCTATAATCACATGAGAGACTATCTTTTTTTCGCGTGGTTGCCAACAGAATTGCAAAATATGATTGTTTACCACAACAGATGTGCAAGGTTTGAAATGCATGGTCAGACACCAGGTTAACATGTGATGGAATGTTATTTCTGCCCTGAAGTCTGCCTCCTCCAGTGGTACCTTATGCCCACTCAAGAAAGATGTTGATGGTCATGAATAGTTGCTCTGTCGTGCAGCTCAAAGACTTTGAACTTGAGATAACATAGCAAGCCTCACTTTTAGATGTCCGCTTCTGTGTATGAACTCTTCAAGCCAGATTTTCAGCCCTGGTCAAATTCCATTTGTTCATTCCAGCTTGTGGCTGGAATTAATGGGGTGTATTTCCTTTACAGCACTACTGTGCCTTGTGTAGCCTAGCAACAGGGAATCAAATGCTTCAAACGAAGCAGACGCACACAATAAAATAAGACCATCTCTTCAGTTGGAGCTTGACTGTCAATCTGCTTATCAAAACCAGGCATCTTTTTTCCTAGAGGCCAAAAACTTTCAGTGTTAATTGTGATATGATATGTACTTTAACAATTGTCTTGTGGTGATCTTCTTGGCAGCTCCTTGTTCAGCTATGGCTTATCATCATGACAGCAGAAGAATATTTGTAGGCCAGGATAATGGTGCCATTATGGTAAGTTGTTGCTGCTGCAGTTTCTTTTAAGAACACAAATTAATTGTGAAGCTTCTTTGGTAGTGGCTGGATAGTTGCAGACTTGAGTGAATTGTCCATGAGCAGTATATATAGCCAGCCTATATCTAGCCCTTTATTTTATACTTAAATCAAACTATAGAATAACTGAAAACTGTTTAAAGCAACAGGGTCCTGTGGCACCTTAAGACTAACAGAAGTATCGGAGCATAAGCTTTCGTGGGTGAATGCCCACTTCATCTTCATCACTCCACTTGCATCTAATGAAGTGGGCATTCACCCACGAAAGCTTATGCTCTGATACTTCTGTTAGCTTAAAGGTGCCACGGGACTCTGTCACTTTTTACAGATTCAGACTAACACGGCTACCCCTCTGATACTTGAAAACTGTTTGTATTTTAGGGGAAGTAACATCAGTTTCCTTGCTGTGGGGCTTCATGTCCTTGTGTGTATGATTCTAGTCCATAGTTCTTGCACACCTTGCTCTATGGCATTAGTGTCCAGCCCTTTCTCTGTCCCTTGTGTGGGATCACCCAACCATGCATCCCTCACCTCATTCCTTGGTGCAGAGGCTACATCCTTTCTGCTTTGTCCTTGTCTCTCCTGTTTTCTTGTCATGTTTTTACACTCTTGGTTTCCCCCCTTTGTTGCCACATATACTTTCTCCCACAAAAAATGTTGCAGAGAGCAATCCTCTGTTGCAAATAGAAAAGGGTGGAGGGAACACACAATTAACCTCAGAGAAGGGATGAGAACTTGTGACTAACAAAAGCTTCACTTCCATAAGAAACCATTAAAAATACAAGGTGATGCAGGGTAGGGTAACTGTTAATACCTGATGAAATTTCCCCTTTTTTTTCCTTCCAACACATTGTCTTGGTCAACTTGATTCTGAATGCAAATCCTCTGCTGAAAAGATGCATGATCCATCTCCATGCAGCTGATACTAATAAATCTGCACTTCAATCTGTGGTCAGGTGGTATTGAGTGTAGTATCTGCCAGCCTGTGGCTTCTAAGGGCTGGTCGCAACTAGAAAATTAGATTGACCCAGCTATGTTGTTCAGGGGTGTGAAAAATCCACACCCCTGAGTGACCTGGTTTAGCCAACCTAAGTCCCTGTGTGTACAGCACTAGGTCGATGGAAGAATTCTTCCACTGACATAGCTACTGTCTTGGGGAAGTGAATTAACTACAGCGATGGGACTGTCTTCGCTGTAGTGAGTGTCTACACTGAAGTGCTTCAGTGGTGCAGCTGTAATGTTTCAAGTGTAGACAAGCCCTGAGAACAAACCATCTTTTTTGTAGCATGACAGGTTGTTATTGGCTGCCAGCTTAAGTCTGTTGTTTATATGAGGTTATTGCTGTGTTCTTGATGCCAAAGATTTTCCTCAGACAGTCTGATTCCCATTTCAGCCTGAGAGGATGTGCCATTTTACTTTGTCTAACTGTGTGTTTCCTTGGTATTAGGAATTCCATATCTCAGAAGACTTTAATAAGATGAACTTTGTCAAGACGTACCCAGGTAATACAGCATGGGGTCTTTGCTAATGTGTTTACTTCACAGATGAGATTTTTAAAACATTCGATACATCTTCATAATTAAGCCTAGGCCAAATACGGACATTGACTCTAACTTTAATAGTATGAAAGATATTGGTAAATTACTGGTAATTACCTTTTAATCAAAATAGGATCAATTTGTGTAGCCCAAGTATAGGATTTTAGAATGTTTAAAATCGAAAATTAATTTTTGGTCATACGGTAGTCTTACTACAAAGCTGCTGGCTTCATTGTGATGTAGTTGGCTATGGAGAACATTCCTTCTGAAAAGCTTTGAATTCAGAGCCGAAGAAAACAAAACCCTCTAACAGTCTGACCCAATTTTTTTTTTTTTTTTTTTAGAAGTTTGTGGGTAGGAGATGGAGGCTGCAACATTTGCAGCGTGAAGGTCATCACAGTTGGGAGCTAGCAATCCCCAAAGGATTGAGAGTAGGAGCTGTATTAAAACCTCACAAAACTGTAAGCCAGTGTGCTGAATGTCTCTAACTCTGGTTATATTGTTCAGCACTGAACAGTGGTAATACATTTGTGGATGCTTTAATCTGCAGATGACTTTGGTTTCTAAAGGGGAAGAAACTGATACAGTACTGGTGTCTAATATAAAGGGGAGGGGGAGAGGGAAGGGGAAGTCTGCTCTTTAAATACAGTTTGGTGGTATTGTCCTAATAGAGGATAGTACTTACTTAGGTGCAATAATTAGGCCAAAATGCCTGTTACTAAACACTGAGGCTCTTGGGTCTTGGTTAAAGTAGTAAGAATTGAGTAATGCAGCAAGAATGAAATTGTACAAGATCCCCATTCATCAGGTATCTCTGGCAGTAGAGGGGACTACTCTATTAAAACTAACGTTGATGGAAGATACAAGGTTCTTTCCAAGCATTATTTAGTATTCCTTCTAAAGAATGTACAGCCAAATTCAGTCACTACTATTCCATAGTTATTAATTAATAACTTGATGATGTACAGAAGACTTTGTACTGAAGGCCAAAAATGTAGGAAAACAAAATACAGCTTGTTTTATGACTTCCTATCGTACTCTAATGGAAAAGGGTGTTCTTGTTTAAAAGAGAGACCTTGTTTTTAAAAGCTACAAAAGCCCCTTTATCCTAAAAGCAGATGACTTTACATTTCAGTCCAAAAGAAGTATCTCTAATACACCCTCCCCCTATATTCTTTCTTTCACTTCTGTGTCCTCTACATCTTCTTACTTAATTAAATGGTCTCACACTGTACAGAGTGTGCTCACTGGAGTTCAGTTGTCAACATGCCCTCAAAGAAGAGGAACCTTCACATTTCTATGTGAGGGAAATCACTAAATGAAAGGAAGATTCAAATGAGCTGACTTCTTTTTTTGATATGGCTGGTTCATTAAAGGCCAATCACTGAGATGGAAAATGCAAAATAAATTGAGAACTCTGCTAACCTTATCAAACTTTGGGGCTGCAGTAAGTGTGACAGTGAAGGTAAAATTCTTTCTTACTGCAATTATTACTTTTTTTTTTTCCTGGTAACACTTCAACCTGTGTTTCTAACTGTACAACAGAAGATTTGATAGAAATACTTCAATCTGAAGTGCTCAGATCCTTTGCTTTATTTCCACAGCTCATCAAAATCGGGTGTCGGCTGTCATTTTCTGCCTGGGAGCAGAGTGGGTTATCAGTACTGGCCATGACAAGTGTGTCAGCTGGATGTGCACCAGGAGTGGGAATATGCTGGGAAGACATTACTTCACCTCTTGGGCTTCATGTTTACAGTATCCATCAAAAATGATCACATTACTAACAAACCACAAGACAAAATTTTATTACAAAATCCACCGCAGTATAGTTAGCATAGAAAGTATTAAATAACTAATGCTAAACTACACTTGGCAAAATCCAGTTGCATCTTGTGACGCTATATCTTTTTTTATTTTATTTTTCAGTGTATTTTTTCACTTATTTGAATTCTTAGAGTTCACAATCTACAATGGCTCCCACCAGTTAATAGTATGAATTAGTAGGGTTCTGCTGTTCGGACTCTTTAAAATGCTTAGCTTCTAGCTTACAAAATTACAAGAATACATCTTAAAGATACTCTCTAAGGTGCCACAAGTACTCCTGTTCTTTTTGCAGATACAGACTAACACGGCTGCTACTCTGAAACCTGAAACGACTGTTCTTCAGTTTCTCTCCACAGCACATATATAACTTGCTATGCCATTTGTCCAGGTCATTCTTTCTTCAAAGAAACGTTTTTAATTAAAAAGACAATCTACAAATGCGCATATGATTGTTGTCCTCCTATGCACACTTAAAAATTGGGATTAAACTGAATTCTTAGTAATTGAACAGAAACAGGTATCTTGTATGGTATGCAGATTAGATTTAAAAAGATGGAAATAGCATGGCATCTTGTGTGCCTTCAGTGCATAACTTAAGTATCTTATCCAGAAATTCTATACATAACACAAAGTATGAGCGTTGTTGGTGTAATCATGTTATATTCATCTGCACTTGTGTGAAATAAAAAGCCATCTGCTATATCTCACCCTATGCCTTAACTTGGAATGTCTACACTAGAAATGTAAGTTGACCTGTATTGGATTAATTTACAGCCACCGCAGTAATTACTGCAATGGTGCATGTCCAGATTACCCTCCTTCTGTCGGTGGTACGTGTACTCACCAGGAGCACTTCCACTGACCGAAGAAGGCCAGTGTGGGGAGCTGGGAGACTGGAGACTCATCCCCTTTGGCAGCTCCCTGCCAGGACCCCAGCTGCCCCACTGGCTCCCCGTGGTCCCGGTGGGCTGCCCCTCCACCCTCTTTCCCCATTCCCTACTGGGAGTGGGGGAGGCCTTTGGCCGTGAAATTGACAAGGCTGCCGGGCTCCTGCTGGGGTGTTGTGGGGGCCGCTGTGAAATTGACAAGACTGCCAACAGCCAGTGTAAGGGACGTAGTGTCTACATAGGCTTATGTCGGCATAGTGTCTTTCACCTCTTGCGGAGGTGGAGTAGATATGTCGGTATAGTAGTGTACTTACTTAGGCAGGAGGCAGGTGTAGTGTAGACACTGATGTAATTAGGTTGACATAAAACAGCTTAACTGTAGTGTAGACCAGCCCTCAATCTATATCCCAGAATAAATCTCACACGATGTATATTGTATGGGGTGTAGTTCTCTACCCATCAGCCCCTACCCAGCTCCCTTCATTAGGCTATTTCATGTCCCGTTAGCATGTGCCATATTTTCCACAATCAATTCAGATTTAGCAAATCAAAACAGAGAAAAGAATGAACTGGTTGATCTTATGGTTCTTTCTTCCTTTCTCTTCTCCCTGTCCCTCAGTAGGAGTATTCCTTACTGTGTATTTTCTAGTCTTCTGTCCGGGACAGCTTTAAAATTGCAAAGTGACAGGCTTGGAAGCCTGTTCCTCTGCGTAGTGGATCTTGTTGTTGGAAAGTTTTCCCCTTTGTTAACCCTTAAGGGTTCCCCTCATTACTCCTAATGATAGGCCATTGTGCTGTACTTGGTGACTCTTCTCTCCATGATTGTAGACTGATGTGTCAATTTCCTTTGCCAAACTATGTATCTTTTTATCCTACCAAGTCTGTTAATTCCTCCAGCTTCCTGATCATGTTTGTTGATCTCTTCTAGACTCACTCCATTTTGTCTGTTACCAGGTTCTGGGAATGAAATGCTTAGGTGGGAGCTTAATTCATAAGCTGCGTAGCCAGGACTGTTTATAAACGGGGTCTAATATCTCTTGATGTAATGCCTGTGTATCCTCAGTTTAAAACTAAAGTATCTTTTTTTACTGCTTAATACTGCAAGCTTGTATCAGATTTCTTGTCCTTGGATATTTTAACATTCCTGGTTTTGTTCCTTTTATTGAATAGGTGTGCCCAGTTATTTTCCCATAGCTGTATTAATTTACATCTGTTTCCAAGCTGGATCTTATTTATTCCTTTCTGCCTGTCTATAATCTTTCAAGGTTCCTTTATCTTATTGTTCTGCCTTCACTGATGTTAATTTGTCTCCGTTTAAATCTCAAGAGGTCACTAATGTGCTATTACTTTCTTCAAGATCACTAAGTATCTGGACCTCCATATTCATTAGCTCCTTGGAATTTGCTTTCCTGCCACAAATTTCCTTCCCAAAAAGGAACTCTGAATGCTAATGTTTTCTCTATTGTGCTCTGATGGTAAACACTTCATATAAAATGTCAGGTTAATTTTAGTGTCTTTCATCCTGGTGGTTTCCAAAGTGCTTGCAAACTTGTCTCATGTACAGATAATATAGTCATCACTGCAGTCACCTCCCATCATGAATGTGGCAACCCTAAACAGCTTAGGCCATGAATGGTTGGTTGGTAGGTAGGTATCCAGTTGAATCTGCAAGGGAATGCAGGGTATATGGAGTGCAGTTTAACAGAGTGTCTAAGACTCTGGGGCTTACAGCAGTGATCTTATACAGAGGCCATGTGGCGACTGTGGAGGGGGCCCAAAGGGGGAGAGGTAAAGGCCGGAAGCTGAAGAGATGAAGAGGCAGGGCCTGAGTCAGAAGGGATGAGATGGGGCCAGAGCCTCTCCTCTTCTGGCCACGCTGCCTGGTGCGGCATGCAGTGGCTGCACTCTCCCAGGCAGCCTCCGGCCACGCTGCCTGCGTGGGCTGTCCTAGGTAAGCAATGTGGCCGGAGGCTGCTTGGGAGAGTCTATTAGTGGCTCCACACATGCCAGGGGGACTGAAGCAGAGCTCTCCCTCTCCCTGCCAGGGGATGGGGAGAGCTTGGAGCCCCTGGGCTGGGGGCAGAGCAGGGGCGAGTCACATGGGGGGGGGGTCATGTCCTGGGCGGGATGGGTCACATGCCCCCCTTAGCTGGTGTCCCCTTTGTGTCCCTCCCACTAGTCGCCTCACTCCTCTTAAAAATGGTATCCCTCCAGCAATATAGTTCCCCAAACCATGTGCTAAGGGATTGGTTCTATACCAAATAGAAAAGAAGCAATTCAGCATGAAGCATGACACTGCTTTGAAGCATGTGTTTTCTTTTGAGGTCTATGCACTGATTTGGCCTACCACACTTAACTTGCAAAACACAATGCAACAAACTGAAAGTAGCTCTGTCTTCCTGCATTTGTTCTTTCTTGGCAATGCTCTGTTTCACACCAGTCTCCAAGTTAGGTATGTTGACATAACAGTACAGTACTGTGCATAATAAGTGCTCATTACAAGATCTGTTCACAAAACAATCCAGTGTTCTCTTCCCCCAACCCCTGAGTTCTCATCCATAAGCATCCGGTGGAAACTCTGGTCATTAACTAATCCTCAGTCATTTCAGTGAATATCTGGAACAAATTGCTCCAAGGAAAGGGTGAAATTTAGAATACTTTTTTAACAGAAAATGTTTCATTTAGCTTTCCATGGCACAGTCTTTATTTTCTTCAAAGGAAATTGCTTCCTGTCGACACATTGTGTGCTTGAATCATTAACAGTAGGGAGCAAATGACCCGCTTGTCAGTATATACGTTTGATATTCAGCACAGTCGTTAAAAGCTTCTCTGATGCATGAGTTAATGATCTTTTTCAAAAGCTTATACAAACATCCATTCTGTAATATTTTGTTTCTTAGTGTAGTGTCTGATAAAACAATATATTATAATTTATATAATGGACACCTAAACTTCAGGATGGAATAATGCTGATAAGTCTGAGACATTGCAGTTGACCGCCTGTCTATATAGGCTTCTCAGGTGCAGGATTGTTTATTTTCGGATGCTCAAATTCTTAACCCCCTCATGCTTGTTAACAAGACATTGGAAGCACAGCTTTCTCCCCATTGTGGTGACAATTTTTTAGTTATACTGCACTTCTTTTTACACAGTAAACCCCTCTTAGTTACCTCTTGTCTTTTGGTGGTGGCCTCAGCAGAGAGCAAACAATAAACCTATCTCAGGGACTGGGGAAGTCCCTTCCAGGAGTAGGTGGTGCCAGCTGTTTTCTGGATAGAGCAATACCAGCTGCTCTTCAGGCACCACTTCTTATCTGAATGGGAAAGCTTTTGAAAAGGAACTTTTATGTTTGCCATATAGTATCTTGATCATTCAGCTTACATTACAAAACAGAGGGAGGGAAAGGATTTATCCACTTATGTTGTAAGGTCTCTGGGGCAGGGACAGTCTTATTTTTTGTACAGTGCCACACAAAGGGCCTTTATCACCAGGATTAAAGTATTACTGGAATACCTATAATGCAAATAGGAGGTCAGTAGATATACCTGCCATGGAAGGTAGGGCTAATTAGAATTTCCAGGAACTCCAGAGGCACGGTTCTGGCTTCCCCCAGGCCCTTCTGTAGCAACAACACTCTCTCCTATTTTTCCTGCTTTCCTTAACTGAAGTAAACGAGTAATTTCTGATCCTGTTTGTCATTAAATCTGAATATAAGGTACCTTATGGAGGCAAGACTCTATTCCATGAGTTCTTCTGCACTTTCAGGTAAGTTAAAAGCAGATTATTGATCTGTCTCTAAGTCTCCAGTCTAGTTCATAAAATATTTTGGCTCCTCTTAAGTTTCAGGAACATCCTTAATTGAAGGTTCAATTATTCTTGCACTTTTCAGCTTTGCTTTCACCAGAAGTTTAAACTTTTTTTTTTTTTTAAAAACATACCCTTTGTGTAAACCTTTGTTTCCTTGTTTACAGGTTTAAACTACATCAGCACTCTAGTATTTGTTTATGGGCTGCTAAAGATCTTTCCAGTATGATTTCTGTTGGTTGTTGCTTTAACCTGTTTGTTTTTTAGTCATCTGGCAGAGTATTTTTGCTGTAAAGAGAAGCAAGTGAGACTGAGCATAGTTGGTGGTATTCCTTGACTTGTGTTCAGATATGACATCGAAACCCAGCATGCCTTTGTTGGGGACTACTCTGGACAGATCACGCTACTGAAACTTGAACAGAACAAATGCACGGTTATCACAACGCTCAAAGGGCATGAAGGTAAACTAACTTCCCCTTCACTTCCCTGGCTAATTCAGTCTCTGGTAATACAACTTTCTATCAGCAAAAGATGGGAAATGTAATCAAGTGCAGGTTCTGACCTAAGCTCTCAAATTCATTGCCTGTCACCACTTGCTGAATAAAGCTTCCTCTGTAAAGAGATGTTACCAACAAAACTCGTACATCTTAAATTAGCCGGATATTTAAGTAACTAAGAACTCTACTTGTTTCATAGGGAACTCTGGGCTACGAGCTGCTATGGATGACGTTGCCGTCATCCTAGGCACCAGTTACAGAGCATGAGCTTCAAAGTAATTGCCTTAAATGGTGCATATGTATATGCATAGCCCACCTTACAAGATGGCTCACCTTACAAAATGTCAGCCTATATTCATTAACGTGAAGGAATGGCTCCATCTTAGTGTCTAGAATGTTACCACTTTAAGGCAGTGTCTTTTACGTGTTTGTACAGTGTTCAACATTGCTATCACTGCATGTTTTAATCAAATGTAAGAAAACTTTGCAAAGCTATTTAGAGGAGTTCATAAATTATGGGATAAATTCTCGAGTTCATGCTTTGGACTTAACTTCATATCTTAAGGTGTTGGTAGAATAGCATAAGGCCTGTGTAATTGAGTTAAAACTAATTCTTGTAACCTGATGTATGGCACAATATGTGCAGTGTTAAGTTTTGGCTCAGCTTTGCATGACCCAGTTGTATTTAAGATGTATAGATATTATGGTGGTGATTGATATAGATTCTTAGGTGTTTATGTCTTATGTGTGTGATGGGTTCGGTCACAGAGACTCCCTTGGCACTGTCACCTGACATGCTGAAGTAACCTCTGAGCCTGTTTTCCCTGCCAGCTTGGGACTTCCAGACCCTGCCTTGTTAAGCCAGACATGCTAGCCTGCTGCAACACAGACCCAGGTTTGGGCCACGCCCCCAAAGTTGCAGACTTTACCCAAAAACTACTCCAGCAGGTTTCCTGTTTCCAGCACCCAGACACCCAGCACCCAATGGGATCCAAACCCCAAATAAATCCATTTTACTCTGTATAAAGTTTATACAAGGTAAACTCATAAATTGTCCACCCTCTATTACACTGACCTAACTCAAACAGCTTAATGGGACTAAATCGGGGGGCCCAGATAATCTTCATCCAAGAACTTTAACGGAACTGGCACATGAAATTACAAGCCCATTAGCAAGAATTTTTAATGAATCTGTAAACTCAGGGGGTTGTACCATATAACTGGAAAATTACTAACATAGTTCCTATTTTTAAGAAAGGGGGGAAAAAGTGATCTGGGTAACTGCAGGCCTGTTAGTTTGACATCTGTAGTGTGCAAGGTCTTGGAAAAAATTTTGAAGGAAAAAGTAGTTAAGGACACTGAGGTCAATGGTAATTAGGACAAAATACAACATGGTTTTACAAAAGGTAGATCGTGCCAAACCAACCTGACCTTCTCCTTTTTTGGGAAGGTAACAGATCTTTTTTAGACAAAAGGAAGCACAGTGGATCTAATTTACCTCTATTTCAGTAAGGCATTTGATACAGTTCCACATGGGGAATTACCTAATTTGGAAAAGATGGGGATCGATATGAAAATTGAAAGGTGGCTAAGGAACTGATTAAAGGGAAGACTACAATGGGTCGTACTGAAAGGTGAACTGTCCGGCTGGAGGGAGATTACTAGTGGAGTTCCTCAGGGATCGGTTTTGGGACCAATCTTATTTAAACTTCTTATTCCTGACCTTGGCACAAAAAGTGGGAATGCGCTAAAAGTTTGCGGATGACACAAAGGTGGGAGGTATTGCCAATACAGTAACTCCTCACTTAACGTTGTAGTTATGTTCCTGAAGAATGCGACTTTAAGTGAAACGATGTTAAGCAAATCCAATTTCCCCATAAGAATCAATGTAAATGGGGGAGGAGGGGAGGGTAGGTTCCAGGGCAGCTTCCCCTACTCTGCAAGCACCAGGGGCGGAGGGCTCAACCCTTAGCCTACCCACTCCACCCCTTCCCCCAAGCCTCCACCCTTAACCCACCTTTTCTCCCCCCCACCTCCTCCCCCTTTACTTTGCATGCTGCATCCTGGCTCCTCCCCCCTCTCTCCCCTCCCTTCTAAACTCCGCAAGCCAGTTTATTGCCGCATTCAGGAGGCAGGGGAGGGAGAGAGGAGGCACATCGAGTCCTTGCTCCTCCCCTGCCCCCCCCCCCCCCCGCCGGGGCAATCAGCTGGCTTGCCGCGTTTGGGAGGCAGGGGGAGCCTGCGCACAGAGTCCTTGCTCCTCCCTCCTGCCTCCAAAACGCCGCAAGCTAGCTGATTGCTGTCAGCAGGAGGGAGGGGGGAGGAGCGAGGGCTCGTCGTGTCTCCTCTCTCCCTCTCCTGCCTCCCGAACGCAGCAATCAACTGGTGAGACCTCATCTGGAATATTGTGTGCGGTTCTGGTCTCCCATGTTTAAGAAAGATGAATTCAAACTGGAACAGGTACAGAGAAAAGGGCTACTAGGATGATCCAAGGAATGGAAAATCTATCTTATGAAAGGAGACTCAAAGAGCTTGGGTTGTTTAACCTAACCAAAAGAAGGCTGAGAGGAGATTTGATTGCTCTCTATAAATATATCAGAGAAATAAATACCAGGGAGGGAGAGGAATTATTTAAGCTCAGTACCAGTGTGGACACAAGAACAAATGGATATAAACTGGCCATCAGGAAGTTTAGACTTGAAATTAGATGAAGGTTTCTAACCATCAGAGGAGTGAAATTCTGGAACCTCCTTCCAAGAGGAGCAGTGGGGGGCAAAAGACATATCTGACTTCAAGACTAAGCTTGACAAATTTATGGAGGGGGTTGTATGATGGGCTAGCCTAACTTTGGCAATTAATTGATCTTTGACTATTGGCAGTAAATATGCCCAGTGGCCTGTGATGGGATGTTAGATGGAGTGGTATCTGAGTTCCTACAGAGAATTCTTTCCTGGGTGTCCGGCTGGTGAGTCTTGCCCACATGCTTAGGGTTTAGCTGACCACCATATTTGGGGTCGGGAAGGAATTTTCCTCCAGGGCAGATTGGCAGAGGCCCTGGGGTTTTTTCACCTTCCTCTGCAGCGTGGGGCACGGGTCACTTGCTGGAGGATTCTCTGCACCTTGAAGTCTTTAAACCACAAGTTGACGACTTCAGTAACTCAGACATAGGTTAGGGGTTTGATACAGGAGTTGGTGGCTGAGATTGTAGCCTGCATTGTGCAGGAGGTCGGACTAGACTATCATAATGGTCCCTTCTGACCTTAAAGTTTGATTCTTTGATAGAGATGCACAGCTGTTTGCTCCCCGAGGTGTTAATCAATCTGGGTTCATTAATAAAGAAAAGTGATTTTATTAAGTATACAAAGTAGGATTTAAGTGGTTTCAAATAATAACAGACAGAACAAAGTAAGTCACCAAGCAAAATAAAGCAAAACCGCGCAAGTCTAAGCCTAATACATTAAGGAACTATTTACAGGTAAAATCTCACCCTTGGTGAGATGTTCCAATAAGCTGCTTTCACAGACTAAACTCCTTCCTACTCTGGGCCCAATCCTTTCCCCTGGTACAGTCCTTGTTAGTTCCAGCAGACATCTTAGGTGGAAAGCAGGGATGTTCTCATGACTGACAGCCTCCTTTGTTCTGTTCCACCCCCTTTTAATGCTTTGTCACAAGGTGGGAATCTTTTTCTCTCTGGGTCCCCACCCCTCCTTCTAAATGGGAAAAGCACTAGGTTTAAGATGAATTCCAGTATCAGGTGACATGTTCACATGTCCTGTGAGACCCCAGCCTCCATTCTTCCAGGGCTGGCCTGCTCCTACCTGGGAAGGTTTGCAAGTAAACAGAGCCATTTACAGGTCATTGATTCTGAAGCACCTTTAATGGCTTCTACTTAATATGTTTACATCAGTAATACAAGCTTACATCTTATTCTCCTAACTCCAGACATAGAAATAATACATGTAAACAAGTGGGATGAACGCACTCAGTAGATCATAAGCTTTGTGATGATACTGTACAAGAGATCTTTTGCATAAAGCATATTCCAGTTACATCATATTCACACTCATAAGCATATTTCCATAAAACATTATGGAGTACAACATCACACCCTCCTCCTGAACTTACTGCCAGAATCTTAGACACTGTGTATGGCAGAGGCAGTACATGTAAAATCCCTGTTTGTCTCTGGTCATGCCCCCTTCCAGTACCTTTAAATCCTATGGTGTCATTCATAGGTGTCCTAGAAAGATTTGGGGTTCCTGGTTCCCAGGTGCCTGCAAACGTATTGGGGTGTAGTATTGCTATTAAAATGTATGTCTTCGCATTTAGTCACCAATGCCATGAGGCGGTGTGTCCCAGTCCCCCTTCCACATAGCAGTGTAGGCCTGTTATGCTTTTGCTGCTGTGCCAAGCTTCCAGCCTGCTTACAGGTAAAAACTGAAAAGCAACGTGCTTGTGGGACTGTCTTGTCACCACCCCTAGCATGTACAAATTTTTTCCCCCCAAATCAGGTATGTCGCACATCTTCAAAGGGTTTACCATTAGTATTAACTCCCTTGTTTTGAACCATAGGTGGAGTAGCAAAAGACACAAGATTAACAGCCAATTTATGATGGACAGACTTTGTTCACATAGCCTGGCTTGCCCAGTGTCCACTGCATTTCCCAATCCCTTCGTGTACCATGGTAGGTGCTCAGACATAGATTCTCCTGCCTCTTTGGAGAATCAGCCCTGCTCTCAATTCAGGCATGTGTTTGAGGTTTCGGCAAGGAAAGGGTGTACTGCAACCATGCGTCCCCTCAGCCCGTCCCTCTAGAATCTTTGTTTTGGCCCCACCCACTTGTGAAGCTTCCCAAATGCAACTCTCTTCCTCCTGCCTGCAAGAGACAGTTTTATCTCTGACAAGTGTAGCAGGAACAACATTCTTTAATAGAGTGCTTTGGATTGGTAAGTCACCCCACTCTGTTACCAAAAGGTCAGCTGCATGGACTCTCCCCTCCAGGAGATTTGACCCCCCCCCCCATCTTCCCTTAAGACATGATCCACAGGTGAGGGGTCTGGCATTTCAGATGCAGATCCTTCACCCTCCTTCTGGGGAAATGCCTTCCTACAAAAGGTGGGCAGACCATCCTCTCCCCCCTCACCTTCCATCTGGACTTCCCTTTCTGGGTTCCCCCCTGAGGCAGACACCCCTGTGTTCCCCAAAAGGGAAGGCGACTCTGATCCAGCTGTGGGCTCACAGCTACAGCTATGACAGAGACCCTTCCCTGGCCAGCAAATTCCCACCCCTTTCCTCTCTTCCCCCCCCCTCCCCCCCCCCCCCAAAAAAAACACCTCAGGTTGGGTTTGCTTCCAGCTACAGAGCCCTTTGGGTCTGTTCCCACCGCAGTGGTCATCAGGACCTCAACTTCTATCTCTGGGATACATGTCTCTGTGCACCCTGGGACCAGGTCTGTCCCCTGCTGAACTACAACTTCCTGGCAGTCAGCAGGCCTCCCTGTTACAAGGTGTACCATCTCCTTCCCCAGGGAGATGATCACAGGACAGGAGCTGGCTTTATCCAGCCCTTCCCGCAGGGACCTGCCTTGAGCCCTAGGGCTACAGGAACTGGTCACGACCATCCCTGCCCCCAATGGCCCATTTTCCACTGCTACTGAGGAATTAGAGACACTCCTATTTCCCCAGCAGCACATGTGACTTTACCCTCCCTTCTGGGGCTTTCAGCGCAAGATTCCTTCTTGTTGCTAACAAACCCTGGGACAGATTCTGCCACCTCAAAAGTCATTCCCTAGTAGAAACAGTTGCAAAATCATGTGCCACCGCTGCAACAGTCAGTTCAGCCTGCAAATCACCAGTTTCTGTGTACCTTAGCTAAAGGTGCAAGGACCTTTATAACCTCTCACCAATTCTAATTCTGCCATTTTTCCTGGTAACACGTCCTTCTCATCGGTCAGATCCCTCCTGACCACAGAAATCTCTGCACCAGGGAAGGTGGAACAGAATGAAAATAAGATGATTCTTTTACAGAATTCTCTGCCTGTGGGCTTTTCTTATATTGATCTCAAGCTAAATGAGTGTCATTTGAATTAACACTGCTACTTAATGAGTGTAGTATGAATTAGTCTATTGTATTCTGTTGATCAGACACTTGAAAATCTGCTTTGATTTAATATTGTATAGCTCACTGAATTTAAGTGTCTTTCTATGTAGCTTGCATGTCATGTAAACGGATGACTAGATGCCATACTGAATTGTTAATTAAAAGGTTTGATAGGCTGCCTGCGGGCCGTAGTTTTCCCACCCCGGTTTAAAATAAATCACCAGCTGAATAGTGTAATTCTACTCCTTTCATTTTTTTGGATGACAGCGGTGGCCTAATGTAGTACCATGCATTCTGTGTTCAGTAATTACGAAGCCAGTGTGTTACGCTGAAGGGCTCTTTAATGAGGAGTATGAAACACATACAAGAATCTCTTTGTAAAAACCAATGGAGCCATTTTGCCCTGCAACATGTTTGTCCTGTGACTGATAGTTTCTCACTGTCGTTAAAATATTTGGAATAATTTTATTTGGAATACTGTCAGAGCACAACTGTATTCAGAGCTAATTACATAAGAGGTCAGTGTATAATGACTGATCACTTGTATTCCTCTCAACTGCCAGTTGTATGCATTATTGTATTGTTAATGTATTGGTATGAATAAATTGCTGCCTGATCGATTCAGTTGTCACAATGGCTATTTTCACCTTACAAAGAGCCCAGTAAGGAATGGTATTAAACACAATTATTAGGCTGCAGATATACATATACTTGGGGAAGCTGTTAACCTAATTTATAGCTCATCTTGTTAGAAAACCAAAGCCATTGCTTAGCTTCTTGTCTTGTTCTTTATTAAACGTTAGTATTTACATTTTTCAAATAAAAATGGCTTTAGTGTTATATGAAAACCTGAACTTTCCTGTGACTGTTTAACCAACAATGAGCATTTTAGAAATATGCATTAGTCCTACCAAACCAAATTATCCAGTTGCTCACTATCCTTTGTCTTTTAAAGTTTGATTGTCCAACTGATGATAGTTCAGTGACTTTAAACTGTTAGGCTGTGAGTTTCTTTACTAACTATGCTCTTAGAGTCACAATGGGGACTATCACCTTTGATCGAACTGAAGCATGAATGAAGAGCTGTGAATGATCTCCAAAGCATATCTCTCCTAGTCCAATAAAAGAGATTACCTCATCCTTTATCTATTATTTATTTATTTTTAGGAAGTGTTGCTTCCCTGTGGTGGGATCCTGTTCAACGGCTACTCTTCTCTGGAGCATCTGATCACAGCATTATTCTGTGGGATATTGGTGGAAGGAAAGGCCGAACATTGCTGCTTCAGGGCCATCAGTATGTAGCAGTGACTTGCTGTTTTATTTTTTTCCAAATACTTAACTAGTTTGTGGGGTTTCAGAGAGACTAAATGTGACAACTCCCAAGTATTGTGAATAATATCTAGACAAGATAGCATGTTTCAGAGTACTCTTAAGACTGTGATGAATAGGGACTGGGGGGAACAAATCTCAGAGCAACATTACTGTCATAAGAGGCATTTTTGTTCTCTTGGCTATGACTTAAATGTGGGAAGTGATGAGATCAGAGAATAAAAATAGTTCCCAGAATAAAGAGGTGGGTGACAGTACTGAGACTACCCTTGTTTGCAGTGTTGTAGCTGTGTTCCAGCTAATATTGGGAGTTTTTGCTGCATGGAGGTAAAGTCCCACTGCTATAATGTACCCTTCATGAGGATGCTTGTGCAGGATGGGGGTGGAAATGTACAATGATATCTGCATAGTAGTGTGAATATGTACAATCCTTTAGTCTAATGCTTCCTCTTCATCTTAGACACTAGTCATGAAATCACAATTATTTTATTGGCATAGTTAGTATTTTTAAAGTATCTATGCTGACTTCCTGTACTTCTCAAAAGTGCACATGAATTCCCACTCTTCTGTGCATTGACATGCAACTGTTCACTTTTACATATTGGCTACAATAGTGTAATTTGACATTATGTGACTGGAGGACCTTCCACTGCTTCTTTCACTCCTCCATCATGTATCCTGTTGGGAAGATTGTGTGTATCAACTATTAGTTTTTCCTGTTTAATCTCACACTGGACAGATGGTGGCAGAATTTTTACAAAGTGTGGGGAAAAATCATTCCATTTCAAAAGCAGTGTTTTTTCTTTCTGAACTGAAAACTGCAAAACAGTGAAAATTCGATGTGTGACTAAAAGCGTGGAGATCCACAACAGATTTCCATTCTGGATAGCTATATCAAAATTGTTTTTCTGTAAGTCAGTTTTCCTCCTTGAAGAAAGCGGATATTCACACAGTGAGTGAACACCATGATTAAAGGAAACAAGAATTTGTGGGTGGGGAAGAGATTAAGAAATTGCATCACAGTAACTAGGCTTGGCAGGATTAGATTTTTATTGGTAAATGTCCGTAAACGCCAATTTCTACTACACATGCACAAACCAATGAAAAAATACTTCCCTCAGTAATAATGAAAATTTACAAGGAAGCAGCGTTTTTTTGTACTTTGCCTGAAAACTTATTAGTTTGGTTTAAAGATATTTACCTCATTTGACATGTGATGTTGATGATGTTTGAACAGTTAAAGCTTTATAACTTTTTGAATCAACATCTACTGTTAAATAATTATTCTGACCACCCTGTGGTCTGACTCCTCCATAATTTCCTGCAACTGAAAAAACATAAATAGATGAAAATAAATATTAATCTTTTAAATTGAATTCTGCCAACCTTAACAACTCGTACATCAGCGAAAGGGTTTCCAGTTGAATCTTTAAGGACATTATTCCTTGATGACTATTTTCTCACAATTGTCTCCTAATAAGTTGGTATTCAGTTGACATAGTGTGGATGAAGACGGGCATATTTGCAGTTCCGCTCAGTTCAGACCCCTGTCACCTGAGATGCATTCCATTTGTTGTTAGGCTTCACTAGCAAACCACTGACATGATGCTGTATCTTCAGCTTACAGGTCAAACCTGCTGCTTCTATACTAACACTTTGTTCTATAGCAGCTACTTCAGTGCTGAAATAACACTTGGTAGTGAGGGTACCAAGCCCAGCTTCTAAACTTTGATTCTCCGTTTCAGGCACTTTAGGTTACTACTTAGTGGTCTTGCTTTAAAATAGTTCTACAGCTGACCATGCCTGGCTACTGACATTGTTTTCAGCTTTCCAGGTGACTCTTAAAATTCAAACCCAGACTTGTTAGGGATGTTGCTTTTGCTTAAATGTTTGGAAGAATAAAGTGTCCACTTTGTTTACAGTGACAAGGTGCAGGCCATTTGTTACATTCAGCTGACGCGGCAACTGGTCTCATGTTCAGCTGATGGAGGAATTGCCGTTTGGAATATGGATATCAGCAGAGAAGAGGTAAGCGCAAATGCTAGGTCAAAGGATCTGGTACTGCCACTTTGTGAACTCTGCAATGGCTATGCTTTCCAGCTTATTCTGTCCTAGATCAGGTCACCCCAAGTTAACCAAGCATTGGTAACTGGCCAGGAATCAGAGCTCAGTGCCTCAGCTTCCATAAAAAATATCAAATTGCCATAAAGATAAGGGCAGTGACAAAGTCCACGAAGACCGTAGAGCTTTGTTCAGTGCAAGCCTGGCCATGGGGACAAAGGTGAAGCTTTGCATGTTGAAACCTCAAGTCCCCACAGACCACACTTCCATATTAAAGACAAGGATGGACCACATAATAGATCTCTGCCATGTTTGACCTAAAGGTGCCCTCTCCACATCTGTTCTAGTTAATATAGTTGGAAAGACTCCTGTAGGGCACTACAAGAGGCAACACCCTATTGCAGACTGTATTGAATTCCCTGTAGGGTTATGCAGACTTGACAAAATATTTGCTCTTAGTTGTCTCAGTAAAATGGTACTGTAGTTTAGCCCTTCCCCTCTCCTCAAACAGAATATTAAGTATAGAAGTCACTCACTGAGTAGCCAGATTTTACAGAGCCCTTGATTACTAAATATAAGTGACATACAATGAAATATTGTTTATGCAAGGCTTGAGACCCTGTTCTGTGTTAAATGTTCCTTAGTGTATTGTGAAATAGTGCTATAGAAAAATCTATGTAGCCTGTGAAGCTGTGGTTTCTTGCCACCAGTACATTAATGCTGTCAGGCCAACCAAAAAATGGCTTGGTGAAAGGCTGCTCTTATTGCTTTTTCTCAATTCTGTCTCTGCACACCCTGTTTTCTTTGTAAGGGATCTTCAAAGCCACAAGCACTGTTGTCTTCATTATACATATTGTGGTAGCACCTAGCAGCCCATGTTGGACCAGAAGCCCTGGTTCTTGGTGCTGTACAAAGGGAACAAATAAGTGACTGCTGCTGAGTGCTAAACAAAGGGCTTGCCTACACGATGTGATGTAGTGCATTGGTGTAGTCCTGTTGACATCAGCATGCGTGAGAACTTCTAAGGTCCATGCAGGTCCGTTAGTGCATGGCATGCTGGTGCACAGTAGAATCCACACCTCTAGCTGGTGTGCACTAACGCACAGCATGGACAAGCCCATAGATTCCTTTTCCTCCAGAATCTGTTAACCGGTTCAGGATCTGTGTCGGACCATGTCTACACTACCATTTTTGTTAGTAGAACTTCTTTCGCTCATGGGTATGAAAAAACCACAACCCAAGCGATGTAATTTACACTGGCAGAAGCACTGGTATGGACAGTGCTATGCTGGCGGAAGAGCTTCTCCCGCCAACATAACTACTACTGCTCGTGGAGGTGTGTGTTTGTTTTTGGTTTTTTTTGGTTGTTTTTTTTTAATGTCCATGGGAGAGCTCTCTTGCATCGGCACAGAGCAGCTATACGAGTGATCTTACAGCAGCACAGCTGCATCAGTACAGCTGTGCCGCTGTAAGCTCACTAGTGTAGACATGGCCTTAGTCACTACATGGTGCTGTAATAGAGTTAAATACACTGCCTCTGACGATTCCTCTAGAGCAGTGGTTCCCAAACTTGTTCCGCCACTTGTGCAGGGAAAGCCCCTGGCGGGCTGGCCGGTTTGCATACCTGCCATGTCCGCAGGTTCGGCCAATCGCGGCTCCCAGTGGCCGCGGTTCACTGTCCCAAGCCAATGGGGGCGGCGAGAAGCAGTGCGGGCCGAGGGATGTGCTGGCTGCGGCTTCCTGAAGCCCCCATTGGCCTGGAGCGGTGAACCGCAGCCAGTGGGAGCCATGATCAGCCAAACCTGCGGACGCGACAGGTAAACAAACTGGTCCGGCC
>NC_048306.1:67534112-67595954 GCF_013100865.1 Trachemys scripta elegans | reverse complement strand
TTGTTTACCAAGTTAAAGAACAAAGTATAGACTAAGCAGTCTTTATGCACTAGAGCTTTTTAGACCCTTGTTGACAGCATGGTGAGGAAATTCCCAAAACTAGTGGCATAGATTTTTAGTGGGAGTTTGGATTAAACTTTGGTAGTTTTTAATAATGTATTATCCATTGATTTATCTATTTTCTGCCGTTAAATGGAGATTGAGAAATAGAAGCAACTGAACCAGTAGTGGAAACCCTAATGGGCAGGAGATGAAAACAGTGGCCCCTGAAACTGTTATCACATCATTATTGAAATGGAGACAGTCTTTCATTTTGACTGGATACACACACACACACACACACACACACACACACACACACACACCTTAATTGATTTGTCAACACTCCTGGGTAATTAAGAATTTGCTACTCTCCTTTTATTGATGCATCTATTGTAGGAAGGTCCACCAATGTGATGGAAAAGGGAATGTTAATGGATATCACTTACTGTTTAGTCTATTGGGGAGATGAAGCATTATGGAATGTGGAGAGATCCCGATTCAGCAGTCAGTGTGGGTAGTCAGGGTTATTCTGAAATTTGAGATGGGAAATGACTCACCATAGAACAATGTGTCTCTTTTTCTATTTTCTTGGGCATAAGTGCAATATTGCAGTGGTGTGGAATTTAAGGGAGTTAAACTAACCTTGAAATAGCTTCCAGGGTATATGGTCCTTATCAGATGCATGGGAATATTTACCCAACTCATAAGGAGATGCCCTAAAATTGTTATGTATCGTCCCACAAATGTACCTCACTAAAAAGTGCAAGTATTAACTTCAGAGTTATGCTTCGAATACTCTGCTATAGCACACTAACATCTGAGAATGTTAGTACTACTTAGCATGTCTATAGCTCATGTCATCCAGAGAGCCCAGTATAGTCAAGCATCATTTCCAGATAGGGAGGCAGAGGCCCATACTTACTTGGAGTGAGGGCAAGTGAGTAAGTGGGATGCAGCTGATGAAAGTTCTCTTAATTGCTTTAAGTGCTGCAGTCCCAAGAAAAGGACATGATGAGAATGAGCTTCTGAGGGAGTAACTGATTCACTGTAGAGTTTCTGTATCTCAGATTACTTTATAGCCATTCAGAATCATCCTGGCAGCAAGACAGAGGGATCTGCAACTCCTGCAGCAATCTAATAAATCAGATGCGTCTTAGCAGGTTTTCTCATTAGGGCAGTAACAAGAAATGCTATGGGGTAAAAACTGTGTGAGAAGAGCACAAAGATCTTGGTAACTATAATTATGACTCTATCTTCTGCACACAGCTGAGCACTGAATTCTCAAATTGCTTTTTGAGTGTGGCCAACTTTCGCACTGAATGTAAAGCAAGTCAGGTTTTCTTGTGTATTGTTTGTAATGTCCATAGCTGATAGAGAGGGCTCCTCTTGATATTTATATAAATATTCACTGTACATCTATCTTCATTTAAAAACAAAAATGAAAATCTGAGCTGTTCATAACCTTGTTGATTTGAATATGTGCTAAGAGTATGTATTTCTCTCTTCCCCCACTAGGCTCCTCAGTGGTTAGAAAGTGATTCTTGTCAGAAATGTGAACAGCCTTTCTTCTGGAATATAAAGCAGATGTGGGACACAAAGACACTAGGGTTGAGACAGGTGAGGATGTGGTTGTAAATCACTCATGGTGGTGCTGTTTGTGTAGAGAATTTGGTGTCGGTGTTCTATCTTTATACCCAACCCCTTCTTCCGCACTTCTAAACTTCAACTCCAATCCATTTTTGAAAAGGAGAAAATGAGTAGAAAGACCTAATATAAAGCAGTAGAGGTCACTGGTGTCTTCATTGCCAGCAAAGTATTGTGAATAAGGAAATCTCAACTTGGTGCTGAGAAGTTACCAAGTACAGTGAAGAAAAGCATTACATTGGGTTGTCCTGTGTGGGGATAATGGGGTTAAAAGAAAGTAAAACTTGTTTTGAGCACAAGTGTGCATGTAAGAGAGAGCTACAGTTAGTAAACACGGAATGCATGAAATGGCCTAAGAGCTTATACTGGCAAATTACTACCAAAATGTTAGCCTTAAATTGAGCATGTTGCGGTGTGCTGAAGCACTAATGGCCTTGCCCTCCTTCAGTTATGCCAGAGTGTGAATCTCTTGGAAATGTTGAAAGGAACTTTCACCTCTTAAATGTTCCAGGGGAAATCCACTCGCCCCCCTACCCACACACACACCCCTCTTGATAGTGAAGGCAAGAGTATAATGAACATCTTTCATTTGTAAGGCACTTGCCCTCAGATCTGTTGGAGAAAAGAGATGTAGAGTATATGGGTAAAATCCGGGCCCTATTGGAAGTCAATGGCAAAATTCCCTGGGGCTGGCATATAACCCAGGGATTCTTGGTCCTTGGTTACAACTGGTTCTGAAAGGTAACTATCATAGGAAGTTACATAATTTTTTTGGTCACCCCTCCTGTTGATTTGGGAGCTCTCAAGTAACACTTCATGTCTTGAAATGTCCATCTTATTTTAATTCTCCTGTGAAGCATCACTGCAGGAAATGTGGTCAAGCAGTATGTGGCAAGTGCAGCACTAAGCGGTCCAGCTACCCAATCATGGGCTTTGAGTTCCAGGTCCGTGTCTGTGACTCTTGCTTTGAGTCCATCAAAGATGAAGAGTGAGTATGCTTAAAGATCTGATGTTGTTCCATTACTGACTTTATACACTAAAGGCTGAAACTTATGGAGGAACCTAACTGGTGGCTTTAAGTTCTATGTATCTGATTGGTTACAACTCTGGCAGATGTGGCTCATCTGTATGTAATCAGCCTTTTATTAAATGCCAGAAACTACATATTATGTTTATAATCGATGTGTAAATAAGCAAATCTCTCTTATGTATCCGATACCTTCAAGTTCTGATATGCAGCCTTCTCACAGGAAAGAATATACATAAGGTACTAGCATGGAAAAAATTATTAACCTCTCTTTCACAAGGCAGCGAAGAACATTGATGACTCAGTCAGGTTAACTTGCTTGTATTACATTGGTGGTTCTTTTGGGGCTGCTTTGCACACATTTTGAAGGGAGAAGAGGGACAGCAGGCACTCACTTAATCTAGTAACCAATACAGCTGGATGAAAAGTTGACTGACTTGTTGGAAAGTAGACTTTGCAGCTGTTAAATGTTAGAAGCAAAGAACTGTATTCTTCTCTACCATGTTGCTACTTTTCTTTGTGCTGTGTTGAGGGACTTCCACAAATCAAGTGGGAGCCCAGGTAAGCATGTGTCCCTCCTGTAATTAGTGTACTCTGGGCAGAGCTTACTGATTATTTCATTGTCATGTAGGTAGGCATTGTTGTCAGGTTTGACTTACTAGCTTTTCGGAAATTTCCCTATAGATGCTTTATTTTGTATTGCTGCAATGATACCATCTGGTTTTAATGTCTAATAGATGGTTTTTATTTAAACTGTTTTCTTTTGCTAGTCGTACTTCCCTGGCAACTTTTCATGAAGGAAAACACAACATTTCCCACATGTCTATGGACATTTCTAGGGGACTAATGGTGACCTGTGGGAGTGATCGGATTGTGAAGGTAGGTTTACTCTTCTCTACAGGTTACATAACTCACTATTTTACTTTGGGTTTTACGATATTAAATAGTCTATGCCCTCAGTCAGTTAAGGAGACATTTTCTTTTGCCTTGCTAGTGGTTGCAAACACTTAATCAAGCTGGTAACTTGATGCTTTGTGGACAGCAAGAGTTAAGCCTGAGTCAAAAACTTAGTAGTATTTAATTATTGTAGTGAAGGACAAAGACTTTCTAATAATCAATCCCACTACTGTCATTTGGCCTATAGGTGAATAAGCAGGAAATCCCCATGAATTAAAAGAACTGTTTGTATAATTTGAGTAGCAGAGTCTGTAAAGCACCATACATTAAGGAGATATGGTCCCTGCTCCCAAGGAGTCTGAAATCAAAGGGTTCATTGAGCTTCAATCCCATTGAGTTTCAATGGGGAACTATTCATGTCATTGAGGTTTGAAGGACTTTCCCTAAATTATGATACAGTAGTTCATTTGTTTTGCAGATGGTCAAAGTATGAAGTTTCTATAGATAACTGAGCTCTTCAGACCCTAAGAGGGATGGAGCAGAGTTCTCTAATCAGTGATTTCCTAGAAATCCTCCAGTCTTAGTGAAACTGTTTTCAGTCTCATACTAATGTGATTAAGACATGAAATTAACTGCTATTTAGAGTCTGAGGCTTCCAAATGAGGAACTTAATCTCCGCTAGCTCTTGCTGATAGCATACATTCAGCAAAGGGGTTTGTCAGCACATGCCCAAGGACTTGCATTTTAAAATGTTTTGCTTTAATGCCCATTGTGTCACTCCATTTGAGATGACTGTAGAGGAAATTAAATATGTCTGGATGCAGTTTTGGGATTTAATTGTGAAACAGTGACCGCTTCAGGCTCACAAATATCAGTTCAAGTCTTTACTTCTCTAATAGAGTATTTCAGCACTGCATCCTGAGAAATCTGTATGTGTTCAATTGCCATGATGCAAATATCATATTAGTGTTGCCAGCTTGATATTCCACCTTCCATCTGACACTACCCAACTTCCTACTGTCTGATACCTGTCTTCATTTCCTCCTGTTCCCATGTCTCACTATGCTTTGTCTCATCGCTACTGTGGCTGGCTGGGCAGATGAGAGAGGATCTTGACAGTGCCAGTATGTTTGCCCAGTGCCTGCAGGTGTATCCTGCAGTGTCGGAAAGCATGGAACACTCCTGTAACACACATTAGACAAAGCAAGTAGAGTGCCACAAGCAGCAGTTCAGAGCACTGCTCATATAACCCTTGGTCACATGCCCTATCTCTGGCTCTACTGCAGTGATGCTCAGTTTCCTTAAGTCATAAAATCTTTTGATCATATGCTATACTGTGGTTACACTTCCTGCAGATACTAGTAATGAAACAGCCCAGTAACTTTTATACTCTTCCACAGACAGGCTTATGAAACAAAACAATTTTGGCTTTGGAAACCCTCTTCATTAGTGTTCTATAGCTCTGTAACAACGTGCTGTGCAAGGTAGAATCCTTTCTTCAAACATAGTTTGGCTATGTTGTTGGTTTGCAAGGCTAATATAATTTTTAGAAAGTGACCAAGCTTACAATAAACAGCGCTATATTTCAGTATCCTGTTGAATGCTGATTCTTTTAGGGCATCTTGTTACACATGTAGCCAAAAGAATATTAGAGTAGGTCTTATACTCTTGATTTTAATACTATATGATGTGCTGAGTAGTTCCCCACATCTTGTTTTTTCTTATAGATATGGGACATGACACCAGTAGTTGGTTGCAGCCTTGCAACCGGCTTCTCCTCACGCTGACCTAGGACCTGACAGGTTCATGCACCTTATGTACAGCAACATGCACCGAATGAATGAAATCCCTCCTAGGAATATCGTCACAAAAGCACTGATTGCTGGATCCTTTTTCTTTTGCTCTTCCAGGATGGACAGTCGCCTTAATAGAGCAAAGCTCTTCTATAGGCTTCAACGGGAATCACCTTGATGCAGAAATGCAATTTCCCAGCCTGTTGTAACATAAAATGGCTTACCTGCAACATGACACTGCGATAAAAGGATCTGTCATAACTTGGTTTACATGTAGTGTTAACAATGTGCTTTCTCTGCTGAAATATCTTGTACAGTAGCTAAAGGATTCAGTAAAATGAGTTTAGTTTTTTCAGATTTGTGCAAATAGTAAATACTTACTGTCCCTTCCAGTAAGCAGTCCCCATTGAAATCTTTGCCTGGGTGCAGCTGTTTAGGCTGCCTCCAAAAGGAGTATTGGTTATTCCTTTGGAAGAAGGAAAGACTTATTTTTTTTTTAAGCAATATTTGAATTAAGGGGCAGGTGTTCCCTCTGTCCTGAAGTGGCAGTAAGAGTAAATGCTTGACATAAGAGATCCTGATCTACTGGCTTTCTTGGAGTGTCGTCTGCAAGTTCAGTTATTGGTAAAACTACTTTAAAATGATCTGTTCTGTTCAAATAGCTTCTGAGTGTCTGTAAATAATCCCAGGCTTTTAGACATGCTGAAGCTATATTTATTCCCTCTTCTTGGCTAACATATAACTAGTGAACTTTTATAGCTGTTATTTAGTAGATAAGCTGCACATTCTCAATAGTGAAGGCAGCCCACGATATGTCACAAATCACATGCTCATATAGTATGTTTACAGTGCTGTTAAAATGGTGGGTCTCTGCAAGCCTGTTGTCTTAGCTTTAATCGCTAAAATAAAAAACCCCTCCTACGTAACTTAAATGAACTAATTTTTTATGTGGAAAAGCTTAGTTCCCCATTTATCATGAAGAAACTAAATATAGCTATAGCATTAACTTAATTACCACCTTGTCTTTGTTTTGAAGAAAAATTAATGTTAAACATTTCTAAAATTCTCTTCTGAAGCAATAACTACGAAGTTACAGAATATTTCTTGAATAGTTGGCCTAAGTGCAGATGAGGGCTGTTAATCTTAAATGCTATGTGCAGTGGTGGTCCTTGCCGTTATAAGCTGAGTGAGGAGGTCTGACGTTTTCGTGGATTGCACGATTCCAGCTGGCATTTACAGTGAACTTTTAGGGAAATATTGCCATGTACATTGGTCTGTCAAGTGCATGGTTCCATAAATATTAGGATATATGTAATGCCATAAGGTTGCCATACAAGAGCTTATTAAACAGTTTGAAAATGAAATTCATTTAACTTTATAGTGATATGCCATGGAGTCACAAAGGAGATGGGAGTTCATTGGATTTTCATAAAAACTGATATAGTGTATTATGTAGTGAGGGAAGAAGTATGTGCAGGTCAGCTCTTTTTGCTGCCATTGGAGGTGATATGTTCATTCTTGCAGAAAAATTGATGAGGTATTGGAAAGAACTGCAATGTTAGTCTTGCAGCAACAACCAAGTGGTGCTGTTGACACTGCTGAATTAAAATCATTGTCCTATACTTTTGATATGGAGCCCACTATAGCTAGTGTATGCTAATATCATGGGATAGTAATGCGTCATGATCTTACTCAGTTTGCATTTCAAAAACAATAAGATGGTAGATTTCCATGCCACTAAATACCATCTCTGGTATATTCTGGATTCACATATTTTTGGAACTGGCTTTATGACTAACCACTTTATGGGCCCTCTCCAGAAATATTTTGCTAAAGGATATTTTTTTAGCTTACTAATTCTTCACACTTCTCATAGCTTCCCTCAGAAACTGGCGTCACGCTAGTGTTTGATTGTATTATCCTCTCAAATTTGAAATCTGAATGAGTAAATGCTAATTTAGAGCTTTTGGCAAGTCTGTATTAGAAAAAGAAATACATTTGTTCAGTGATCTGAAACTGTATTGAAAAGAATATGTTGAATGTTTTACATTTGACGAGTTACATTGGTTAGTTCTGTGCTACACAATGGAAGGTTTTAGCGTGAAAACAGAAGTCTTTCCAAAACTATCATATGAAATATCATTTGTGCCAGAAAGGACCTGAAGTTAGGTAATGAGCTCATGTAAATCAGGGATGAAACTGACATTTAGGAGAGAGGAATGAAAACACGGAAGAGAAAAATGAGAATTCCCCCCTCTCCCCCCCCACAAACTTTTTTTTTTTTTTTTTTTTTTTTTTTTTGTTCCAATCGCTTGGTTTAATAGTAAAGATTAACAATAAGATCTCTGAAAACATTCTTCTCCGTGGTTGTCTCTACCCAAAAAAAATCAAGATGGGTTATATATTTACAATCCTTTTAATCAATACTTTACTTAGATTACATTGCAGCAAAAGTAAAACTTGGGGAGGTTTGGAGCCACATTGTAAGTTATATGCCTCAAAGATTTGGGGGTGAGGACACACACCACCTATTAACATGAACAGGAGCTATGTACCTGCCTTGGGAAATTAAACTATGTAGATTTGATAATGAACTGTATGATTAAATGCTAGTTGATTTAATTTCATTCTGTCCCCTATGTCAGTCTGTGCTACTGGGATAACCCCTTTCCAACAAATAAAGAGCTAGCATCAACTTCTGTGGATGTTCTCTTGGCTATCTAGCACCTCTCCCATATTTAGCATTTAACTTTTCCCTTCCCTGTGAATAATTCTCCCATCCGTGGCAATCACATTAAGGTTTTACCACTAGATAATCTATAATCTGCTACATAGCTTTTAAATTTAACAAATATATTTTCTATAACAAATATGACATTAACGTAGTTATAGCATCACTTAGATATAACAAGGTGACTATGGCTGGCAAAACATCAGTTGGTCACAAAAATAAACCTTGAGATTTAACAAACCAGTCATGCACTGAAGGATATATTGCTTGTGTAAAAAAACCAAACATATTTTTGAAGAAACATACTGTTTTGTGCAATTTAAAATACAATAACTATTCCAGTGAATTCAAATTTGCAATTGTTTAGAAGGCTTATTTTGAAGCATTACCAATTTCTTTTGTATGGCCTTTTTTCATTGGAGGAGCAAAGGGTACCATTAATGTATTTTAAGTCGTTTACCAGCTGTGTTTCTACAAAGTACTGTACCCCACATAGTTTAGAGATGCTAGATAAATCTTGCTCCTGCTTCTGATTTTTAACTTTGAATACATGTATAATAAAATTTCTTGATAGTCACTTAATTTATTCTGATGACCCATCTTCAATTGGTCTTTATTGTTGCAGGAAATATTGGTAAATAAACTACATACCGTGTTCTTGTGCTTGTGAACAGGTGGAGTAAAGCAGGATCCAGGCTTTTGGCTGGAAGGTGTCCTTTAGACCCATAGTTGGAATCAGATGATTTGTAAAGGTGCCCCATACCCAGAGACTAGCACACAGTGGCAGGATGGAGCCCGTAGCACAGGGGTCTCAAACACATGGCCCGTGGGGTTATTTTCTGCGGCCTGTGAGATCCTCGTAGGCCCCCCCGCCCTCTCCCAGTGTTTACCTAGAGCTGCTCTGGGAAGTGGACGGAACCTGGGGAAGGAGGGGCGCAGGGGTGTGTGTGGCTGTTGCTTCAGGCACCACCCCCAGCAGTTCCCATTGGCCGCGAATGGGGAACCGCGGCCAATGGAAGCTGCTGGGGGTGGTGCCTGAAGCAACAGCCACACACCCCTGCGCCCCTCCTTCCCCAGGTTCCATCCGCTTCCTTGAGTGGCGCGGAGGCAGGCAGGTAGGGAGCCTGCCCTCCCCCCAGTGCGTGTCAGGCCGGAGCCTGCCCCACCCCAAATCCCTCCTGCAGCTGAACCCCCTGCCCTGAGCCCCCTGCTGCACCCCACACCCCTGGGGGCAGGGAGGGGACAGATTTGGGGTGGGAATTTCAGGGAATGGGGGCTGGGAAGAGGTGGGGCAAGGGTGGGGTGGGGCTGGGGCTGAGGGCAGGGGGGGGCAGGTGTCAGTAAATGCAGCCCTTGGGCCAATGTACTAGTCCTCATGTGGCCCTCATGGTCATTTGAGTTTGAGACCCCTGCTGTAGCACCACTGAGCAGCTGCTAATTAACTCTAGCCTTGCTGGCCAGAAGCACCTGCACTGCAGAGTGGAGCATTTTGAGGAGAACGCAGACCTCTCCCTTCCTACCTGCTCATTTCTATTGTCCAGTTACGCCAAAGAGGATGACATCTCCTTGCCCCTAATGGAGTTGCTTCTCCCCCCATCATGCCATGCTGGGAGATCTTGCTTATTGAGTGGCTTACTGTCAAGAAAAGAGCCTTTCCAAAGGTTGAAGGAAAGTGTGCATCCCTCTTGGGCCAAGTATATTGGGGAGGGGCGAGCACTGCACTTCCATTATGTAAAATAATTGGAAATCTATTTGTAAGCAGTGTCAAACCTGTCAGATTTTAAACTCCCTTGATTTGAAAGGCGTAGAACAGTGGTCAACTTCTTCCATAGCAGGATTCCCCTTCCTTTTAGCAGTATGGGTAATAATCCCCTGACAAGTTTTTTCATGACGCCAGATTGAGAATTCTCTCCCAACAGCTTTGTGTACTGAAGCACTTGCCAGAATGGGTAGTGTTAAGGCTTGAGGCTTCTTTTGTAGTTAAAATGTAGCTGAGCTCTCTACTCTGTTATTCGGTGCATAAGATGCAATCAGACTAAGCCAGAGGACTCTACATTTTTATTTTATACTTCCTGTTGGTTCTGAGAAGAATCTTGTTAACCATGCAATATAGTACCTCTAATGTTTCATCAACAAGACTGTTACATAAAAAGACCAGTTTAGCTTATGATTTCTATTACTCTCTCCCACCCCCTCTGAAAACAATATTGATAGGTCCTGCAGCAGCTCTGGGCTGTATGTAAAAATGTCTTTGCTCTTTTTCAGTTCAATAGGGGGGAAAATGGGCTGAGAAGAGGTGGTCAGCTCCCACCTCAACCTTCCTGTAAGTTAAGTTTTAGCTAACATGATCTTATTTAATGAGACCTGCGGTAACCGCTGCAGGCTGTGCCATAAGCCAAGTCTGTGTGTCTTGTTTGTAAATGTGATCATACTTTGTATAGTACCTTGATCTGGCATTTCAGTGGTAGGCTTTCAGGTTCCACACTCACCCTATATTATTGCAAAACATATTTAGTACTTTGGTGTGTGAAATAAACCATCAGGCATAGCTTTAAAAGAAATGCACAGACTTAGAATACCTACACTCACCTCAAACAGGATCCTGAATTACAGCAACTTTCCCCTAGTGCACTAGATGGGTTATGTTCTGTCATAGCCACAACCAACCAACTTTAGAAGAGTTCTTCAAAAAAAATTATTTTTACGACTGGGCTTAAAAAAATGCTAGATTCAGACTGGCTTAGTTAATCATGAGAAGAATTTTCATGTATCTGAACTCTACAGGAAACAGCAAATCCCTGCCAACTTATACTAATGACTATAGTAGCGCTGCCCTGAAAACAATGATGAAATGCCTGCTCTTTTATTAAGTCTGTCCTCTGAGGCTTTCTTCTAGATGTGTTAGGGGAATATCAGCTGCAACAATCAATCCTAGTGAGCCCTTCGTAGGACCTGTACTGGAGGTGGCTTTATAACTGCACATATACTAGTAGTTCAGCTGATTAGCAGGGGGAAGCCCACAAGGGGTTTGGCATGGGCTGATCCCTACCAGGACCTGGATGTGCAAACTCATGTTTTTCATTCAAGTTCATCTGCAAGTATCTGCTTGAAAAGTGTGTACACAGGTATCTACACAAAATCCCAGAGAAGGTGGAGTTGAAGCCCCTCTGATGATCTGGCCCTAAATCTCATTTTTTATGGAGAACATTGAACAATAAAGTGACACTTATTTTTAGGAAACATCCTATATTGCCCTGAATATTCTTTTGAATACCTCCATTGATTTGCGCTCCTCCTAGCACATCACTGGATCAGGATCCTAGTTCGCAGCAGCTTTAAGAGATGAAACTGAAGCCACGTTTCCCCTCTGAAATATCCTAGACTACAGAATATAACCTCCAACTGTAGCCCTTTTGCCTTATTCATGATGCTGTGTATTGAACCTTTATGTTTAAAGAAGAGAGAGAGCCAGGAATGGAACCCAGATCTCTTAAATCCCTGGCCAGTGCCCTATCCCCTGCACTACCCACCTCATTCAATGAAGTGCTCAAGGGTATGGCTATACTGCAGTAAAACACCTGTGGTAGCTGACTCAGACTTGCAGGGCTTGTGCCTAAGCCCCAGTCAGTTGATGCAGGCCAGCTGCAGGTGTTTTATTACAGGGCAGACATACCTTAAGTGACTCTAAAATCTGCCTTTCTCTCTAAAAGGCCCTATATTAAGCAGAAGCGGTGCTCTCCATCTGAATTTCCTTTAGTCTTTCATGCATGTAGTCAGCATGGACTTTCTATATTTCTACACTCCCACATTTTTTACCAGCTTTTATCACATCTGAATTCACGCAGAAAAGTAGAACCAGACTGTGATTTACACTCCATGTGATTGTATTGATTTCAGTGGGTTTGTAAATGGACAATTTAATCCATTGCATCATACACTGGAGAGATAGCATGTGTTCCCTGTAACTAGCTGTTACAACTTTCTTGTTAAGTTTTGTCAGTCAATTTTTGTTTTCCAACCTGCCAGTACTCAAGGACTGTCAATCATGCTTTCTGGAAAAGAGAGAGGTTTCACTGCATCTGTATGTATCCAATGCAAAAAATAAAAATTGCATTGATTGCAAAATTTCCTTAGTCTCTTATGTACATTCATTCCATCCTTCCTCTGAAATGCCTTATAATAGAGCTCTTGAATAAATTTGTCACTAGCATTAGCAGCTCTTATACATCGCATAGTGTAGTAAGCTGATAATGTCTGCTCTCAAAATGAGGGAAAGAACATGGAAGTGGATAAAATGTGTGTTTTAACTTTACCACTACATTTTCATTGACATACAGAAGATCCCATGGCACCTACTTTAATAATACATAGCACTTATAGCAGCATGGCCCTTGCTATAGAAGAGGACATTAACCTAGTGTCCTAAAGCCTAGGAAAATCTGGCTTTAAGATTAAAATGTGCTACTGCTAGTACCATGTGCATGCAGCATTAAAAGAAACTCTTGAAAGTGGGTATGTTGGTGTTACCAGATTTGCCTGTTACTTTAGGGTATGCTCATTTATTAGGGTTACTCTTCTGTGTGTGGGGAAGGGAAAAGCGGGGGGGGGGGTCTGTAATGTTATCAATGTACTGCTTGTGTCACTTGTGTTCTCATACGGAGCTCTACTTCTGCAAGTTCCCTCCCAATAGAGCAATCCTCCCAATAGAGCAATCCCAATAGAGCAATCCTAAGATCCCCAGGGCTGGGATCTTCCAGCCCCAGAATATATATATTCTAGGACTGGAAGGGACCTCGAGAGGTCATCAAGTCCAGTCCCCTGCCCGCATGGCAGGACCAAATACTGTCTAGACCATCCCTGATAGACATTTATCTAACCTACTCTTAAATATCTCCAGAGATGGAGATTCCACAACCTCCCTAGGCAATTTATTCCAGTGTTTAACCACCCTGACAGTTAGGAACTTTTTCCTAATGTCCAACCTAGACCTCCCTTGCTGCAGTTTAAACCCACTGCTTCTGGCTCTATCCTTAGAGGCTAAGGTGAACAAGTTTTCTCCCTCCTCCTTATGACACCCTTTTAAATACCTGAAAATTGCTATCATTTCCCCTCTCAGTCTTCTCTTTTCCAAACTAAACAAACCCAATTCTTTCAGACTTCCTTCATAGGTCATGTTTTCAAGACCTTTAATCATTCTTGTTGCTCTTCTTTGGACCCTTTCCAATTTCTCCACATCTTTTTTAAATTGCGGTGCTCAGAACTGGACACAATACTCCAGCTGAGGCCTAACCAGAGCAGAGTAGAGCGGAAGAATGACTTCTCGTGTCTTGCTCACAACACACCTGTTAATACATCCCAGAATCATGTTTGCTTTTTTTGCAACAGCATCACACTGTTGACTCATATTTAGCTTGTGGTCCACTATAACCCCTAGATCCCTTTCTGCCGTACTCCTTCCTAGACAGTCTCTTCCCATTCTGTATGTGTGAAACTGATTTTTTCTTCCTAAGTGGAGCACTTTGCATTTGTCTTTGTTAAACTTCATCCTGTTTAACTCAGACCATTTCTCCAATTTGTCCAGATCATTTTGAATTATGACCCTGTCCTCCAAAGCAGTTGCAATCCCTCCCAGTTTGGTATCATCTGCAAACTTAATAAGCGTACTTTCTATGCCAATATCTAAGTTGTTGATGAAGATATTGAACAGAGCCGGTCCCAAAACAGACCCCTGCGGTACCCCACTCGTTATGCCTTTCCAGCAGGATTGGGAACCATTAATAACAACTCTCTGAGTACGGTTATCCAGCCAGTTATGCACCCACCTTATAGTAGCCCCATCTAAATTGTATTTGCCTAGTTTATCGATAAGAATATCATGCGAGACCGTATCAAATGCCTTACTAAAGTCTAGGTATACCACATCCACAGCTTCACCCTTATCCACAAGGCTTGTTATCCTATCAAAGAAAGCTATCAGATTGGTTTGACATGATTTGTTCTTCACAAATCCATGCTGGCTGTTCCCTATCACTTTACCACCTTCCAAGTGTTTGCAGATGATTTCCTTAATTACTTGCTCCATTATCTTCCCTGGCACAGAAGTTATATATATATATATAAAATCTCACTCATTCACTCACACCTACCTGAGAGAACTGGGTCAATCAGCACTCCCAAGCTGACCCCTCATATGTCCCTGGACTCAGTACATCCCTATCCCCACTTTCATGTTACAATTGTTGTGGTAGTAACCCACTTGATGAGCAAACCACACAGGATTTTTGGGCACTGCAGAAATCTTTAGCTTAGGTATGAGGAGCTTTGCTGCAGAGCGAATGGGGAAGCCAAAAACACTCGGGGGAGGGGGAGGGAAAGGGGAGAGAGAAACAACCAGCTTAACTATGAAAGTTATTTATTGTCAGGTAATAACATACAAGGGGAGCCAAACAAATAAAACAGTTATAATAGTAAATCTAACTTAAATTTGATTATAAAAAACAGGTTTAGAAAACTATAACTGATCACACAAGTCAGGGTCAGAAGACTATATCTAGAGAGAGTTGGGTTCTCACCAGTCTGTGAAGCTTGAATCCATCGGGGTTCCCAGGTGGTGGTGGTAACTGAGGGTCCGGGGTGCTGGAAACAGGCAGAGCCCCCAGCACGATCAGTCAGGAGAAGATGAAGTCCCAATGGAACTGATGCAGATTTTGGATCCAGGCATCAGAACACTTACTTGAGCATAGGTAGGGGTTCTTGTAGGGAAAGAACAATGGTTCAAGGGAGAACACTAGATTTTATTATGGGTAAACTGATGGCTCAAGGGAATATACTGAAGTTTTTGTTCAGGCTAGACAATAGGAACTGATCATTCCTGGCTATGGGCCATGTTCCTTCAAGGGAGCTCACAGTGCAATTAGGCAGCTTTAGTATTTTGGATACCAGTAAAGGATTTATTACTATAATTGGTCTGATAACTACTGAGCTGGGTGTGTGCAGATGTGGGTTCATTAACATCTGGAGCAGAGATCCCCATGATGCAGTGCTTCCCTACTTTTCTGGTCACAGAGTTCAGTGCGATTTTTGCCTTGGAATCTCTGTTCTCCATTCAGTATGCTAATGGGGATGCCTCCCTGTCCCATCTTCAATGCAAATGAGGCTAGGGGAGTTTCCTTAATCCTGTCACCCAGCCTCTTTTTAGTCCAGCATTAAGTGTGAGGGATAGGAGTTCGGTACCCATCTGCCAAGTCACCTCATACAACTGCAGTTCTGCTGAGTAACAAGCTTGCTTTTCTGACTACTCCTTTCTGCCCGTTCTCTTCCAGTTGTGTCCTTTCTATTGCATTTTTGTGGCTCCTCTATGCTGCCATGGTCTGGGGCATCCATTGTTGGCTCCACAAGCACATGCTCCTGCAGCTTAACTAAGCTGCTACCCCAGGGCACAGAAGCTCTTGGAGCTGTTCCTGTGGCTGGCTGAACTAAGGATGGGTGGGGCAGCTGGGATGAAAGGGTACATGCCTTTCAAGAAGTCACCTTCTGCTTTTGCCCACAGCTGCAAAAGCATTATGCCATTAGTAGGGGCAGGGCTAGCATCCCTGCAGCTTTCTTCACTTTGCTATTCAGCTCTCCTCTGTTGTCCCGCGATGGAAAACAATACTGAAAAGGTAGCTGCCTGCAACTTCACTGACCTTAAACCTTTAGTTAGTTGAGCTATGGCTACCTGCTATTGGCAGGGAAGACACATAGCCACTGTACTGCCCACCCAACTGGGAAGGCAGCCTCAACCCCCCACTTACCACTGAATCTACTCTTCTGTGAAGGTGCATTTGAATCTGATGTATGGTATTGAGGCCTAATGTGGGTAATCACCATTGTCTGTCTAAACTACCTCCTGCTCAAGTTGTTATATATTAGTGATTTTCCATGCCACTGGTGGAGACTATCTGTTAAGGGTCTATTTAGTGCTTAAATTTAAAATATATTCTTCTAGACCTGATCTAGTAAAGTGAGACAAGGTGGCTCTAGCACATTCAGTCCAAACTTATTGTGTGAAGGGTACTGGAGGGTAAAGATGTGCCTATGCTTACACTGCAGTTAAAAGTGTAATGGCAGCTGCTAGCTTTGATCTATCTAGACTGCTAAAATTGGCTGTGAAAAGGTGGCAGCATAACAGAAGTTCTGTATGGTCAGTAGAAGCCTGCCTGGGCCCTTTTGAGTATCTATTCATGTTGCTAGCCCATACTGAAGCCCGCACCATTGTGTCTTCACTGTTTTTTGCCACGCTAGCTAGATTAAAACTAGCGAGGGTATGTCTATCCAGACTGCAAATCATAGAGTATAGATGTAGCCGATACATACCAAAATATTGTAATCCTCTAAACAACCACAACTGATTTTGCTTAACGGGTTACAAAGAGCATAATTCAAATCCATTATTCTCCCATTACCAGCAGTTAGCAAGCACAGGACGCAACAAAGGAGTGAAAGGGATCAGTGACGAAAAATGTGTCTGAAGGGAAGGTAGGGACTACACCAGGGAGAACGGACTGTGTAAAGGAGAGCAAGGGTTCAGTTTGAGCAAACAAAAAGCCTGCCATAATGGAGCTAAGGAGCAGATTGCTCTAGATTGGGGTGGCCAACCTGTGGCTCCACAGTTGCATGCGGCTCTTCAGAAGTTAATATGTGGCTGGAGCTACAGGCGCCAACTTTCCAAAGTGCCAGGGGGAGAGGGGTGCTCACTGCTCAACCCCTGACTCTGCCACAGGCCCTGCCCCTACTTCACCCCTTCCCCCAAGGTCCCTTTCCTTCCTGCCCCCTTCCCTGAGCCTGCCACACCCTCGCTCCTCGCCTTCCCTCCAGAGCTTCCTGCATGCCGCAGGAGGCATGGGGAAGGAAGGGGAGGCGCTGATCAGCAGGGCTGCTGGCAAGCAAGGGGGAGCTGATGTGGGGCTGCTGATGTATTACTGTGGGTCTTTGGCAATGTACATAGGTAAATTCTGGCCACCATTGCTCTAGATTTTGAAGTGGGAAGGCAATGGATGGATATTGTGGTTATTAGTCAAAGTGAACACAAGAGGGCTCCAATAACACATTTTGACTGAGGAAAATGGAGCTCAGTCTGAAACTTTTCTGAATGTCCCATCAGCACTCTTCTGCTCCTAGCATTTTATTCCATTCTCTAGCTGTAGAGAACTATTTGACATCCTTGGAAGTACCTAAAAATATCATTAAGCTCAATATAGATAATTACTGCAAATTTGATAACATTTTCTCTATGATGTAGGGCTACTTCATGCGCATCCCATCAGTGGCAGTGCTTGTACCAAAACCTACATCACCATGGCCAGCGTATGATGCTATATGTGATTTATAGAACACATTCTGTTTTAGCTTTGATCTATGAAGAAATCAAATCTTGCCTGCAAATAATTTAAAAGGGAGCAAGCAAAATACAGGGAGAAATTGGTATGCAGAACTACAGATACCTGTCTCATAACTAGGGTAACCAAATAGCAAATGTGAAAAATCAGGACAGGGGTTGGGGGGGGGGTAATAGGTGCCTATAAAAAACAAAGCCCCGAATATCGGGACTGTCCTTATAAAATCGGGACTTCTGGTCACCCTTGTAACCAAGAGAAAAGGTGATCAAGATAGGAATAAAATATAATTAGTAAGTAGCTCCTTCTGTTGAATTTAGATTGATTTTTTTAAAATGAGGCTTAGTATAAAGTAGACTTCCCCCTCCAACCTCCAAAAAACCCCCAAACAAACAAACAAACAAACAAACAAAAAAAACACCTGCACAGGCCTCAGAGAAAACTGTGTGGGGTGTGATCCATCAGCCTGAACTCCTTAGTCTACTATGGGTTATTTATCCAAACTACTCCATGGTTATGTACCTTTGAGAGAATCTGAACCTAGATGGTATGAAGTCAGCCTGTAGCTACCTTGGCTAGAATTAATATAATAGGTGAATGTTCTGCTGCATTTGTTGTGATCCAAGTAGATTTATCCAGGGCCTTTGCTCGCCAGGGCCAGGCTTGCTGCGTCTCAAAAGGAAATAAGAATGTTCTATTTTGTTCACTAATTTCTTGCTATCTTTTTACATCAGAGCTGCTCTTCATTCACCTTCAGCTGTGACCTGGCATGGATTCATCCCTTATGTTGGAAATGTACAAAAATATAGTTTCCCAGCTAATTATCAAATATATATATATCTTTGTTTACAATGGCCCTGAATATGCCATGAGTTCTGAATTCATGTGAAACCTCCTAAAGTAATAGGCCCCTATATGAAGCTTGTAAGGAATGGGACCCTATGTGTCCAGGACTTCTGACCTTCCACCATGACAAAATCAGTGATTTATGACAGCACATAGGCTGTCAGTAATAAACCATGCAATCCTAGTAGCATTATCAAACTCATTAGAATCCCAGCCCTGGACACCAGAGGCTCTCTTATACTATCAGTTGCGTATGCACAACTCCCACAGAAATTGTTGCAGTGCCAAGCAAGACAGTGACTTCCATTGTGAATGTGACTCTTGGCATGTGCAAATTATGGGTTCTGCCCCCCCCCCCCAATGCTGATAACCATCAGTAATTTGTTTAGGAAGCTGTAGGTGGCGTTCAGCTAGATGATTTATTGCAAGATTATGCACACCCANCACCAGAAATGGTGGGGCAAACAAGAAAGGGGGTTTGCAGATACAGTAACTATGCCACATATATGTATCCATTTAAGTCCCCCCCCCCCCCCCCCGTAATGCTGATAACCATCAGTAATTTGTTTAGGAAGCTGTAGGTGGCGTTCAGCTAGATGATTTATTGCAAGATTATGCACACCCACAAGTAAACATTTATCTCCAGCTTCTAGTTAGCTGTTAGCTAGGTTAACACTTGTTTGATTTTTAATATCATTGACTTAAATGGATACATATATGTGGCATAGTTACTGTATCTGCAACTACCTCTGAACCTCTGTTGCCAAATTATTAGCTCCATAAACTTGCTAGATTAGCCCTCATGAATAAATAAGCTGGTGCCAGGCACTGAATATGTGATAAGTACCTATCAGTTGTGTTTGCCTTTTCTCCCTGCTCCCTTTCTTTTTCTTATACAATATTTGCTTAAACTCAAATGCTGTAAATCAATGTACCTGAGCTCCTATGCCTAAGCTAATTTAGATCTTTGTTTTTAAAAATAAAATTATTGATACATGATTGTCACACAAAAATAGATACTATGGTGATGGACAGCAGAATAAAATACTAAGGTAGATTGGATGTGAGTACATGAAAGAGTACGTTTTTTGTGACCACAGCTTAGAATGTTCAATTTTTAATATCTAATCCATTAAAGAAACAGGAAGACTGATTCTGATGGTTAGATTTACCTTTGCTAGAGAGCTGTAGAGCTCTTTATTTGCAGTGGTGTTTTCTTTGACTCATTCAAAACTACATTAAAATAAAGAAGTGTGGAGATGGTCATTTTTTATTTCTGAATAATTTTTTTTAAATTTCAAAACTTGAAATATTTTCTATTAAATTTTAGCAAAATTATTTTCCTGTTTGACCAACTGCAGAGCTAGGCATTTTTTTCAAAGCAAATTTCATTCCTGAAATTTTCAAAAAGGGGATTTTTTTCAAATAGTTTTTTTAACAAATGATAGCTGCTTTTTCAAATTTAAAAGTGGATGAAATGTCAAATTAAAAAAATTGGGAGAAAATTTTTTAAAACTACTTTTGTAAGATATTTTCTTTTTTATGAGCAGCTCTTGTAAACAGGAACTTCTTCAGCTAGAAATGGATATCAAAGGCAGGCTGCATGTACCCTGGGTCAAACTGTCTCCTCAGCTACACCTATCCAACTACCCAAGATATTTAGTGGGAATTGCATGCTTTTACTGGAGCGAATTTGCCCATTGCTAAGCATAACTAAGAATAACTACTGCTTTTGCCTTTTCAAAGACTGAAGAAGGGAATTTATTAAGTGTGAGCTGTGGCTGACATGTGACATCAATAGGTAACTTTCTACACTCCTCCATATTTATCTATTATTCTCAATATTAATTCACATGCAATTAGAGTTGGGGGGCGGAACAAGACCTGGGATTTGGACACTGTAGCCTTAAAACCTCTCGGTATAACAGGCCTGAGCCAGACACTGAATATGAGTCCCCAAAGCATGGGAAGGCTGCAGTTCGTAGGATAGGGCCCCTCTTTGTGATGACTCATGGAATAAATGACAGGTGTTTCAGGGCTACCCTAAATCTCCCCCAAAAATCAATAAATACAGAAGTTAGGCTTTCTGTTCCCAATAGCATGTTACTATGATTAGGTATTTCAGCACATGCAAGACATAAGATCTCCCTATTTGAGTGTGATATTCCCCTCTGGTGTTGTCTGGACCAGTGATCTGCTAGGCCACTTCAACCCTTGACTCTGGGAGCCAGCCTTACCCTGCTCTGCTGTGAGAACCCCCACTCCTGGGCTGTTCACGCACAGCCTCTGGCATGTAAGCTGCTCCCAGCTACTTGCAAGCGAATGACACTAGCCAATATCTCTGGTCCCAGAGACAACCCTAGGAACCTCCGTCTCGCAGTGTCCAGTTATGTCCGCTGGACACTGCAAGCTTATATGAGTTTGTCAATTTAACAAAGAAATTGATATGTACCAGGCTTGTTATCCAAAGAGGCGCTGCTGACACACTTCAAACCAAACACACTATTTCAGGTAGAATAAACAAACAAATTTATTAACTATAAAGATAAATTTTAAGTGATTGTAAGTCAAAGCATAACGAGTCAGAGTGGCTACCAAAAGAAAAGAAAATATAAGCACACAGTCTAAACTCTCAACCCTGGGCAGCAACTAGATTAAGCAGTTTTTCTTACCCCACTGGATATTGCAGTCCTTAATATACAGGTTTGTTCCTTAAACCTGGGCCAATCTCCTGTGTTGGAGTCTTGTCTTCTTCGCAGTGTCTTGGTTGCTTGCAGCTAAAGTGGGGGCAGGAGAAGGGCCCAGTATGTGCCCCCTCTGTCTGTTTTATACCCTCAGTCCATGTGCTTGTAGAACACAAGTCCAAGAATGTCTGTGGGGCATTGCTGATGGCTGATCTGCACTGGCAATGCTAAAGTGCTGTCGTAGCAGCGCTTTCACGTGCCTTGTGTGTTTGCGCCGCAGCGCTGGGAGAGAGCTCTCCCAGTGCTCTAAAAAACCCACCTCCACGAGGGGCGCAGCTCCCAGAGCTGATGCACTGTCTACACTGGTGCTTTGCAGCGCTGAAACTTGCTGCACTCAGGGATGTTTTTTCACATCCCTGAGCCAGAAAGTTGCAGCGCTGTAAATTGCCAGTGTAGACAAGCCCTGAGTCTCTCCAAGCAAGGTTGAGCAATTCCCCTGGTGTGGCCTCATGCAGGTGAGTCATTGCATGGTAGCTCCCTTGCTGGGCAATGGCTGTTGATGGGTTGTTTGACACCCTGCTGGGGCATTTGTTACTTTCCTTGCTATTGCCTCCAGGGGGCTAATATCTAGTTGATTTCCCCCAACTTACAGCATGTTTTAATGACAACCATACTACACAATTCTCATAACTTCATATGCATTAATGATATACATATATGAATAGAGAAATGACTTTCAGCAGATCAGAACCTTTCCCCTGATACCTTACAAGGCATACTTTACATGTAAGATCACGATTATTTGTAAATGTAAATGAGAAATATGGGGGTTACAGTATGCTCCCCCAAGGTACAGAGCGTCACAGTGAGACCCATGGCAATTGAGTGAGACGCCTTAAGCCTAGATTGGGGGGCTTTGATTAAGACCTTTAGCAATTTTAAAGAGCCACCATCCAGGCTTCAAATGTAGGTTGCTTGTGTTTTGAAAGAACATAAAGACTTATAGATATAGAAATGTTGTCATTTTTTTTCTATAAAAAATACTGAAAAAAGTTTACCTGGAATTTTTTGTTTGGATTGACATATTTCCCAAACATTGCACCTTTGTGCAAATGCCTGAGAACCAGAAACCAAAACTAGCTAGCATAGAGTTCCAAGAGCAAACAAGCAAAAGGTAAATTGGATTTAAAATCTTTAACTTTTAATAATTAACCTGCTCTTAGTACAAATGTAAAGAAACTTGTTTGTTTGGATTTTTAACTTGGCATTACCACTTTAAGGCCAAAATTTGTTTTCTTTTTAAAATATCTCTCACTGAGACAATGCATGATCTACTGTCACTGCATTTTTATCGGGTCTTTTGAACTTGGTATCACTTCAATTAGTCACTATGATCTTTCCACTGAGACTGTAAAAGCGGCATTTGAGCCATTATGTTCTCAATGGAACTACAAGAGATACTGTCTGAGGTTACTCAATATGCTGGAAATTCACCAAGCCACGTTGTAGCTTGATAATTCCTCAACATAGAGATTGCAGCATGTTTAATGCTAAATCAGTATTGCCCAGCTACTAGCGCTCTCACGCTCTCACCTCTCGCCTAGATGTCCATGGGTTCAAGCTGTAAATCAGCACTTTACTCAATCCTCATGTTGAGATTACAGTACTAGAGTAAGGCAGCCTTCACCATCCTTCTCATTCAATACTAAATTGAGATCAGTTCTGCCCACCTCTGGTACCTATCTACATGGAAATTAAAGATCCAAAATCACTAAAACAAAAGGGGTGTGTGTGTGTGTGTGTGGGGGGGGGGGGAATCTTGGTGGCTTTACCAACCTTCTCTCTCTCTCTGTCCCCAAAACAGGTTCTAGGCCTTGATTCTAGGCACTTCAGCATGTGCTTAACTTTAAGCATGAGTAGTCCTACTGAAACCAACAGAACTACTCATGTGGCTTTGCTGAACTGGAGTCTTCTCCAAGAGATATGTGAGGGGCAGAGATGGGAACAAGAGACTGGAATCTTGACCCCCCCCCCCCGCCCTTCTCTTTATTAATCTGTCCTGTTGTGCCTAGTGATTGCTGGGAAAGTGGAAAATCCAGGTACACAAAATATGCTAATAATAGGCAGTCTAGCCTGAAACTATCTGCCATTGTTTGTGCGCTTGGGTATTATGTAAATATAACTAGTTAAACTCGGGAATGTGAATTTCACTTGGGCGCTTATATACAGTGTACAGGACCAGGCTTGTCTTGTCTATTTCTATGCTGCTTGTTGGGTCAGCCTGCTAGCTTAGTGGTGTAACTGGGAAATCCCTTGAGACTGCAGGCTGGTGTCCCCCGGGCACCAAAGGGTAAAAATTCCACTTTCACAGCTCTTCGCCCTTCACCTCCCCAGAGGTATCCCAACCCTGCCCGAGCCCATTAGCTGTAGCTCTTCCCCCTAATACCGGCTCTGGGCTGGCAGCAGTCGGGCCCGGAATGACTCAAGGGAGAGCGGCGATCAGTGCCCGAGCCCCGGGAGCGCCCCTCCCCGCCTGCTCTGGAAATCGCTTCTCCGCCACCCCGCGCAGCGCACGGAGCTGCCGTGGGGAGGCTGCGGGGCTCGCTCGGCAGGGTCCCGCCGCAGCGCCCGGGGCAGGTGCTCGCCGACGGGTTGTTCCGGCGCCAGGTGCCCGGCCCCTCCCGAGGGCTCCTGGCGCAGGTGAAGGCGGGGCGGAGTCACTTTCAGTTTCGGGCATTGTGGGAAGGCAGGATGGGCGGCGGGGCGCGCACCTGACACTGAGGGGGGAGCCGGGGCGAGCCGCCCGGAGCAGTGACCATGGTGAGTGGGGAGCCGCCAGGCAACGAGCCCCGGCCGCGGCGGGAACTGGGTGTCAGGAACTTCCCCCCCGGCCAGCAGGGCTGGGGCCACCCCCCTGTCGTGTCACCCCGGGACGGGCGCTGGCCCAGACACCTTCCCAAGCTCAGCCTGGCAGGGCCGCCGCTGGGGCGAGCCGGCTGAGGCTCGGCGGGGCGCGGCGCGGCGCGAGAATGAGCCCCCCGCCCCCTCCCCAGGCTGGGTTTGGGCCACACGGCCCTGGGAGCCTCCTATCGCTGTTCAGGCCGGGCTGGGGGCAAAATCTGAAACAGAGGCTGCCCTCCTCCCCCATGACCCCAAAGGGGAGGCTGGCGAGATCCTGTCTGGGGCGCTCACCCAGTGGGCAGTGCTGGGCCCCGCTCTGGGCACTTCCAGCAGGCCCACGGCCTGGCAGTGCCGCTCGAGTTACGCCCCCTGGGTCACACCACCACCCCCTGAAACATGGTCCTGAGCGGCACGGCCACCGTGCGCACCCGCTCACAACACCACTCTGGGGGCCCTCACAAATGGGCCCCCGGGCAAATGACCCCTTTTGTGCCCCAGACCCATAGGTGGGTGACCTGTCTGCTTCCCCTCTTGTACTCTGCCCCAGTGATCAGAGCCTAAATCACATCACCCACCCCTGCAGCACAGTTCCCGCAGTCGGTGACATCTAACATGGTAGAGAACATCATATTTCTGTGACATCTACTTCTGTTTCTTGGTACTCCGTGGAGCATGTACTTTTGAGCAGACAGGCAGTGGTACTGTCTTTCTTTGCCTCTCAGTTTGTGGCTACATATGCTTTTGCATGTTATAGGCTTGCAACAGCTACAATTTCCCTTCTAAGGGCTGCTCTACAGGCAGAGTTCCATTGGTTTCACTTTAGGGCTCATTTTAAACTGACTTGGTTCAATTGATGCAAAAGGCTATATGGACACACTTACTTTGGTTTAAATTAGGGTTATTATAGTGTAGCTTAAGTCGATTAGGAATCAGTTTAAACTAAATTGAAATGTGTGTGTCCACGCAGGGGTCTAAACTGGTTTAACTAAACCAGAGCAGGTTTGTGTGTAGGCCAAACTTAAGGCCTCAATTTTCTAAGCTGTTCTGTGCCCACTGAAGTAAAATGTTGTTGTGTAGTCAGGGCCTAAGACACTCTCAATTCAAATTTGACCACAGAGATAAATATTGTGAAAACCTAAGACAAACAGAAATGTTTGCTTGGCACGTCAACTAAAAAACAATCCAGTGGAAACAGGTTTTTTAAACAATCATTCCCTAACAGTCTTCACAGTACAAACATTCAGCATAGATAGTAATTAGTGTATAAGGCCCTGAAAGTGAACCAGATACTAAACAAAGGTGAAATTGACTAGGTTAGGCCTCCTCTATGCTAGAAAATTAAATTGCTTTGCTACATCGCTCAGGGGTGTGAAAAATCCACAATGCTGAGTGGTGTAATTAAGCTAAGCTAACCCCTAGTATAGAGCGCTCTAGATCGATGAAAAATTCTTCCCTTGGCCTAACTACTGCTTCTTGCGGAGGTGGATTACGTACGCCAAGGGAAGAACCCCTCCCTTTGGTGTAGCTAATGTCTTCACTGTAGTGTAATGGTGCAGTTGTGCCACTGTAGTATTTAAGTGTAGCCGTACACTTATTTTCAGTCTCCACACTGAGAGAAATGGGAAGAAAAGGTAATTCAAATGTTCAAAATTCCAGTTTTAATAATCGGAGCTGTTTTAGACACAGGAAAATGTGCATTTAAAGAAATCCAATTTTTTACATCAACAGTGTTCAGTATTGCTACCTCCAAGTGGTTTAAAAGAATAAATCATCCCCCTCTCCCCAGTTATGAGATTTTTTAAAAGATAAATTTTGGGTTCTTTTTATTTGCCTCTGGCTTTTGAACCATTAGATTGTATGACAAAGCTTGGAAATGTGGGCAACCAGGAGGATACACTCCTCAGATTTTCATATAACTGTGGAAGCTGGAGCTGTAAGAAAAACACCAAGTGTGAGACTCACAACAAAGTGACAAGAATCAGAAACACCAAGTGTCCCCTTAAGGCAGAACAAGTATCACTAGAGCAGAATGAGCCCTGTAGATTCTGGCTCTGATTCATGTGTGTTCTGGGAGACATTCACTTGATGAGTCCACAAGATTTGCCTTTTCCCTGCAAAACATGGACTAGATTTCAGGATGCTCCCTTCTCAGGATCTTCAGGTGAAGCTAGGTGGCTGCTATCCATCTTTTAGCTTGAAAGGGCACTGGGTAGGGGCAGCAGCCATCCATTCTGAAGGGTCATGAAGAGATAGTAGGAGAGGTAAGTACTCTCACTGCAGCTGGTCTCTATGCAGGGCCGGCTCCAGGCACCAGCCCACCAAGCTTGTGCTTGGGGTGGCACCTGGAGGGGGGTGGCGCGGTGCGGTGCTCCGGCTGCCGGGGAGAACGGAGCCCCGACCGGGACTCGCCGCCCTCTCCGCGGCGCTCTGGCCGCCGGGGAGAGCGGAGCCCCGGCCGGGGCTCGCCACCCTCCCTGCGGCGCTCTGGCCGCCGGGGAGAGCGGAGCCCTGGCCAGGGCTTGCCGCCCTCCCTGCGGCGCTCTGGCCGCCGGGGAGAGCGGAGCCCTGGCCGGGGCTTGCCGCCCTCCCTGCGGCGCTCTGGCTGCCAGGGAGAACGGAGCCCCGGCCGGGCACTCCGCCCTCCCCCCGGCCCTCCTCCCAGGGCTCCGGCTGCCCTCCCCCCCCGGCTGCCGGGGAGAGCAGAGCCCCGACTGGGACTCGCTGCCCTCTCCGCAGCGCTCTGGCCGCCGGGGAGAGTGGATTCCCAGCCAGGGCTCGCCGCCCTCACCCCGGGGCTCCGGCCGCCCCCCCCCCCCCGCCCCACCTGGGGGGGGGGGGGGGGACACACGACTGGAGGCTTTTTTGCCTGGGGCGGCAAAAAAGCCAGAGCCGGCCCTGTCTCTACGCTAGCTGTAGGAGCATCACATGGAGGCCCGTCAAGGTTAATGTGTGCTTTCTAAGGATTTTTTTTTCTTCATGAAAGGTAGTGAGTGATATCCTTGTACTCATGACCAGATTTTTCCCATTGGAGGTGTAGGTTCTCAGGCCAGAACTTGTCTATGGTGCCTATATCTTGGTTAGTACTACTTGACAAACCAACTTGTTGACTGGTTGTTAAGTCATCATGCTGGGCTTCTTTCTGGGTGTTCCCTGAACTTCTATCTTGCACAGTTTGCCCGTTGTGTGGATTTGTAATATGAATTGAGCACTGGAACTGAACAGAAACATCAAAACCATCTTTCATTGGAGGCTGGTGTTTGGATTTTGGCTTTGGTCTGAAAGGTAAAGTACAGTAAATACACTGATCCAATCAGAACCAAATTTACAAATGTGTCTGTCTCATTGAGTGCCTTTATAAAGATGTGTCCATCCTCACACTGCTGGTGTGTGTAGAGTATATAATAAAGTGTATATGTCAATGAAAATAATTTCCTTCCCTCTCTTCCCACGCATCCCCACAATGTATTACCTTTCTGATCACCGCCTGAGTTCATCTGACTCAGTCAGTCATTCCCCTAAGTGTAAGTAAAACTTGAGTAAATAAATAGAGCTTGTACTTTACGTTGAAGGTCAACAAACTTGGTCTTTGCCTGACCAACATGGAAAGCTGATTCCAGAGTCTCCCTGATCTAAGGACTTCACAAATACTTTCTGTCCAACACATTTATTATGGCCCATTGGGCATGGGATAAGGAAACACTGCCTACAGTAGTGCCGATTATTGACATATTGGAGACTGTCCATCATATCCGTTTTTCACAGGATTAAACTTGTAAGGCAAATGTGTGTGTTTGTTTATACCCCCTTCCTCAGGCAGCATGATATAGTGAATCTGGCACTGGATTAGAAGTCAAGTAACTAGAGTTCTCTTTAAAGCTCTAACTATCTCACTGTATAATCTTGGGCAAATCATTTGAACTGTCTATGCCTCAGCCTCTCCCTGTTTAAAATGGGGATAATATTGGTTATCCATCTTTGTTACTTTTCCTCCATAAACGTCGAAGCATGTATGTAAGCAATAGAAATTATTTTAGACACAAAAGCTGTTCTTATGCACTTAACTATAGTGTGTTCTCAATTTGTAGATCACATCTTAGCAAGAAAATTGTTACTCTAGTGGAAATACTCTGTAGGCACGGTGTGCTGCATAACTTTAATTCGTGCCATGAAGGTCACTCTTTTCTGCCCAACTATTACTTCTCATCAAGGGAAAGGCTTTTTAAACAGAGTACATTTAACTCTCTAAAGTGTTTCAGATGATATTATTTATTTATTTAGATTATGCTCCCAGTTGAGACTATGCAGACACAAAAAAATTAACCAGTTCACCTTTTCAGGATTGGGAAATCATTCCTGTCGAACAAAAAGTCTGATAAGATGATAGGGGAAATCTGGATCCAGGATACCATAATCTACTTAGGCCTGGAGAAAAAGAACAATTGACTTATCAGGTGTGGAACTGTAGCTGCACCAGTAGTTTGGGTCATATTCACACCACATAGGTCTGAGTGAAAATCCAGCTGCCATGTTTTGTGCAGCTCCATGAGTGACATTTTTGGAAAGTGAAAGAATTAATGGATTTCCCCTTCAAGATCAGCTTGAGCATTGGGAATAGGTATGGGGGAGGTAGGAGCCTATTTTCTACACACTTTAGAAGGAAAGATCAAGGGAGCCTGAGGACTGGAGTATTACAAGGAATCGAGAGCACCAGAAGGTAGAAGGATATTTTGTAGGGGGGAGAGTCTGGAAGAGAGATTGTTAGGGTTGGGAGAGCCTGGAGGATTTCTGGGGCAGTGGTGCAACCTAGAGAAGATGTGGTGGGTGGATGGGGAAAGCCGGGGGAGGGTTGCTGGGAGACCATGGAACCGTGGGGATGTGCAAGGAAATTGGGGCAGTTGGATGCATGAAAAATAGCGGGGCTATGTGCAGACATGTGAGCACTGCCAAATCTGAGTGTGTCATGCAAGATGCAGTGGTGCCAGGAGGGCAGGGGACCATGGCCCTCCCACTTTTTGAAAATGGATGGGCCTGGCTCGTCTACTTTTTGCTGGGGCGGGGGGTGGGGCCTGTCCACCTGGCCAAGCCAGCATGCAGCCGGGATGGGGACAGGAGTCCGGGCAGTTGTGGGAGCCACACATGTGGACCCTCCACCTGCCCGCAATACGGGAGGGCTGACAGCAGCCCCTGGTCTGTCTCCCTGCCCGACCCAAGGCAGGTTGAGGTGGAGAGTCCGTGACTCCGCACCAGCTCCCCACAGCTGCCCGCACGCTCTCCCTGACCCAGCTCCGGCTGCGGGGGGGAGAGGAGGGGGCGGCCTCAGAGCCACGGTCCGGCCATGATAAGAACCACACTGCGGGCAAATATGGAGAGCCGCAGACTCTCCACCTCCCCTGGCGGGGGGGCCATGGGTGGATAACGGGCCGGGGGCTGCTCTTGACGCCCCCCCTCGCCCGACCAGGGCAGGTGGAGGGTCTGCCACGGCTCCCCACAGCTGCCTGTGCAGCTCATATCATGGCCAGGCTGCGGCTCCGAGGCCCTGAGTGGAGCCTGGTTGGGGAGAGCCCTACGGGCAGCTGTGGGGAGCCTGGGTCCCTCCATCTACCCGGGGTGGGGGACCCATCCACTTTTGGGAAGGTTCTGGCACCCTGCTCTTTGGCAGCCCTTTTGTATGATGTGTTTAAAAGGTTCACAGGATAGGATATAAAGAATCGGATACACAGTAAAAGGTAAGAAAGTGCAACAAAGCGCTAAAATGATGAAGCCGTCGATTAAAGAAAAAAATGCAAAGCTAACTGATATCTTGTTGATTGGTGACAGTTGGTATATTCCACTGCCACCAAATGTGGGTAACTAATAATATATGGGAATCTTTTAAAAGAGTATTTTTAGTCTTGTGTTTTGGCATGCAAAATATTCTGGCAGATTACAGTAAAAATAATATTGCTTTCGTTTTTGGACAATGAAAATATAAACATTAGGGCAACAGAACTTCACTTGTAAAACATACAGTATTCACCACATTTCATTTAGGCCCCCATCCAGCTCTCATGGAAGTCAATGGGAGCCTTTCCACTGACGTTTGAGAGTAGAATTGAACATGCGAGTACAATCACTCTTCTTTTACCACACCTGTGCAGCTTCTGCCCATGTCAAGAATTTAACTGTTCCTGCCTTTAGTTAACTGCTATACTATCATGGTTCCAAAGGGTATCCTCTGCCTCTGGCCTTTACTCACTGCCCTCTGGCAGTGGACACCTTTTAGTGCTAAGCCCAGGGCCTCCACTTTTTGCAAAGTGGAGCTCAGCAGTCCCTGCTAACCCAAGACTGAGTCCTTGGCTTCAGCACCTCTGTTTCTCACCATGGCTCCTCCAGCAGGTCCTAATGAGTTTAGACCTGTGTCAGAGACTTACCCTCTTGGGAGCACTTGTAGATGTTTTCAGTAACACAGGACAGCCTCTTCAAAATAAGACAGCATTTCTTAGTCAACTGGAATACAGTGTATAGGCTCCTTTGGTTAGAATGGAAAAGCAAAGCTTGCGTGCTGGCAACACAATCTGCTTCTTTTTCCCCTCAATTCAAACTTCTCATTGCACTGGGCAGTAGCATGCTTAATGCTCAGTGCCTCGTTTCAAACTGCAGTCATGCTGAATTAAGGTGAGCAGCTCACACTAGGGATGTAAATATAGTTTTAAAAGTTAACCGTTTAAATGATCGAAATTGTATCGTTTAAACGGTTAACCGATTAAAGGGAGAGGGGCCGCTGTGGCCGGCATGAGGCTTCTGGAGTCAGCTGGCCAGCCCGGAGTTTACCGGTTAAAGTGGGTTAACCGGTAAGACTAATGTTTACAGGTTAAAATTTTACATTCCTAGCTCACCCCCCACCCACCCCCGAGGCCCAGGCTGGGGAGGGGGTTGTGAAAACTCCCTTTGGCCCAGCAGTCTTAAAAGTGAATGGTCTGGTCCTTGCTGTCCTTTGTATCTCCAATAGCTCCATTCACATGTTGACAGTTCTTGTATTTCATTCTTAACCAACCCAGACATGCCTGCATGACCAGCAACCTTCTCTGATTTCCCTGTCATTAGACCCTCAATCTGAGTTGGTGGTAATACAAATGTGAGTGGGGAAAACTGAGTCATGCATATTTTCCATAAAAATAATACAGAAGTTCTCCATAACAGACATTCCAAGGAAAATATCTCAAACACTTAACTAGTATTCAGTTGTCCATTCCAAGCTCTAGAAAAGCACTTTGCTTTTGTATTATATTTCAGCCATTGTAAACTCTCAGAATTACTAATTGGAGTTGTTGTGGAGTATGAATGATTCTCTAGCTTATGGGAGTAACATCCCTACTCTGTCTACTTTCCTTCTCAACCCAGCCACTCCCCAAAAGCACTTTCAAAAGATAAGCCTTGTGTTTTGCCTAAAATTAACTCTTCCAGGTCCTGACAGACCAAAAGGTTGTGTATGGATAAGGAACCAAACTCCAAAGTTGAGGAAGGATATTCTAGTGGTTTTGATGCTAGCCTGGGGGGCCAGGTTTGATTCTCTGATCTACCCCAGACTTCCAGTGTCACTAGTCTCTCTATGGCTCAGTTTCCCATCTGTAAAATGCAGCTAAACAATAAAGTGGGACTCAGATTAGAGTGTGCTGCAGATGGAAGGTGAGTTGGGCTGTTGTTTGATTTAGTTCAATCTGAATCTGTACCTGTGCCTTTTAATGATGTAACAGTAAGATGTAAATTGAAAATATCTCCTTTAACATGAAGAACTTTGAAACTTGTTTCAGGACAGAGGGTGAGCTGGAGAAGGGAACAAAGGCACACCCTTCCCTGTTAGTCTCATGTCATGACTCATAAGGCTGCTGGATGGCTCAGAACATTCTTGTTCCACCAGACACTGATTTCCTCAGGCTAAAATATTATGCCATCAGCTGGGTGAGAAGTCATTGAAACTTGATAGCTTTTAAGTGCCTCACATCCCCAGAACAACAAAGACGATTGCTTGGTTCCCTGCAAGGTCAGAATCAGAGGAGGGTTCTGGGATTAAATTCCCAGATATCAGGGCTTTCCTTTGTGGTTGTGCTGATGTAGATAACCTTGGATATGCTAAAAGTTGTGGGGACATTTAAATTTGCTGTGACAGAGTGCAGGGGCACTATCCGCCACCACGAACATGGGTTTAATTTCAGATCAGTTTCCCCTCCGCTTGCGCCTGTGTTCAGAGAAACAGCTATACGAATAGCTGCCAGTTGGGTAGGGAGTATAGAATGCTTTGGAATTTAGGACTCTGCACTGAACATTGTAGGACTGGGTCTGAAACCTATAGATATGGAATTTTCTGCTGAACTTACTTTCAGTTCTTGGTATAAATATAATTTCTTAAGGAAAAAGCCTGGCTGACCAAGAGGTTTTTTTTCTTTCCTTCTTCTGCTGAGTCATTCCTTCATCATCTGTGGCCCTTTCAGATTGTTTGTTGTTCCATCACTCACCCTTAGCTTGTCTCCTTGTACCTATGGTAACTGAGCAGTGGCTGTTTTCAGAAGTGTATGAATAGTTACAAAAGCAGACCTTAGAGACCAGGAGGGCAGAGAGAGATGCCATTTTGTGCTGACAATGAGCTTCTCCATGAAAGACTCCATCTTGGGATCAGACTGCCATTAAAACTAGTTGAATGAAAAGAAGGGTATGATTTAGGGTTACCATTCCCCCGGATTCCCCCGGACATGTCCGGCTTTTTGAGCTAAAAATAGTGTCCGGGGGGAATTTGTAAATGTCCGGACTTCCCCCCTCCTCCCCCCCATGCAGAGCACGCGCGGCTAACAGGGCAGCCGGCCGGATGGTGCCACTTACATGGGGCTCCAACAGCCAGAGAGAGCCCCTCCTCTCCCCTGCAGCAGAGATCACTCCCTCCCTCCCTGCATTCGCAGATCGCCTCCGGCAGTCTGGAGCTCCTCCCCCACTGCTGCCCAGCGTGCCGGGACGAGCGGCTCCAGCCGTTCCTGAGCAAGCTCACAGAGACATTAGGCGAAGGCCAACAACAAGGGGGCCAGGGGGCTGGAGAAGGGACAGGGAGGTTTTGGAGGGGGCAGTCAAGGGGGGGGTCGGGAATTCGGTTGGGGCTTTCTGGGGGGTGTGTGGATAAGGTTTTGGGCAGTCAGGGTACAGGTAGGGGGTAGGGTCCTGGGGGGCAGTTAGGGTGTGGGGGGTCTTAGAAGGGGGAAGTTAGAGGACAAGGAACAGGGAGGCTTAGGTGGGGGGGGTTCTGGAGGGCAGTTAGGGGCAGGGGTCCCAGGAGGGGGCAGTCAGGGAACAAGGAGCGGGGGGAGGGTTGGGGATTCTGGGGGGGCGGGAAGTGGGGGGCAGGGGCGGGGCTAGGGCAGGGCGGGGCTAGGGCGGGGCTCCTCCCGTCCTTTTTTTTACTTGCTGAAATATGGTAACCCTTGTATGATTGCATAGTTAATTGTTCTGAATGTCTTAAATGCTGTTGCTTCATGTAACCTAAGATAATCAATAGCATCACCAGACCCATCTAGGTTCTCCAGTGCTGAGGTTAAAATTTATCACCCTTAAATGTCATCTCAGAGGTACAACAAATATCGCTCTTGTTTTAGTTAATTGGATTTGAACCCTTGTAATTCAGTCACAACGCATTCTACGATTGCTTAGTCCAGGCCAGTTTTCAGGGAGACTTTAGGCCTGATTCTCCTCTCACCTACACTAGTGTAACTTGGTTGGGATAACTCTGTCGAAGTCAGTGAAATTATACAGGTGTAAGTGACAGGAGAAGAATGAGGCAATATTCTCATGATACTTGGCAGGCTGTGTTTAGCTAGTCTTCGAGCCTGAGAGAACTTCCAGGGACTGTCTTTGCCCAGCTATTTGAAAATAAAATCCTCTTTATATTCATTACAACCAAATCCTGTCTCTTCTCTATGGAAATGCTATGAACCCAACTGCCCCTCTGGTGGGAGGAGACTAGCCTTGCTGCTTGTAGAAAGGAACATTGCGAACCTACCTGTATGTTCAGAAGGTAATTAAGAGAGAATGTTATCAACTGATGAGGTGAGGGATTCGGTCAAGGGACTGGGCTCATCTAACCTGTCGTGATACAGCTTTGGTGATTGAAAAAGGGCATAGACAACCGTGACGATAGCATGTCAGTCCTTGGATAGGGAATGAGATTTAAAACCCTGAAGAATAGTTCTAGCCCAAGTTGTGGGCTCTGTAAAGTGGCTTAGAATTTGTAATGGTTTTCTTTAAACGTATCTGAGGCCATTGTGGTCAGAATATTTTCTGAGCTGGTTCAATGTTAAATGGTGTCAACATCCTTAAGTCTCATCTAATAAATCAGGTTGACATTTGCATCAGAGACAATAATATAATTAAAGTGACAATTCTGCATTATACTGTCCTCCTGTGTTACTAAACTTCTTGGCATAGATTTTGCCTTGGTATAAGAACTAGGGAGTTTGAACCTAGGAGCAACAGGAAAAAAAAATCACATCTGTTGAGATTAATTGATTAATCATCAATTGTTAGATCCTTAATTCCACATATAAAAGAATATAGACTGGAATTTTTAATACAAGCTTAAAGTGACATACAGTACATTCCGATGTGGCCAGGTTTGAAACTCTGTGAGATCTACAAAACATTCCAAGTTTGAAACAACTTGACTGATTTTCTGTGACTTAGAAATGTTTGAAGTTGAATGGCCCGGAGGTAGGGTTGCCAACCCTCCCAATTTCACCAGGACTCTCCTGGAATTGGGCTTTATCTCCTGTAGGCTACTGAAGCCAAACTGGGGGATTTTAGGCTGCTAAAAGTCCAGTGGGGCTAAGGCAGGCTCTCTACCTGCCCTGGCTCCGCACCACTCCAGGAAGTGGCTGGCACATCCCTGCAGCCCCTGGGGGGAGGAGGGGGTGACGGGGTCTCCGCGCGCTGCCCCTACCCCGAACACTGACTCCACAGCTCCCGGGAACTAAGGCCAATGGGAGCTGCAGGGGCAGTACCTGCAGGCAGGGGCAGCGCACGGAGCCCCCACCCCCAGGGGCTGCAGGGATGTGCCAACCACGTCCAGGAGCGGCACGGGGCCGGGGCAGGCAGGGAGTCTGCCGTAGCCCTGCTGCACCGCTGACTGAGAAGCCCTGCTGCACCGCTGACTGAGAGCCGCCTGAGGTAAGCACTGCCTGGCCAGAGCCCTCATCTCCTCCCGCACTCCAACCCCCTGCCCCAGCCCTGAGCCCCCTCCCGCAGCCCACATCCCCTCCCACACCCCAACCTCTGCACCCCCTCCAGCACCCAAATTCCCTCCCAGAGCTTGCACCCCACACTCCTTCCTGCACCCCAACCCCCAGTCCGGAGCCTCCTCCCACACTCTGAACGCCTCATGCCCACCCCAGAGCCTGCACCCCCAGCCAGAGCCCTCACTGCCTCCAACACCCCAACCCCCTCCCCCAGGCCGGTGAAAGTGAGTGAGGGTGGGGGAGAGTGAGCGACGGAGGCAGGAATGGAATGAGTGGGGCAGGGCCTTGGAGAAGAGGTAGGGCAGGTCAAGGGTGTTTGGGTTTGTGAGATTAGATAGTTGGCAACCCTATCCAGAGTTTCAGGTGTGACCCATCAATCTAAACCAAACTGAAGTTGGAGAGAATGCTGATTCTGAGACAGTTGTGGGAAGGAAACAATTAAGGTAACAAGGTCATGTGAGTCAGAGCCACTAGATTATGCCAAAGCCCCACAACCAAAATAAGGTAAGTGAGATGTGGTTTTTGTATCTTTAGAAAGCAGTAAAGGACCCACACACTACTTATATAATCTGTAAACTGAGCAAGTTCAAATGAAAAAATGAAAAGAAACGTTTTGATCTTTTCCAATTTACTGTGAGAATGTTTGGATTGTCAAATTCTGGGCCATTCCACTTTTAAACATTCAATAGCTTTGAAACTACTGGCATGGCTTTCTTCCTCCAGGGTTGGGTTTGTAGATTTCACTGAGACTCTATGAATTGTAACTGTCTGCAAGACAGGTTATATAAGAAATTCTGGTTTGTACTTAATTATATGTTATATTGAATGGCAACAGATAAATTATAAAGATATATGGAAAGACCATATATGAAAGTACCATGAGAGCAAAGTTAAACCTTAACTTTCAATCTTTGTTCTGTATTTTTGCGTTTTGAGAGCTTAATTTTGAACCGTAAGATTACGTAAATTCTAGGTTTCTTTGGACTAGAATGAAAAAAAAAATATATATATATATATATATCACTCTTTACAAATGTAATACGAAGTGTGACCTTTTAGTTTTTTTTACTAAACCTGTATTTAGATGGTCTCCATAAACAACATATCTATTACTACATGTTATAAAATGGATCTGATTGATATATGGCAATGTCAATAATTAATTTATTAATAAAGTGATAAAGCAAATATATTTTCACTCTCAAAGAACACTGCATAGATAGGCTATTAGTGTTTTGTCTACACACTTCAGTACTTCCAGGTCCATTAGTATAACAAAATATTCCTTTACAGTATGCTTTCATGAACACGTGTGTGAGGATGAGCAACATGCTATATTGTATCAATACTTTTGAGAAGAGCAAAGCTGAAGTGAAAGAAGCAGTGTCTATCCAACAGTGAAGTAATAAATGTCAGTTGGAGTTTGGGGTCTATGGTTCTGGGGAGTAGGATTGAGCTCTTGTGGATGTAATATTGCTCTTTGCTTCCCTGAGGATGCTCCAGATTGAGTGAAATTTGGAGACTAGGAAAAGGGATGAGAGGGACTAGAAAGAGAAAAGACAAATGGTTTCTCCTCTTCTAAGTATAATTGTCTGCTGCTTTCTCAGAAATTGCTTCTGTTAGAGTAGTAGTGGAGTGGCCCAAGCTTTGCAATAAGCTTGAGCTTAGTGTGTACTATTTTACTGTAAACTGTAATGGAGGGGGACAGATGTAGAGACTCTCACCTATCCTCTAATTGTAAATTTTTTGAAAGTAATAATGAAGTTAGATTAGTGTATACAATTACATGCTGCACACACACAATAATAGAATAATAGAAATGTAGGGCTGGAAGGGACCTCAGTAGGTCATCTAATCCAGTCCCCTGCACTGAAAAACCATTCCTGACAGGTGTTTGTCTAACCTGCTCTTAACAATGATGGAGGTTCCAGTGCTTAATTAGTCTATGTTGGAGCAGACGGGTGTGTCTGGCTCAGCAAAACAGGGTGCTGGGGTCCCGAGCTGGCAGGGAAAGCAGGGGCAGAGGTAGTCTTGGCACATCATTGGCAGCTCCCATGGGGGGGTTCTGTGATCTAACCCATCACAACCACAAAAACAAAATGTGAGCTCAAGCTGCTGGCTGTGCAGCAGGAAAACAGCTCTCAGACCTGTGAAAACATCAGTGGGCAAGTGCACCCGACAAAAGAGGTTCACTTCCATTTCTTTCAAACATTTTTCCTACCCTTTGTTTGGTGAGTGAGCATGTGAGTTAAGTGTGTGTGAAATGAGTGAGTGAACATGTGAGTGAACTGTCTTGTGGGATTACCAGTCCTCTGGGCTTTAGCAAGCAGTTCAAACACAGTTATTGAACATGAGTAATTTAAAGGGTTGTTTAACACTTCATGTCTGATATACACAAGTCTTCACGGAAGAACTGGTGCTTCACCATGTATGAAAAAAATGATTGGCATTTTGAGATGTTACAGACTAACTAATTCTATAGTGAACATTTTCCATGTTGATTTGGTTGCTCGGTAATGTAGTGTGTGACGCCACTTCTGGTAGGTATACTCAGAAGCTGCCCATTGGATTGGGTCCCATTCAAAATAGGGTTGGGGGGGGAGGAAGAGGTGGTGCTGGTGCCCACTTCATAACTTTTAGCCCAATGGTTAGAGCACTTACCTGGGATCAGGGTTCAGTTTCCCTGAAGGGGGGCGGGGAGAGCATTTAAACAGGGGTCTCCCACCTCTGAGGGGAGGGCTCCAACCAGCAAGCTATGGAATTCTTTTGTTGTGGGACTACTTCTATTGAAGCTGTTCACTTGCTGACCCAGTGCACCGATTGCCTTCATCCTCTGAGAGTTAACACTGCTTTTGAAAATGCAATCATCTTAACAAAGGCCGCGGAGGTAACTTGCTGTGCAGATAGCAAAATAACCCTTAGCCCACTCAGCCCCCGGGTCAGCAGACAACTCTATATGTACAGTAAGCACTGTGTCTGAATCTCTGTGTAGGTGGCCTTTACAATTCTAGAATTATTATAACCTCATTATGTCAAAACAAGTTGATAGCACAAACAGAGCCATGCTGGGGCATAGTCCTTTGATCTTAATTGGGCCATTCCTGCTGAGCTGCCAGAAATTTATTTTTTTTACTTGGGTAACTCATTGGGACATCATTAAAACTATTAGACTTTCAGCAGCTACAAAATCCAGTTCATTTTATCAAGCTAACTAGTCCAATCATAGCAATGGCCATTTCCTGGAGCTTTACTAATCATTCCACAGGGAGAATAGAATACAACCTTTCATCTTCCCCAAAATGATCACATTTTTGAAACCTTCCTGATTAATTCACAACTCTTAGTCTCCAGATAAGTCATTTGCCTACCACTATGACAGACATATTATCAAGGACAGAGCATGTATGGGTAGGTCTTTGTGTGAATGCAGTACAGTACTTTCAGAAGGAAGGAGGAGCCTAGAACCCATCACAGAGAACATCACAAAGACGCAGAGTATTTGAGGCCATTGGTTTCTCATACAAAACAACTAAAAACAAACTAGTTGCAGTTCAGATCCATTGTGAAATATGAATGCTGTGAATAAGATACAGTATTTTCTTCTGTTGCCAACAGAATTGTCTGTAAATGCCCTTAGTAAAGGGTTTTTTATCATGTGTGTAGGGACATACAATGTGTGTGTGACTTGTGCCCAGTAAGCCAATTTTATCAGTATTCTCCAAAGATTTACAGCTAGAAAAGGCAATTTGTTATATCTTGAATAATCTTAAACAATTATTTCTCTCTGCTGATACTAATTTAAATATTTAAACAAATCATTCTGAAATTAAGAAAATATGATCCAAGGTTTTTTTCCTTCCAACTGAGTGTGCTTCAATGTGTAATATATAAATGTGGGCTTTTATTAGCCACCAAGTAGTTCTGAATTATGAATACATATTCTGTTTAAAAACCCAGCTGCAGAGAGATTAGAAGCAGGGTGTTTTTTTCAGAAGCTTCACTGGTGCACTTCTGTTTGCTGATGTATTTATAATTTACTGGAATGCAAGGCTTTCTTTGCAGAATGCTTAATTCTAATCCTGAATCTTAACTGCAACCTGAACTTCAATCCTTTAATATGTTTTAAATTGTCCATATATAAGACATGGGTCCATGCCACATCCTATTAGATCTTCAGCTGATGTCAGAGTAGCCCCATTGACTTTAGTGGAGCTCCATGGATTTACACCAGCAGAGGGCATGGCTCAGCATTTAGATCTGGAGTCTGAGCATTTCATATCTGAGATGTCCCTGTCTAGAGCCTGACTCTTGCATCCACTCCTGCAGTATAAAGGAGTCAGAAACCCAGCAAATTCAGACTCTTCACGATTCTCCCTGTATGGAAGGAATCCCCAAGTAGTGTAAAACCACCATAGCAACTCTTGCACAAGTCCCTTCCCAGCCCACAGCATGTGGGGATTCTTGTGAGGGGGAAAAGCGAGGGTCTGTGCACTGTTCTGCCTCATCAATCCTCAGCTGATAGAATAGTCTCTTGGGGCTGTGGGCAGCTGGGCCAAAAGCGCTCTTGACCTGTGCAAGGTCCAGGTTGGTTCCTGGCTTGGCCCGTTGTCAGGGGGAATGCAGAGGTGATGCAAAGCTGCCTTCTCCCTCCAGCTACTGAGTTCTGCCCCAGAGAATCTGTCCCAGCGAATCTGGACCCATTTGGCTCTCAGTAAAGAGGGACAGTTAATGGAATTCAGCTATAGGGCCGGATGTTGAACAACCCCAGAATTCAATGGTGTTTGGATCCAGGAATTTGGTTCTGGCCAATTTCTTCTTTACATGGAAATGAAGCTTTATCAAGGGGGGAAATTGATGGTTCTTAATTTGAACCAAGGTGTAATAGTCCAGTTTTTGCACATGTGCTTGGTGGTCTTTTTTTAAAACTAATAGTTTAGATTAGGGCTGTCAAGTGATTAAAAAGATTTATTGCATGATTAAACAATAATAGAATACCATTTATTTAAATGTTTTAGGATGTTTTCTAAATTTTCAAATATATTGATTTCACTTAGAACACAGAATACAAAGTGTACAGTGCTCACTTGATATTTATTTTTGAGTACAAATATTTGCACTGTAAAAAACAAAAGAAATAGTATTTTTCAATTCACCTAATACAAGTATTGTAGTGCAATCTCTTTATAATGAAGGTTGAACTTACAAATGTAAAATTATGTACAAAAAATAACTGCATTCAAAAATAAAACAATATAAAACTTTAGACTCTACAAGTCCACTCAGTCCTACTTCAGCCAATCGCTCAGACAAACACGTTTGGTTACAATTTGCAGGAGATAATGCCGCCCACGTCTTGTTTACAATGTCACCTGAAAGTGAGAACACTATTCGCATGGCACTGTTGTAGCTGGCATCGCAAGATATTTACGTGCCAGATGCTCTAAAGATTCATATGTCCCTTCGTGCTTCAACTACCATTCCAGAGGACATATGTCCATGCTGATGACGGGTTCTGCTTGATAACGATCCAAAGCAGTGCAGACCGACGCATGTTCATTTTAATCATCTGAGTCAGATGACACCAAAAGAAGGTTGATTTTCTTTTTTGGTGGTTTGGGTTCTGTAGTTTCCTCATCGGAGTGTTGCTCATTTAAGACATCTGAAAGCATTCTCCACATCTCGTCTGTCTCAGATTTTGCAAGGCAGCCATGATGGTGAAGCTCATGCCAATAGCCTCCATCTGTTCTTCCATCTTTCTCCCGTCCCCAAAGTCTCTTTCTTTAAGCACCCAAACAGAGAAGAATGGTTGGAATAGCACAGCCCCTCATTATTTTGTCCACCAATTAGGCCTCAGATCTGACACCCCAATTTTGGTTCATTAATTTCTGGACCCACATTTTCTTATCTGCCAAGCATGATCGTAACACAGTCCTTGAGTTATATCAGTGAGCCTTTTTGTTTAGATTAATTTTAGTCTGTCACCCTTTCATATCTTTTCCCATCAACATTTGTTATTAAAGGTTATTGTGACATCTTATGAATTTTTACATACTTTTTACAGTTGAGCTCAGAATTAGGGTAAATTTGTAGGCTCAATTATCAGAACACTCCTTCCCTCTAATTAGGAGAGGGGTGGGGACTGTATTAGTGCCTTGGCACATCTGAAATATTCTAATATATGTCCAGGTATCTTTCATTATATAATTCACAAAACTCTCCGAGATAAGATTAGCCCTTAAAAATCTCTGAATAAAATAAAAATCATGCATTTGATTGCATCTTCATTTCTTTCATATGCTTAAGTGAGGAATGTGTTTTACTAGGGCTGACATTAGATGTGTATGGTAATAATGAAATTCTTGAGAGCTTAAGTGCCATAGGCATTATATTGGCCCTCTGCACGTGGGTGAATTGTTCTTTGCCAGTTGCCATGTTCCTTTGTAATAAAGTAAAGAATGGCAGTTGATTTGCTGCTTCCTGGAAAAACAATTGCATGTGACCCGGTATTATCATGTTGTTTTGTTTACTCTAGATACGCTTTATACTGCTGTTCAGCCGACAAGGGAAATTAAGACTGCAGAAGTGGTACATAACGTTACCTGACAAAGAGAGGAAAAAGATCACACGGGAAATTGTTCAGATTATTCTGGCTCGCAGTCAAAAGATGAGCAGTTTTGTCGACTGGAAAGACCTAAAGCTAGTTTACAAAAGGTGTGAGTAGTTTTATAAGAATAAAGATTATATATATAGAGAGAGAGAAAGAGAGAGACACACATACACACGTACCTTAATCTTGTAAATGCTACTAGGATGAAGCACATGAGGAACAATGAGTGCCATGAGGGTTTGAAAATGCTGTATGTAAGAGCCTGAAACTAGGAACAATGCAGGTTGATTCTAAACAAAATCAGCTTGCCTTTCCCCATTCCATAAATTGACACAGTGAATTGCCATTAGAAAAATACCGGTATTGCTTACCACTGAAGAAAAACGGGAGTAAGAATTGATTGACAGTTTAAATTATAGAAGATGCTATGCTTAGCTAATCTTGCTAATTTAAAGGTATTGTGCTGAAAAGCATGTTGTGCTTTGTCAATGTATTGCAAGGTTACACACACTGTATTGAGGCGTCTTCTGCCAAATCATAGCTTTGAAGTATTTCCCATTCTGGAACTTGTATCTTCCCCAGGTACATGAGCCTGAGTGGTAACAGGCTATCTCTGCCTTTATAGTTACAGGAGAGAAATGAAGGCCCTAAAACAGAAGTCCACCCTTATTCAGCAAAGCACTAAAATTAAGTATGTTCTTAAGTGCTTTGTTGAAAAGGGATAGACGGACACAGGTTTAGATGCTTTCCTGAAATGGTGCTCCAGCCACTACTCTGAGAAGAATGCTCAGGTGGATATTCCTCCTCCCCCCTCATTAAACTAGATTAACTAAATATAAAACTCTGCTACCAATCAGAAGAAAGAATTGATCAGCACGAGTAGTTACATGTAATCTGTTTCTTGAAATATGCACAAATTACCCTATTAACCATTTGGTAGCCTGAATAGTGGCCCAAATGTTTGTTCTTTCTATGCATTTTTTTTAAAGCACAAAATTATTCTACAATCTAAAACAATACACCTACAGTAGGTGTACACAATACATCTAGTGCTGTCCACACCGGCGCTTAGGTCAGTATACTTTATGATGCTAAGGGGGGATGGCTTTTTCACATCCCTGAGCAACGTAAATTATACCACAGTAAGTGCTAGTGTAGACATAGCCTTACTGTAGAGAACAGACTTGCATAGGCAGGGATATGAACCAAATTATCTCTGTGATTGAGTTATTACTTCAGGTTTTACCAAGCACTCACCCATTTTCATTTTTATTTTTGTAGGTATGCTAGTTTATATTTTTGCTGTGCAATAGAAGACCAGGATAATGAGCTGCTGACACTAGAGGTTGTTCATCGTTATGTAGAACTACTGGACAGGTATTTTGGAAATGTAAGTCTCCTTTTCTTCCTTAAGTTGTGATAATTTTTGCCCTTTAGTTGTTTGTCACAAAGTCAGGTGTGAAAATCTCTGTAGCTGCTCTTACTCAACCTTTTCCTCTGCCTTGGTTGTACCATGTCCCCACATCCAGCATGAGGTGGATATGACAGTAAAATAGTGCCCAGGCTATTATAGGGAGTTTATGTCCCATAATATGCCTGACCCCAAAGAGAATCCAATCCTGACATTTCACATGCCACATCTCTTCCCAAGGGAGATATCTAGAAAGTTTTTGGGAAAAATCAGAAAAAGAATTTTAAAATGGGGGGAGGGGAGGCGTTTGTTGTTTTGTTTTAAATTTTCAAAAATGACCTTACTTTTTTTAGCTCATATCAAGCAACAGGAAACACTGCATGAGGGCAAGATATCAGCAGGGTGTGCAGGAATAATGAGGGTGGTATGGGCCAGGGGGCATGGAGATGGTCCATGGGAGGCATTGGGTGCTGCAGGAGACCCACTTTTATGAATGTTTTCTACCATGTTCTCTTGAGCAGTTGATTTATCTGATTCCTCCTTAACATAAATCATTGTGCTGTGTCTTCCATTGTCTTTTTGGTTTTGGTCTGTCAGAGACGGTAAGATGTTTTGGGCAGAGAATATGTCTTATTAAAAGTTGTTTCATGAAGTAAGTATTCTATAACAAATCTGTTTATACTTACTTAGTCTTTGTTCGTGCAGAGAAGAATATGATTTCACTAGCGCCAAAGTTGTGATATCACTTCATATTCAGTATTTCTATTTCTTACTTTACTGTCTGCTACAAGAGTGCATACGCTGAGTAGGTTTGGCAATCTATAAGCTCTAAGAATGCTAATACATATAATGCTATAATATTGTGCCTAAATGTGTATTTTGCTTCATCAGGTGTGCGAGCTGGATATTATCTTTAATTTTGAAAAGGCTTATTTTATTCTTGATGAGTTTATAATGGGTGGAGAAATACAAGAAACATCAAAGAAATCAGCAGTGAAAGCCATAGAAGATTCTGATATGTTACAAGAGGTAAGACAGAGGCACACACCTCGCTACAGTTTTTTTGTCTGACAGGAGTACTGTTTGATGTCCCAACATGTCTGAAGTTTAGTACTACGAGGTACAACCGTATAATTACAAAAGGTGGCAATATCTTATACCCTTCTTTCAATCCTCTGGCATCCTGTGATATGGTATTAAGTTATTCATATGCTATCGGTGGCTACTTTGCAAGTAGAATGGTTGTTAATCAGTCATGTCAGTTGCTAGATATTAGACACTGCATTAAGAATTTGTTTTATATAAATGTTTAAATGACGTTTAACACGTCATGGTAGAGGGTCTGAATGTTCAAGTTTTTTGTTTTTTTGTTTTTGTTTCACTAATAAATTGACAAACGACCTACATGGTAATATCAAAATCAGCACAAGTATGTGCTGGTAACCTCCAGTTTGTCCATAACTAGACCATGTAATGGTACCTATGAGGAATAGGTGTGAGACTTATTCAAAAACCTGCAGGAATGAGCTTCATTTTCCTACATTGTAAATTACCTTAGTGAGCTGAGAATGGTAAGAACTGGCAAATGCGATGGATGATTCAATTTTCAGGACAATCATTAACATGGAAGAAAATGAAAGGCTGGTAGAACTAGTTAGGAAAACACTATGTGAATAGGCCCTTTGCATTTTTTTTTTTTCAGTACAAGCTGGTATTTGCACATGCTGATAGGGTGAAACAGCCAGAGCGGGTTAAGAGCAGCCTGTGCATAACTCAGAATGGGTTTAAAGGGGGTGGGGGGGAGGCAAGGGGAAAGGCCTCTGCTGTCTGCTTTGGTCAAAGGAAAAGCTTTGTTTTTCTGGCGCATGGGCCTGAGGGAGGCATGGGCAAGGCACTGGTTCTTTCCTGAGCTGTTGAGGGAGCCCACCAGCTTGCAGTAGTGGCATGTACAAAACACCAGCTAGATATAGCAACTACATGTGCAAGTTCAGTCTAACAGGGTTTTAAAGTATTATTATTGTAGATATTTCATTGATTAGTGTTTGTTCATAGGGCCCAGATCTGATGGAAATCAATCAAAAATTCCAACCCTGTTCAATGGGAACAACTCAGGTCCTTACTGTATTTCATAGTATTTTACAATCTGTAACACCTCACTTGCTATTCTTTTTTTTTTTTTTTTTTTCCAGACAATGGAGGAATATATGAACAAACCTGCATTTTAACTTTAAAACCTCTTGGAGGGACAGAGATGCTGCTTACTATCTGTAAAATTCACTTGTTGAAATTGCTTTTCTATGTGCCAGAGCCTCTGAGAAATACCAAAAACCAATAACTAAAGGGATTTGTATAGTAGTCAAAATGAAGGTCAGCTCCAATAGTGTATATTGTTCTATATAGTAGTTTCTTAAAAGTGTTATTACACTTAATCTAGACACTATCCTCCTCCTAGACTAAAAACTAGTTTTTATACAATGGCTTTTAGCTATGAACTTTTTCAGTCTAAGAAAATATTTGCAAAAGATATTTATACTAGTTTTAGTCCATCACTGATTGCATCAGTATACTTTTGTAATAATATATTTTTTGAATGTAATGATTATTCTGGTCTAATAATAATAATTTTTCTTAAAAGCTGTTTTTTTTTTTCTGGAGTCTGCTTTGAAGACCTGTTAACACTTAAAATGCATATGCATCTCTTCAGCTCACCCTCTCCTGCCACTTCCTAGTAGGAGTACTATCTTCCTTCTACCACTGGCTCTTCCACCCAATAAAATGAGAGCTCTTCCACCCCCTAAGCACACCACCTCCACTTAGTACTAGAAGGCCACATTCCTAGTCTAAGTCGGATTCTGTGATCTTCTATGCCCTTCATGGTTCTATGTGGCTGTTCTTCTCTGCTGCTATGTTCTGATGACTTATTTCCATGTTTTTCCCCACCCCAGCCTGACCTTCTGGTATAACCTTCCCTCTTGTTAGATCCAGGACCAAAGAAGAAAAAGACTGACTGGTAGACCCCACTGGGAGGGCAGGTCTTGAGAGGGAGAGATTATTCCTGGCAAGGAGGACTGTTGGTGTCTGGTGGAATTTACTCCTCCCTCGAGTCCCAACTTACTCTAACTTTTAGTGTCCAGAAATGGCTACTCCTCTCCAACACAGTCCCCTGAAAACTAGCCAGTCCAAAGTTGGCATACACATAGAGATTAGCCTGGTTCTTAAAAGTTGCAAGTGGCCTAATATTGATAAGAATGGACACTATAATAAACCCCATTGTAATTTTGCAGACTACACAAAGATGGAAGAGACCAAGAATAACAAAACAGAGATGAGAATAATCAAATATTTGGACTAACTTTATAATAATGTTTTGATAAAGTGTTTCAGAAGAGGGGAAAAAATAGCATGTTACCTTGTCTAGTTTCCTTCCAATGATGTATTTTTTCCCTTTGGGTTGACCTTGAGTGCTTTGACCTGTTTGTAGTTTGACTGAACTCACATCACTTGAGTGATTATTTCATTCTAATAGGCTTCTAAGTTAAAAGACCTTTTCCTAGTTATTAAGTTTTCTTTTCTCTATTTCATCATCATATTATTCTTCTCTAGACCCTTTCTAAATCATGAAATTGTCTTCTATATAATTTAGGTTTCAGAGTAGCATCCGGGTATATAATTTAGGGAATTCTTTACTTTTGGATGACAAATACACAGAGATTACAGGTTTGATTTCCCCAGTAATGTATGTTTTTTTTTCTCCTTCACTTCCAAGCTTTTTGGCACTATGGTAAAAGCCATATTTCAGTTCCTTTTTCATCATTAAACTTCTTGAATTATTATTCTAAATATTTCACTGCTACTCCCTTCAGAGTCTATTTGTATCTTACTGGTTTTCCAAATACTTTGACATACAGCACCAACTTTGTTAATTACCAACCCACTTCTTTTCGGTCTGTTATCTAATTTGTTAGTCAAACTTGTGAGTAGTCAGTTGGTAGTATCATACTGCTCACTTGTTCATTACTCTAGCCATCTGTTTTCTCCATATTGATGTCAAAGTGATACTTCCAATACCATGGAAAAAGTGAAAACACTGAAGGCTTTAAATAGCTTCAGAACATTGGTTTTAACATTCAATTATGAGAAACTAGGTGACTGCATATTATTTCATTGTGGTTTGAACTGCAGTAATTTAATAATAAATTCAGTATTTTTAAATCAGTTCATACCGTATACAGATGATCTTTTAAAATACTGGCTATTCAGATTATTAAGTGACTTTAACATTTAAATCATTATTAGTTTACTTTCTTCTCACTTATTTTATGCCAATTTCTGATACTCTTACTCACATTGATTAGAACTTTATTCCTCAAGCCGTCTCAGTGAGATCAGATGGAGCAGCTAATGGGCTAAGATATTACTCAGTGCATGTAAGAGTATCAAAATCTGGCCCTTTGTGATCGTTCCAACAAGGAACATAAGGCTTCACCTACTGCTATACTTTATAGCAATAATACATAAGAGACCTGGAGGGATGCTTATGAAGAAGTATTAATCTCACAAGTAGAGAGCTAGGTGCTTGTATAACCCATATCAGCATCGTATCTGAGTTAAATAACGTGACCCAAATTCTCTGCCATGCCCAGTTTGGGGGACTGCAAGAAGGCTGCTTGTGGCTCCCTTACTGTCGGGTTGCATCTACCCTAGACATGCTATAGACACTGCATAGATTAGCACTTCATGAGGTGCTGTGGTTTATGCTAGCTGGCTGCAGCTCCCCAACAGGCCAGCTGAAGGTTGCTGAAGTGCAGTGTGCTCCAGCCTCAGTCCCTTCCCACCTATAATGCCCTCTACACAAGGGCTACAGAGTGGGAACGATAGAGGCTGGCAATGCCTAGCTCTCTGGCCCTCTGTGAACTCATCAGCAGATAGAAACCAGCGACTTCCCACTTGTGCTAGGAGCTGAGCTTTGTCCACATGGTGTGGCTAAGTAATGGTTAATGGGGGGCACAAGCCTACAACTATCAGCATATGAAGGTTTTAAACAGTGAAGAGGAAGAGACCTTATTTAGAATTGTACAGGTGGGTTACAACTGGATGGAATGGGAACAAGTTATTGTTCAGAAGGATTATGAAACCTTAGATTTATTTCACTTTCTATACAGTGTCAGTAACTCAGATAACTTAATTCATATTGTTACATAATAGCAAAAAACCCCAAATACATTGTAGAATCACTTTTAGGCCCTATCCTGCCAGGACCGTCTCCAGGGTTTTGGCCGCCTCAAGCAGCCAAACAAAAACAAACAAAAAACCCCAAAAAAAAGCCGCGATCACCATCTGCGGCCACAATTCGGCGGGAGGTCCTTCGCTCCGAGCAGGAGTGAGGGACTGTCCGCCCAATTGCCGCCGAACAGCTAGACGTGCCGCCCCTCTCCGAAGTGGCCGCCCCAAGCACTTGCTTGGTAAGCTGGTGCCTGGAGCCGGCCCTGTATCCTGCAATGCTTTGTGGGTACGGATGTTCCTCTTCCTACAGAGAGCCCCACTTCAAAGGGACCCTATACAGATGCAGGGACTGGGCTGAACTCAGTGTATTGCAGGATCGGAGCCTTAATATCTCATATTACATTTGATCTTGGTTATTCTTAAAATAGCCAAGGTATAAAATTACAACTGTCTTAGTGTTGCCCAATTTGACAGTATTGGTAGTTACCCTACTAAATTTCAATCTCTCTGTACATTCCATCCAATAGAAAATGTCCGATTTAAACTTTACTAAGTCTATGAGAGAGACTATTTGGTGTCATTACTGACTGATTATCAAACAGTTATCAATAAAGCAGGAAATAAGTAATACTAATATTGGTTGTAATAAGAAGCCTAAATACCAATATAACTGCATTTTCTCTTGGATTTTATCTGAACTCTCCTTGCTGAGGCTGTGCGCGCTCTAAGCTCTTCATTTTCTCAAAATAACCATTCAACATGGGCATGTTTTGGCCTAGATTTCTTTCTTTACTCTTGCCAGCTGTGCTGACTGTAAGCTTTTCCATTTTCTTATTAGCATTCTCTGCCTGTGGGATTCTTCCTGCGATCTCGTCACCTACCAATGGTGACAGGGCTAGTTCTCTGCTATACAGCTAATTGGGACTGGTGGGTTGGGGCATCAATGAGTGTATTAGGGCAATTAGAGTTAGATATCAATAACAGATATATGTCCATATTAAAAACTGACAATCAAATGCGATGGAGGGGGGGGGGCATGCCCATGTATTGCAAGACCTCATGAAGTCTCATGGATTCTTATTAGTTGTCACTGAATGTGTGGTTGGTATTTTGTTCCTCAATTTCTAGCTCATTGAAGTATATTGACTGTTTACAAATATCTTGGTAGGCTACTTCCTACAAAGCAGTGTGTTTGACAAAGGCCCTTTCAAATAGGAGCTGTGCCCCCACCCCCCCAAAAAGGTGAAACAAAGTCTATGAAATGTGTATGCTTTCAAAAACAACCAAAAACCAGGAGGGAAAATATCTAATGTTTGGGTCCAGTGTTGGCTTTTGAAAATATTTGTTGGACAGATTAGCATGAGTAACATTTTGTGGTAACAGGACTGAGCTAATGGTTATTTATTTACTTTATGATCCTTCCAACAAGAAATGTATGATTGAGCACTATCTTTCATAGAAGTAATATAACACAATAAGGAGATCAGGGATGGGGAGAAATGATTTATGAAGAAAGAATAAAAGAGCTAAATACTGTAGCTGAGATTTTCAAGGCTGCCCTAAGGGATTTAGCTGCACCATTCTCATTGAAAATAACAGGACTGAAAACTCTTCTTAAGGAGGAAAATCCCCTGCCCATGCTGGTCAATAAAATTCTACTACTCTTCAAATATGTTTTGATTTTTTTTTTAAAGCACAGCTTCAGATGCTAGGGGAGATTTGGGGGCTGTGCATGAGCACCGGGATCAACCCAGCTGGAGTCATTGCAGAGTCAAGGCCTGACACATGGGCGGGGGGTGGGGGAACCGCTGACAGAATTCTGAGAGATAGAACCAGGCAAAAAGTATCTTTCTGGGAAAAAAATCTGGAGAATTTGGCAACCTTTACTGAATTCAATAGTGTGTGTATTCTTTGGCAAGATCATGGTATAAATAAAATCCAGTTATTGTATTAAATGACTTTTGATAAAGGAAATTTTTATAAGGTCGAGGTTTAAATATATCAATGGAAGTTTAGAGCAGAAATAAAGAATGAATTGCCGCATTGCACAGAAACTTGCTGTCATGGAAACCTATTGACTCAGACTATGACTAATGGGATCCAGGCTAAAAGAAATGATGTAGCTATTAGCAAACCCTAAAAAAGACCAAGGTATATGATAATACAATGGAGTTCTATTTATTCTAAATTCCACTGGTTTATCTATTAAAAGAAAGAAGGATAACAGCCCTCATAACAGGATGTTTTAATATACAAAAAATTAAAGAAAAAGTTAGAAAACAAGAATGTCCACCCAAATCATTTCTGTATTTGATGTTTATAAAAGACATATGCTCAGACACATAGGACAGATCCTCAGCTGGTATAAATTGTTCCATTGAAATTAGCAGAGCAATAACAATTTAAAACAGCTGGAGATCTGCCCCTTAGTAGTGCTAACAGCATAGGTGGCCACTTTAAGTACAGCTGATGTCTTTCCAGTAACAAGCTCCAACTCTGCTACTTGACCCTGAACATTTCAACATACATAAGCTCATACTGAGTACCCAGTTACACGTATCAATCCAGCAAAAGTTGCTTTCCTCTAATGCTGGATAAATAAGAGTTATTGAGAGGCTAAAGCAGGTGAAATATATTAACGAGTGAGTCACAGTTTATAATCCCAAATGGTAGCAGTGATGTAATAAACAGCCAGTTTCCCAAAAGTCTTTTCAGGGTTCCCAGATTGTCTCTGGGGATCTCCCCTTTGCATCTGGTACATTTCCTTGTAAGAGGTCAAACAGTCCAGAGATGAAGGCTCTTTGAATCCATTCTTATAGCTTCTCACAGAAAACAAGCTGATAGTATCACTCCCTGGGTGGGCTTTTCCTTTGATGACAGGGTGAGGAGGAATACCTTTTGAATCTTTGACCTCCAATCATCACACTCAATGATCAAATATTTTGAAATTAGCACTTTAAGAGAAAAGTTCTTCATTTGTATTTCACAAGCCTTCTTTCTCCTTTGATGGGTTATTTAATTACAGGAGTAAACACAATGTACATTTTTACTACTGTACTACATTATAACAGGATACAGCTAAGTGAAAACAATGCAAATAACATCCCACTAGTTTTCATGAAGTTTAAACACCAAATATTCTCTTATGCATGTAACAATCACTTTGATCTATACTATACACAAGTGAATTGGCTTTGGCATGAGCTGGCATCTGGTCTGCCACAGTCACGCTGATTACTTTGAAGAGATTGGAAAAGGGACCTAGGAAAACAGTGTGCTGGGGAGTAGCACTGAAGGAAATAACCAAAAGAAGATCTCAGTTAAGGAACTTTCCACGAGAAGAGCTAAAATGAGAGTGCCAGGTGAGGCTGTAAAATGATTGCTGATTATGGAATCAAGATGGAATATTTTCAGGAAATATTGTCCATGACTAAGGGATAACAGGGATTCTGTTCTTTGGAATAGGGCTCTCACACTCCATTTCCTGCTGGCTTTAGTGGATGCTGTTCCCGCCCATCATGTCTCTTACAATTGATGGGAAAAACTTAAACTTGTGGAACTGATATTTTGGCCTTATCCAAAACACTAGGTAAAGAATGGCTTGTAAACCTACTGCTGTCAGAAAAGTGTGTGTGTGCAGAGGACTGAATGAAACATGAGAAAGCAGTTTAAAAAGGTAACAAACAAAAGAGCAAGTCATTTTAATGGCTTTCCAACTGGATTACTCTGGGGAAAATATGACAAAGTTTAGGGTAACAGTACTGTCCCAATAAGGCTGAAAAATAATCAAAGCAAACCTGATATGGTTGTACTCTGAAACAGCATTCTAAAGCTAGCATTGTGGGATTCTGTGCTTAATGTCTGATTTCCATGTAATATGCACAGTGTTAAAGTATAAAGAGATTTCCATGCTCCTCACCCCCCACAAAAGCCCCAACCCTGCAGGCTTACCCTAGGAGCTGATATTCAAGCCATGTTCACTGTTGGCTAACTAATAGCACTGGTTAGACAAGGGAGATGAAGAATAAATTGTTGGAAAACCAGAAATGCAATTCTAGAAAAATTCTTATCCCCTCTCCATTTTCTAGCTATATCTAACTGCCAATAACAATCTGGCAGTAAGACCCTGATTCAGCCAATCTCTTTAGTATTCCTTTACCTTTAAACATATGAGTAGCCCAGCTGACTTTGATGGGGCTAGATCCCGTCTTGAAGTTAAACATGATTATGTGCTTGGTTGAACTGGGGCCTTGGAATTTAGGTCCATCATTTGATGAGTGAGGCAGCAGAATTCAATTCACTCTCCCATAAGTGTTGATTTTAGAGTGATAAGAGTAAAAGTTTACTTAAAATGAAGCAGGTAAAATAGTGAATACAGGATGGAGATTTTTTCCCTGAACATAAGGCAGGAGAACTGTTTGCAGCAGCAATAGAGGGGGGAGTTGATTGTGGGGAGGGAAGAAAGCTAAAGCTTTAAAAGTGGCTGTATTTTTGAGTGATACAGTAGGTAAAGTGAGACATGGTCAAGGCAAAAATAAGCAACCCATAGCTAGTCAAATAAATAAAGGCAGAGGCTTCCTAAAGCTAGGACACAGTATGGCAATGCTGAAGCTCTTTCCATAGCCAGGTGTTTTAAATGAAATCAAGGCTGTGTGCAGCCAAAGTTTAAAACATCTCATCCATTTCTGATAACCTCTCTTTAGAAAACAAGGGAAAATCTATGGTATTTTCTGCTGAACTTTCCTCTTCAGCACAGGGATGGTCTGGCTCCTGTGACTGGAGAGGCTAAATTAAAAGATGCTCTAGAGCACAGTCCTTCTGGGGATTCAGTAATGTACTTCAGCTGAGCTCAGTCACGTTTTTCTTTCCATTGGGACCCCGGCCATCCCTGCACTGAGGCAGGCAGTGGTGGCAATTTCCGTGCTTGAAGCTCAGGGAGAGACGTAACCCTCTTCCTGCACCCCCACTCCCTGCAGCAGATATTTGTTCCTTTCAGCTGTGGGGAATGGAGTATGGAGATTGCACACTAAAGTCAAAGCAGGAGCAACATTGTCGCTGAATCACAGTCCTAGTGGAGAAGTTGGGTTCAGCACCAGGACAGCTCCCTAGGAGTGTGGCCCACTACATTTTACTATGCTAGATACCTCAGTTCAAGGAAAAAGACATCCTTGCCACCAATAGCCTGCCAACTTACTTCAGCTATGCCCCCAACAAAGTGCGTGTGTGAATATCAATAAGAGAGCTGTGATGTGTCAAGGGAGGAGAGACAAGGCCCAGATTGTGTGACCGATCAGTGAAGACTAGGCCACAGAATGAAGGAGTGAAGACTGTTTTTGATTTAATAATTAAATGTCTTGTCAGCACTACAGAAGAAGTAGACTCATTAGAAGGAGGTATTTGACTGAAGAGCAGCCCTGGCCTTGTGGTGCAGCTCTGGAGGGGTGGTTCATGAGTAGAAATTTAACTCCTGCTCCTTTCGCTTTGCAAAGTGATGTCCGATCAGCCACACAACAAGCAAAGCTGGGATATCACCAAACAGGAAAAACAACACGTCTGCTTAGGGGAGATGTTGGAGATAATTCTGTGGTGCACCAGCACTCCCCTCTTCCCTGGTCTCATGACATGGAGAAAGCAAAGCCTGATCTCCTGGGGCTGGTGCTAATCCCCAAAAGCAGCAAGTTCTTCCTTAGCAACAGACCTCTGGAGGCAAGACGTTTCCCCACCACCTGGATGGAAGAAGCAGAGGAGGACCTGTCCCAGGAACAGCAGTGTGGGGCAGGAAAGGAGAGGTACCATCCAGGGACACCAACCTTCACAGCCCTTGGAGGTGAGTGAGCTCAACAGGCTTATTCACAACATGAACTAAGGATGACTTTTATTTGTTAGCAGATTGTTTTCTCCAATCTCCTCCTGCTTCCCCCCCATCCTCCTAAATCTTTCCTTGGCAAGTCTCCCTCTCTGCCCTCCATGTTCCTTTCCATCCTGCCTCTTCCCCTTCAGTCATTTCCCCGCCTCAGTCCTACTTACTCCCTCCCACTGTCATTTCCTCCTCCGCTTGCTCCTGCACCAGAAAAAAATAAAGAACTGGAACCCCGTATGCATGTGCCCCTCCTTGCTCTGATTGCTCTGTTTGTATACTTACCCCTTTCCTTTGTCCTCCTAGAGATTAACATTTTGTCTCTTTAGCCTGTAAATTCTTCTGGGAAGGGGCCTGCCCTTCTGAGTTTCACTCTTCCTAGTATGGTTCCCAACCTCTGATACTGTATTATGGGTAATCATGAAATCCAGTCTACTTCACGGGCATACGATGATATGATTAACTCTTTAGTTACCAGATTAGCACTTCATGTTAGACAGGTGAGCTGGTCAATGGTTTCATGATTTGATGCTTAATCACACGTTTTAAGTACCAAGTACGTGGTTAAAATTAAGGACATGCTGATCTGAAACTGAGCGAGTGATCTATTTGGTTTGTATTTTCCTTCGGGAATTGCCAGTGCTAAAGCACTAGTGGAGACTCTAGTGTCCATGGTTATAACAGAAACCTCAAAGGAAAAGCCTCATATCCTTTCAGAGTGAGAAAACAGCACATCTACCTCTAGGGATGCAAATGCTGCTAGGAAAATAGCATTGTAGAAAATCTGTCAGAGGATGGCACTAAGAATGAAGTTAGTGCTTAAAAGGTCAGATTGTAAAAGCATCTCTGCTAAGTGACAAAAAGATTGGGGGAGGGTGCATCAGTTTTGTTAAGCAACAACTCTTGGTTCTGATGCCATGTTTTCTGCTCTATTAAACACATCCTAATACTGCCATGTGGTTGGTCAATTATCCTTGGTTTTTGTATTTAAATACTAATGCAATTAACCTGCGCAAGAAACACTGGAGACAGACTAATGCAGGAAGAAGCAAATGTGTGTATATCAGGGTATCTGGGTTCTCATCTCAGCTGTGTCACAGAATGTGACCGTCGGTGTACCACCTAACGTCTCAGTGCCATGCTGACTTTTCAGACCTTCTCTGATCTTTCAAAATGTATTTGACTACCTCTGAAGAGACTGAGCCAGTAATTCCAGTATGCCTGCTTCTAGCATAACTGTTCTGAGGAACCGGTGAATTGCTGTTTTAAGCAATACTACCTTCAAGGCAACCCTGAAATGCATCTAAATTCATTTTTCAAACAGAAGCTCTCTCTTCTCGCCTCCCACCCTGCATTACAGTTACATGTCTGAAGAAAAGGAGAAAGCTTTCTAGTTGTGAAGCATTGTCTAAGGGAGCTGGGGCTCAAATCATCTTAGTCAGCGAGACTGAGGCTCAAATGTGGCAGATACACTCTGTTTTCAGATAATGTGAAGTCAGACCACACAGAAACCCATATAAAAGCTGAATCTCAGTTTACTGTATGTGTTTCTCTTTCCACTGCTTTATCATCTTTGTATGTAAAACGCCCCCACTCTTATTCAGAAAAGCAAGTCTTTCTGATATAAGAATCTGCATTTTACATATGCTGGTTTTTGCAGCCTGCCAGCTTTGCCACTGACTTTGATGGAAGCCGGGTCAAAACCTAATGTTTGCACAAGAGGATGAAGTAATGGTTGTGCATTCAACTGTAACTCACATTTTTTGAGTTAATATTGCACTAGTGCAGAGTGGATGTTTTGCATTTATTATGAAGCATTTGTTGAGCCTTCATAATATTCTTGTAGGGGCTCCCTCATCTGTGTGTATTTTGATCCTGTAAAATGCTATTTTGGCAGTTTCAAGAGCTACTTACTTGAAATTTGTGATACCTGGTATCATGCAAACATCTTATGAAAACTCTTTATTAAACTCAAAGTGGTCACTGTTTTTTGCCTTCAGTCTTCCTTATATCAGTTTCTTCTGTTTGAGTTATTCTCCCTTGGAAGACACTGAACCCCACTTAGAGATGAAGGATACACATGCAAAATATGTATGGGGGTTTTCCCAAGGGGAATAATGCTATTTTGTAAAAGCTACTATGTAATTAGCCAGTTTTTGTGAGGAAAGATATTTTATCAACTGACACTTTAATAGAAAAGCAGTCTCCCACTCAAAAGACCAAACTAGAGGTGTGTAGTTTAACTCTTCTTGTGCTGGATTTTTTTTCGTGGCCACTCGGAGGATCTGTGACCAAAGCAGTGATTGTTTGGGAGGAAGTTCTGGCTGTTTTGTTCAGGTGCCTTTTTTCCCCTTTCTTAATTAAACTTTTTGCCATTTCAGAAGAGTGGAGAGTTTGACGTCATGTGTTGATGAGTCACTGCTTTTAACAGGGCAGCCAGCAGAGATGGTGTGCTCTGTCTGCACCAGCTGCTCTTAGTCATTCACAAAAAGATCAGAGAAAGCTCAAGGGACATGCCTGTGAATAATTAAATTTCTATTTTCATTATGAGGACGTGGTTGATTTATGGGAAGGATCTGTGTGAATCCAGGTATCGACAAAGAGAATTTTCAGATAGCTCTCTGTTGATGCTTTTATAAATAGCTTCTGGGTTGTCATCTATGCCGATCAAGTGTTCACGTGAGTTACCAGATTAATACAAAACAGGTTATGTAACTTGGCTTTTATCAGCACAGTTGCCTCTCTTGTTGTGAGCATTTTATCCATACACATACTTGCTAAGAAAGAGCCACAGGATGAAGGTGTTGGGGGGGAAGCAGGTAATTGTACTCTGTAGGAAAAGAGATCAGAGTTTCTTTTAGCTGACGAATTGGGCTGGCCTAGACTAGAAAGTTAGGTTGACCTAGTTATGTTGCTTGGGGTATGGACAAACTCACACCCATGAGAAACATAGTGAAGCTGACCTAAGCCTCAAAATAGACAGGGCTATGTCAATGGAATAATTCTTCTATTAACCTAGCTACTGCCTCTTGGGGAGGTGGACAAACTATAGCAACAGAAGAACCCCTTCCATCTCTGTAGTAAATGTCTATGTGACAGTAAAAAGAAGAACAGGAGTACTTGTGGCACCTTAGAGACTAACAAATTTATTAGAGCATAAGCTTTCGTGGACTACAGCCCACTTCTTCGGTGACACAGCTTAAGTGCTGCCTCTGTAGTGTTTCTAATATAAACATACTCTGACTGGTATTTATAGCCTGCAGCCATACACCCTTGAGCTCTCAAACTAAGCAAGGTTGGCCAGATTTGTTTGTTGGAGGGCTCCCATCCAAAAACACCCACAAGTGCTCCAGGAAGGGATGTTGCTCTCTGAGTTAACGCTGAACCAATACCCCAATATGGTTTTAGGAGGCACTGTACTGCTTTCTGCTGGATGAGAGAGAAAGAGGAGGTGTTGACTACTTGTGATCATTAGAGCCCATCATATGGGGCTTCTTGGAAGAATGGGTAGAACTGTTATTCCAACCTGGTAAGAACATCTTAAATTCCACTGATAGTCCAATCATATATAGCATTATCCATCTCTTTCTGTCTTGTCTCTGGGTATTCAGCAAGAGCTGGTGCATTACAATGGTAAATAAAGTGATTCCTATACACTGACCTTACTCACTTCTTGGGGATGGTGGGAGTTGTATTGAAATTGAAACCAGTCAAAACTCACTTTATTCTGAAGAGAGAGCAAAGGTCACTGAAGCTGAACAACAGGCTGGATTAATTTAAATAACAAAAATTCAAATAACTTCTTAATATTTTAAATAAAAAAACCTTGATTTAAATAATTGGTTTAAAACTTTTTTTTGCTGTTTTGATTTTTACTAAGGAGAAGTTGATTCTCATTGGTTGGTAACTATTACAACATGTTTAATCGCTACTAAATATAGCGTTTACGCTACTTATTACTACTTTTTTGCTCACTAGGAGGCTACACTGTATCTATATACTTATTTAAGCAATTATATGGCTTAAAATACTTATTTGAATTTTTATTTTTACATGTTTATGTTAGAAAATCATGAGTGATGCATTTCTTACTAAATTTACATTTTACTTGTGATTTGGGTCAAACTCCATTTGCATTAAAATTGGAATGCATTAAAAATGCACACTTTAAAAATTACCTTTAAATATACTGGATAAACTTCTGAATCAAAACATTTTTAGCACTAAAAACTAACTGATTTTATTAAAGGAGGCAGTATCTGTATTTAGTGAATTGAACTGTCTTTGGGCCCCACATCTTTCAAGATTTTAGAACTGGTAGATCTCATCCTCTCACACCTCATTTTTATTCTCAAGTTGGAAGAGGGAAAACAAGTTTTCCTGCCTCTTCAACTCCTAATCAGTTTGCTAACTTCGAATGAATTAGTCATTGAACTGAACAAGTAAATATTTTCTTCATTTCAGTTTATTCTCTCTGCATTTGCAGAAGAGACTACTGCTGTCAAAAGTTGGTTCCAGGTGGTTAGCCACCAATTCAGTAGTTTGACTTTCTTTAAAACTTTGGCAACAAGCATGTACTGATTAATTGAAATGACTTTTAATTTAAGAATTTTGTTACAAAATCTACTTTAGTTTTTGAAGTTATGGAAACCTATGGTAAGGCCTAAACTTACTATGCTCTATTAAATCATATACATTACATAAAAATATTAAACCATCAGTTTTTATTTGATAGAGGCAAAGGATGTCATTTTCCTTCTGTGGTTGGATATCACTGCTAAAATACAATCGTTTCCAACTATAGAAAAGGAGACAGAGGCTGTTAGACCACAGCCACAGAAAGAGTAAACTAATGAGGCTTTGTGAAAGAAAGGGATAGAATTTACTTCCTTCAGCATGGTGGGCCAATTACTGTAGATTTACCACTTCTAATTGCCTAGTACATCAGTTTAATTGGCCATATAATCTTCTGAATATCAAAATTCTTCTGCCCTGACTCTAAAGGCTTTTCATCACATTAAAATGTATTCTATAAGTGCCTAGCATTTTAAGTGATAGAACTGAAATGTGTGGCATTCTTTGGAACTGAAATGGAACAAAAAGACCTATTCCTGGCCCTAAAAACCATCTTAAAAATGTCATTCTACCTGAAAAACACATGAGAATGGCCCTGTGGTATTCCATATTCATGATTTGCTGATTTTCATAGCAAACTTTTCTCAATTTGCAAGTACAAAGATACTTACTTTTTTCTAACTCCCAGGCCTGCAAGCTCACCCTGGGCTCTGATATAGTTTAAAACTGTTTCTCCCACTGCACCCCCTGCCAATCACACATAGCAATAAGGAGTCTGCAAGCTGAATATAACCCTCTAGAGGTATGTCTCCACTGGAAAAAAAGACCTGCAGCAGCGAGTCTCAGACCCCAGTCAACTGACTATTTTTAGCCATGTAGCGCTAACCTTGCATGTCTGTCAGTTGACCCGAGCTCTGAGACTCACTGCCAAGGGTCAGTGTAGACACATTCCAAGATACCAGTGCTTCTCCATTGTCTCCCTTCAGATTGTACCTTTAGCGACATCTGTGCAAACCTACTTGGGGCATAATCTGGAGACAGTGGGGTTTCATAGGTGTCATGTCACCAAAGGCCTGATGTTGACATACTGAACCTTTTATTATTAATGACATCTGTATTTCCAAGCCCAAGTGTTCAAAAATCATGAGCTAGCCCCACCAACAAGCCACAATATTTTAAAAATAAGACATTTTGGGTGAAATAATTGGAGTTTATTTGCCTTCTGGCTTCTGAGCCTTTTGGGTGGGTGTTTTCAAGGTGCTGTTTTTTTCTCTCTCCAACCATGAGAGCTGGATTTTTTTTTTTTTTTAATGAAAGCTGAGATTTCGGTGTAATTGTATGATGCCAAACTTTAAGACAAACACCAAATATTGTGAGACTTGCCATAAAACCAGCAGGGTTGGCAAATCTGTGACATGTCAGATAGAAAGATTCCATCATGACCTTCAGAGCCCAGGCTGAGTTGGTTGGACTGGCAGGAGAATGTAAATAAGCTAACTTTTTTTACTTGCAAAGGGGGCAAATTTTATACAGAATCCAATAATGTAATTTTACAAAGTGACTTTCTAGGGCAAACTGAAGTTAAAATATTAAAGAAAATGGAAAAGGGGGACATTAAAGACTGAGTAAGAAACATATCTGATATAAAAATGAACAGTATCAATAGTGGGAAAAGGTTTTAAAACATAAAAAGCACAATCTCCCTGAAGCCTAGCATCAAGGAGACACTCAAAGGAAATATATTTTATAAATTCAAGTATATCTATTTAAAAGGCCTTATTGAAGAGTTGTTGACATAGGGAAAATCATAAACTTATTAAGAGCCACCTGGAGTAACTGGCCAGGGGATGCCTGTTATGAGCTGTAACTAGATAAAGCCATCAACAAGAAGTCTTCTATGGCCACAAAAGCTAGGAGGGCTGTCCAGTCAGACTGTTATGCAAGCCATGAGCATGAAAGAGCTTCAGAGAAGGATAGCAAGATGAAGAACAGTGTGGTGGACGACAAGAGCTGAGGCGACTACAAATTCCCCTTCATGATCATATTTGCACTGACTTGCATTCGCTAGGGCTGGTCAGGAAAAAAAACTAAATGAGAAATTCCAAGAAAACTGTCTGTTTTTCCCAATCACATCTATTTTTTTTTCTAAATGAGGTGTAACTATCGCTTAGTTTTACGTTAACTGCTGTTTCAGCAATTCTCTAGACTATTTTCTGGAAAAACTTAAAAAAAAAAAAATTTAAAAAGGCCTTTGAAGAGAGAAACAAAACATTATCATGAGGGACTGGAACAATCCGTGTATTAGTAAAGAGACACACAAACTTTCATCTCTTTGTTTACAGAGCCAGCCTACGTCAGTAGTAGCCAAAAGTTGTTAACCCTCTGATGGTTGTTTAATGGTTTATATGTGAAAAGAGAGTAAATCTCAATCTAGTTCCCAAGGAAAAGGGAAGAATTAATGCTTAAAGTTGGTCTTAATTGGTAACCTTATTGTTTGTATCAGCTGATGAAGCAAAAGTTAAGTGGACATGGAAGATCAGCTATAGGACTGGTAGTCTATAGCAAATGGCCTTGCTTCTTCACTCAGGCTGAGCTGTGGTTGTATGTAACATGGGGCGAGGCGGACACAGGGCAATGACACGGTGGCCGTAGCCCTGTTTTCAAGTTGGGGAAGGATATATATGTAAGAAAGTAAGTCATGAGCACTGACAAATCTGTTTTTCCATCTATCCCATACTTAGGGTTACCATATCTAATAAATAAAAAAAGAGGACCCTCCACGGGCCCTGGCCCCGCCCCTTCCCCGCCCTAACTCTGCCCCCTCCTCCCTCCCACTCCCAGCCACGCGGAAAGGGCTGCCCGAGCGCTACCGGCTTCACGGTTTGCTGAGCAGCCTCCAGACCCTGCGCCCCCGGCTGGGCGCTTCCCCTCCCGGGCTCCAGCTGCGCTGGGGACGCGCCGGCTGGGGGCGCAGGGTCTGG